>NW_025999842.1:12474492-12482671 GCF_001458135.2 Marmota marmota marmota | reverse complement strand
CTGATATATATATATATATATATATATATATATATATATATATATAACCATTAAAAACATTTTGGTGGATATGTTGAAAATATTAAAATTTAGCTAACACCTCCACCATTAGAACTAAAAGGAGAGGTTAGGTCGATGATCTGTGGTTGTGTTGACTTGTTACACTTGTTCAAGGAAGACTGCTTTAAATTGCATTTCTAACTTAACAAAATACAGTTTTTATGCCTTGGTTGTGAAATATAACAAAACTAAATAATATCTACTTAATTATCGCAAAGTTGGTGATCAAATTTAACCACATAAAAGAAGCATAATTTAGGAATTGAGCAAGATTCTCCTTCAACAAATATATATATATATTATACTTTATAATAGTAATTTCCTATAGTAAACATGTAGTTTGAAGGTTATAAATCAACATTTCTCAGTGAAAAAAAAACTATTAAAGCAGAATTATGAATTTTACAGCAGAGTCCTTTGTCTTGTTCAGTAAAGAGAAACTCAACTTGATGATGACAAGATAACAGTAGAATATAGCTTTAACTCAATATTTATGGTAACAGAATGCAAATATTCTTTAACCTTCTTTCTTATCTTTCTTAACAAAGGGTAATCGCCACACTTCTGCTTTGCATTCTCTGACTCACAATATAAACAGATTATTAAAGTCAAAGTTTTCTACTAAGCATCATTTGAAAATTATGGCATATGGTTTCAACTATAATTTTAATCAAGACTGAATCAAAGTATTGGGGCTTTATAATTTTCTGTTTCCATAATGCATACTGTTGAATAATTTGGTGTTTCATTTGACAATATAACATAAACATCTATTCATATAAAGGATTATTTTAAAGTTTATTTTAAAGATTATATTATAAACATTCTATGTTTAATAACAATTATTGATGGATATTGTAAATGTCCTAAATTTTCATTAGTATAAATAATGTTACTGTAACTACGTCTAATGTAATATATTCTCTCTTTTTTTTTTTTGTACTTTTAATTATTTATTTTTTTATGTGGTGCTGAGGATCAAGCCCAGGACCTCCCATGCCCTAGGCGAGCACTCTACTGGTGAGCCACAACCCCAACCCAAATGAAATATTTTCTACACATCAACATATATACATTTGTGCATTTTCTCATGATTGACTTTGATAATCACTAAAATGAGAAATTGGGGGGAAAAAGGCTATGTCCATTTTAAAATTATCCATAAATATTACCCATTTCTGCAAGTTGCTTAAATTTATACATTTTAAATCTCTCAGGATATTATAGTAACTATTTTGTCCGTAACCTTTTCAACTAGGTATTTCTATTTTTCAAAATTATTTCTCAGATTTTGAGTGGACAGCAACATTTAGTTTTAAATTCCATTTTATTTCTAATGCAGTTTCATAATAGCCCCATATTTTGAGTCATTGTATTTATGTGTGATTTTATTGTATTGGTAAAATGAATTTCAGTTTCCTCATGTTCAATTCTTCTCCCTCAGTGATGGTTAGCTTTATGTGCCAACTTGACTAGGTTAAAGAACACCCAGGTAGCTCATAAAACATTATTTCTAGGTATGTCTATGAGGGAAGAAATTAGCATTTGAATCAGGTAGACTAAGTAAAGAAGAGTTACCCTCAGCAATGTTTTATGTTGGCCCTGGATAGAACTAAAAGTCAGAGGAAGGGCAGGATCAGCTCTCACTTCTTAAGCTGGGATACCCATCTTCCTCTTATCTGACACTGGAGATCCTGTTCTTAGGTCTTCAATTGTTAAGACTTCCACCAGTGGCCTTCACTCCATCTCTAGTTCTCAGGCCCTTGAACTTATTTTATAGTGGTTAACTCTTGGTTCTTCAGCTTTCAGACAGCATGTCGTGGGACTTCTCAGCCTCCACAATCATATTAGTCAATTCCCATAATAAATATCCTCTTAGAGTTCTCTACATATGTTATTGGTTCTGTTTCTCTAGAGAACACTGACCCATACAATGCTTGATCTGTCAAGTTCAGATGTGACCATGAAAATTGTTCTGCCAATGAAATTTGAATGGAAGTAGCATGCCTCTTAGTTGAAATTTTAACAATCAATTCTTCATTTGTAATTTTCCTCTTCTACTAGGAAACTGATAATTCCTAGAAAGAAAGTACTTCTGAGAAGAAACACAACTGTCCCACAATGAACATATAATATAAAAACCATATGTTATTATTGTGAGCCAGGGATAATTTGATATAATTTGTTTTATTATCATCACCTGGGATGTTATAAATAATTTTAAAATTTGAACAACAACAATAAAAATAAACTATAAAACTATGATAAGGAACAAAATGTGTGGGGTCTGCCTCCGGGCCAAGAAGTTGTCAGAAGTTAAACCATTATCAGTGCTGGGTGCAGAATGATCCTTTTTTTTTTTTTTTCTCTTTGTACTAATAAAATGATCTGAAGTTGGAAGGAAGATCATGATCCAAAAATTGTTTCTGGGTGAGAATATAGGAAATGGAATGTTTGTAGCATTTCTTAGTTATTATTTGAGTGATCTTGTAAAATTCTTTATAAAGAGATGAATTTTTTAAATTCACCTGTTTGCTGCAGAAAAGAGTCTTGAGATACTCAGATTATAGTGTTGGAAGATGCAACTATTTCTTATCTCCTATTAGGGAAAACATAAAACTAAACAAGCCTTTGAATGACAAAGAATGTTTAAACTCAGTTTCATAACAAAGATCAAATCCTGACAGATGAAACAAATTGATTGTTAGCACCCAGTAAATTTGGGTAAAAGAGACAAGAGATGTGATCTTCCGAAACCCAGCCTAATAGTTACCCATAATTTAGTAGAGACAGTGAAGCCCTGAAAATACTGAGGATGTGTCCTGGCATATGATAATAATTGAAAGCAAATAAATAAGAAGCAGTCTACGTTTTTTGCATTAACCTGACAAACTTGCCACCAATCTGACCTCAAAGAGACTAAGTATCTTTCAGTCTTAAAATGCCACTAATACATACAGCAAGTTAAGAAATCCAAAGGCAAATGTGTTTTCTGTTTCAGTTTTAGAAGTTGATAAGGAAGGACCTAATAGAAAGGAGTTAATGGGTATGGAGAACAATAGCTGTGGATCCTCTCCCAGGAAAGAGAGTGAAGGCTTACCTGAGGAAGAGCAAAGTTCAACCACAAAGAGAAATCACAACATAACCTGCCCTGTGGGAGTTCAGTTTGCAGATCAGAGACTGCTGTGTCACCCTCTTCTTCCACACCTCTCAATGTAAATAGTTGTATTTTGGGGTTAATCCTACCCCAATTCCATCAATGTGTACATATGAGGGCTAGGGCTGTCATTTTTCTTTAACTTACCTGCTTAAACCTAGTATAGGAACAATCTGGCAGTTCTTGCAGAATGAAAGTTTAAGCTCAGTGTTGTAATTGGACGATTATTAGGTTGTCTCTGTCAGGGGAGGCAGTAGATTATGCTATTGTTCCCTCAGAGTTCATGTCCCTATTATGCTACCCTTTCCTCATTGTAAATTATAGCTCCCATGCTCTAAAGTTTAGGGTTGGCTATATTGCAATATGAAAAATAATGTGTGTCACTTCCAAACTGACACTTTAATAGTGAGATCATGATTCAGAATTTTGTTTTCCTTCTGCCACAAAGTTAACCACATTCCAAAAAGAAGGTGTTCCATTATTCTGGATGTCTCAACAAAGATTACATGGAAAATGGCTATAGTAATCTCAAAATGGACAAGTTGCAAAAGTGAGAAATAAGCCTTTTTTACTGTAGGCCAAGAAGGTTAATGTTTAACTTTTCATATTTTGCCCAATTTATTACTTTCTTATTATGAATATATATGTAATATATAAACACATTATAAAACAATTTTATGCCAAAATGACAAATATTGGCTCTCTTTTGGAATTAAATCTTTAAAAAAACCATTTTATTTTCATCTAGTTTAATCTCTCCATTTTTTTTTTCAATTCTATCGGACAATATGAGAGAGACTAAAAGCTAGAGCTTGAGAAAGAGTGACTGAGAAAGAGAAATGAGGAGATGAGAAGAAAGAAGAGGGAAGAATTTATCATTTTATCTCAGACAAGAGTATAAAAAAGTTATACATGTTACCCTCAAAATTTTGTAGTCTTTTCAAAAATATTGTCTTTAATTCTTTTAGGAAACAGTCTAGTGAAGAAATTGAATGCTAACTTACTACTTATTTACAGTTTTCAGATACTATTTATTAAATAATCTTGTCTCCCCCCATTGATTTGAAATGCAATCATTATCATATGATACATTTCTAATCTTGCATCCACTGTTGTATTTACATTTTGTTCCATTCATCCAGCTTCCAAATGAACAATATTTTAACAAAATTAAATATATATGTGCATTTTTGTAGCCTATGAAGGCATACACTCTAACCAAGTCAATCATTACTGTGGTTCTTCAAAATTATGTTGGCCATTATCATCCTTTTACTCTTATAAATTAACTTAATAACTATTTTTGTCAAGTTCTCTCCAAATTCATCAAAAGTGAGAATGATTTCTCACCCAATTTATAAGTTAATTTGGAGAATTGTTATCTTTAAATATTGAGACTTCTTGTCAAGAAAGATGGATGTCACTTCACTAACTCAAGACATTTTTCCCTGTCAGTAGAGTCATCTATTTTTATGCTTGTGGAAAGTTTTGAAATGTTATTATAATTGGAATAATTTTGTCCTTTTTTATTTTATAAAAAATTTTTACAAAGACTTTCTGCAGTTTTTAATTTTTGCTGTTAAATCTTTTGGTTTTATAATTAGGCAATGATTTCATTTACAAATAATGATATTTTAGATTAATTTCTAAATCTAATCTATTTTCCATCTCTAATTGCAAAATTTGAATTTCCTGAACAATGTTGAATAGTAGATAGTGCTTTCGTGCTTTTTTATGATAATAGTTCTTATATTTCAATTTTCAAAATTATAGGAACTGTTGGTTTCTTGAAATTTGTTGTGCATTAAGTAACTATCTAGACCTAGTCTACTCTGAGTTTTGATCAGAAATGGATATTGAAAGTTAATTTGAAATGGTTTTATGATAGTCATATCATCAATAAGTATGATGATTATTTAGCTTCATTAGGAATTTCCTAATGTATTTGAATATCAAGAATAAGTTCAATTGATTATAAATATGTTAATTATTTATCATCCTCCTGCTCCAGTTTGCTCCAGTTTATTTATTAGAACTGCTTCATTTCATTAGAATATAGCCTCTATGAGGGCTAGAATTCACCGCTGCCCTTTCACAGTTTACTGTGCCTTACAAACATTCCAAACTTATTATTAGTGGATGGAGGACTATAAGCCTTTAAGTTAAATCGTTTTTTTTTTTTTTCTTTTAGTACTGGGACCCAGGGGCACTCATCCACTGAGTTTCATTCCCAGCCCTTTTTATTTTTTCAGACAGAGTTTCACTAAATTGCTGAGGCTGGCCTGGAACTTACAATCCTTCTGCCTCCTGAGTCACAGGAATTACAGCTGTGCACCATTGTGCCTGAAGAGATTGATCTTTTTTTTGTGTTTGCTCTCATTGTCAAATTATATGATTCTACTAAAGGGATTTTTTAAAAACATCCCTAAATATGGCAGGCTAAATTGATATAGAAGATTCTACTACTCTGCCCTCTGTTTCAAAAATATAAAAAATGATGCATAAAATATGACCCTTAAAATATCTCATTCCACTTTTAAAAAGGGGTAGAAAGAAAGGTGGCATATCTCTGACTCCAAGTATAAGAAGAGAAGGCAAAGATAGTGTAGTATTACCTGTTCTCTCACAGGGCTTTTCAAGCACAGTTGAAGATTAGTGGCTGGGGCTGAATCCTCATTCCACAAGCAATTAGAAGATGTAGCCTGAGGGAAGACAGACATGGAGCCCATATTGATCCATCCATGTAAGCCAGGAGCATGTAAAATGTACCTCCACTGTTTAGAGTAACGGGGAATGATAAAAGGAGGCTGTCTGGTACTAGAGTTTTGGGTGAGAGGTCCAAATTTATGACTTTTTGATTCAGCTGTTATTATGGAAATTAATATTTCAAATGAATCCAAGCCTATTGGAAACTTCAGGGACAAGCATAAACTCAGCAGTGCTGGAAGGCTCCTTTCACACCTCAGAGCCCCCTAACTCCCAAGAGAAAAGGAAATCAACAACATCAAATAAGGTTCTAAAGAGCATGAGCTCACAAGAAAAAGGACACAGATTAAATAAGAAACAAATTATAAGGTAAAACTAGAAGAAGCCACCAAGAGGATAATCAGTATATGACAGACTGAAAGAGACTAGAAAATAATTGTGATTAAAATTAGAAAAATGAAAGAATTAAAACTATCATGAAGAAGGGAACATTATGAAAAAATAAAAGTTGAGTTTGTAAAATAGATATTTCTGAAAGTAGAAGAGGGTTGTTGACTAAAAGTTCAGGGCATTGGTTCAACAGCAGAATAGGCACATCTGGAGAGAAAAACTGGTTTGCACAGTAATATGTATATATTTTCTTATGTTTTATTTCTACATACTCTGTAAGATTAATATTTTAATACACCTTCCATTTTTGATATAAATTGCTTTAATTAATGAAAATAGCTAACTCTATATGTCAAGTACTTAGATAACATATGGTAGTATTTTACACTTAGAATGTGATTTATAAATATTTTTATTCTTATTTACATGAATTATATAATTTTGCCCTTATAGAAAACTTATGAGATGGAAATTAATGTTATTCACACTTTTATTTATTCTTCCATCTTTTTGTTGGTTCATTGTAGTTGGTGGGCTTTGTTGTTACAAATTCGTACGTGTGCACATATCATTCCCCGATATTTCCCCTCTCCCTTTTCTCCTTTCTTCCTCTGGTCCCTTTCCTATACTCTACTGATCTTTCTTTGATTTTCTTTAGATTCCCTCCTACACACACACCCTCTCTTTTACTTTTTTCTCTCTAATATCCACATATAAGAGAAAATATAGGAACCTGGAACTTCTGAGTTTGACTTATTTCACTTAAAACATAATGCTCTCCATTTCCATTCATTTCTCTGAAAATTGCATAATTTCATTTTTCATTATGGCTGAGTAAAATTCCATTGTGTATATTTAATACATTTTCTTTAGTTATTCATGCATTAATGGACACCTAGGCCAGTTCCATATTTGGCTATTCTGAATCGCTGTTATGAACATGGCTATTCCTGCATCACTATAGTGTGATAACTTTAATTTTTCAGGATAAACTCTGAGGAATGGTATAGCTGGGTCATATCACCATGTGATTAATGGAACTAGGTTTTATGCCTAGTCTTTTGAGGACTCTTCATACTGATTTGGATAGTGGTTATACTAATTTACAGTCCCACCAACAGTGTAAAAGTGTTCCTTTTTCTTCACATCCTCTCCAGTATTTTCTGTTGTTTGTATTCTTGATTCTTGTTTGTATTCTTGTTTGCCGTTTTGACTGGAATGAGATAAAATCTCAGTGTAATTTTGAGTGGCATTTCCCTAATAATGTTGAATATTTTTTTTCATATATTTGTTGGCAATTTGTATTTCTTTTTTTGAGAAGTGTCTGCTTAGTTCATGTGTTCATTTATTAATTTTTTTTGTGTGTATGTTAAAATTTTTTGAGTTCTTTATATATTCTGAATATTAATCCACTGACAGAAGAGGAACTAGTAAAGATTTTCTCCTATTCTCTAGGTGCTCTCTTTACATTTTTAATTGTTTCCTTTACAATAAGAATCTTTTTAATTTGATGCTATTTTCTATTCCTATTTACATGAATTAATCTAAATTTAGTCCTCATAGGAATGTTTTGGGATGGAAACTGATATTATTTCCATTTATATTACTTAAGGGAGGAGGCACTGGAAGGCTAAGTGGACTAGAGGTACTGTCCTACCCTGACCCTGACTCCTGTATCTATACTCATCATGACTCAGGACACTGCTCCCCGGTTTTTAGAAGAGGACTTGTCCATACCAAGAAGTTGCGCTTTTGTTATGCTTTCCCCTAACACATTATCCTTTAAGAAGTATACTCTAGTTTTATTGCATGAGAATCCAAGGGCACAGCTTATTTAAATTCTACTCTGGAATGGATATATATATA
>NW_025999842.1:12392933-12474471 GCF_001458135.2 Marmota marmota marmota | reverse complement strand
TATATATATATATATATATATATATAATTATTCATGGTGCTGGGGATCAAATCCAGGGCATTGCATGTGCTAAGCATGCACTGTAACACACTGAGCCAATCCCTCAATCTTTACTTTGGGAAAATTTGGAGGTCTAAAAATATATTTCATGTGAATAATTGTTATTACAGAGTATTTATTCTGGTATTGATGTTGGGTAGTTTTTCAGAAAGATTTTATGGATATCATAACTAGTTTACATAGGTAAGAATGTCTGGGTGTGCATGTACTCAAACAAATGAAAACTATGTAACAAATAAATTTATGGGGAAATCCATCTTTTTTTCTTAAGAAAGCCATTTCTTCCATCCGTAATTGAGAGTGCTATGTTTTTTATAATAGCCCATTTCAGTTTTTCCTGTGCAAATCTTTGAAAGATGGGCAGTCAACTCTGACCTTTCCAATATCTATGACTTAGATATAGGTAATGAAATATAGGTAGAAGTGACAGGTGTCACATTCATACTTGCTTTCCCAAAACATCCTGAACCTTCTTCCCTGTTACTTCTCTTTCTAGTAACTTTGAAAGGAGAGGACTCTGAAGGCCAAGAGAAAGATGGACCCCTAACGAGACACCTGAGTCTTTGAATGGTCACAAGGAAGATTACTTGCTGAGAAATACCTGTTGGGTCTTACCATAGCAAGAAGCACTTTTACTATGTTAAGCCTCCGAGACATGTGGTTTTGAAACAGCAGTCTGTGTAATTCACCATAGCCAATCTAAGATAGTGTGCTGATTACAGTATTTCACAGGTTGTATGCTAATATTGTTCTCTTCTTTTATAATAACCAACTTTAAAAATCCAGACGCTTTTAAATTTCTTCTTATTCTTGAGATTTAGGAAATGTAGTATGGACAACACCTTTTCATTGACTCTGAACCCACTGAACTCCCTCCACATGGAGATTTGGATTGTAGCAAGCAAAATAATGACTCCCTGAAGATTGCTACATATTAATTTCTGCAAGCTTTGAATACGTTATACCTCTTCTGGTAAAGGGAATTTTGCAGATGTGATTAAGGACTTTGATGTGGGGGGATGGATTATTCAAGTGGGTCCAATATAATCCCCAAAAGTCTTAAAATCAGAGAAGATGTGACAAGAGAAGCAGAAATACAAAGCTGGGTTTGTCTATGGAAGAAGGAGACACAAGCCAAGAATTGTGAATAGCCTCTAGAATAAGGAAACACATTGACTCTAGAACCTCATGAAAGAAACAGAGCCCTCTAAACACCTTAACTTAGCGTAGTGAGACCTATGTGGAACTTCTAACTTTGCAGAAAAATAAAATAATAAATTTGTGTTGTTTTAAGTCACTAAGCTTGTAGCAATATAGCAGCTGTAGAAAACTCATTACACAGGGCTTTTGCAATTCAGGGGAAATTTTATTATATCAACTCCTTCATCATGGCTTTTCTTCTATAAATTCTGTTGTCCTTTCTAAAACTAAAATGACACATGTATTGAATCCTGTGTATATCCTGCGCAATTCATATTCCTCTCATTGTATACTATCAATTTTTTTTCTTCATCTGAGTTCTGGTCTTCTAATGTTCTAATTTAGTTTTACTGATGTTGAAATGCTATCCTTGGGAACAATGGAATTTTTTAAAGTTCAGCAATTATTGTTTTAAATCTCTATGATTATATCACTGTACAGAAGTCTTCTATTGTCAGTGTAGAATTTTCTTGAGTCTCATTTAGAATCCCTACAAGCTCTAAAAAAATTGTCTCCAATTTCCTGTAATAATTGTGATTCACTAGAGACCATATGTTCTGAATGCTCAAATGGTTCTCTTTTGGACTACTAAATCTTTTAATATGCCTACTTATTTTTCTCTTCTTGCTCATTTTTGTGAAAGTAGTTAGAATTAGTATGTTTGGAATCTAAAATAAATTTGCAAATTAGAAGAAAATACTCAAGATACTTTGTGATTTTTTGTTGCCTGCATAGCAATCTGATATTTCCTACAGGGTTAGCAGGAGGTATCCATAAAGGGATGGAGTTTCACCTTTGTTTAAAGCCAATTTATTATTTTTGTCACCCTTAGCAGAATGGAGCCAGCTGGACATTAAAAACATCACTGTGGCAACATGGCAGGAGCAACTTGGGTATTGCTCAGTACCTAGCCCTTAATACCTCCATTTGGTATACTCTCTACTTGTTTTAGTTTTGAAAATCAAAAGTGGTATTAGCTGTAATTGGTATCATTTTGATCTGCAGACATGGGAAGAGGGCAATCTAGGTATGGGAAACAGAATTCTTTGCAGTAAGGGGCAGAGAACATGTTGAAGAAGCAGTGCAGATCTGAGATTTGATTGGCATTGAGGTTTCATATTTTCATTTTGAATTTCAACATACTATTGTAAAAGCTATGAATGTTCTTTTGGATTGCAGAAGTACTAATTGTACTAATCATTGTTGGATCAAGAGGAAATAATACCAGTTAGTGAAGTGGTATTTTAAGAAATACTACTTTCTGATAATCAAATTACGTCAGAGGCCTAAGCATTTCTGGATGAAAAATAATTACACTTAATGAACAACACTGTGATCTATGCTTTTTTGAATATTATTTTATTTCTTTATGTTTCATTCTATAATTAAAATCCTATTGAATAAACTTAATAATCTATATATTATGGGAAAAATATCTGAAACTCAGAGGATTTAGTATTGTTCAAAATAAGAGTGTATAAATAAGCAGAGCCAGATTCAGGACTCAAATACAAGTTGACCAACTCCAAATTCAGTTCTGAAATCAAAGTGCAAATATATTTAGTGGTACAGTTTCAGGATGACATGTGGGATCTTTGTTAGAAGAAAGATATCTAAGTGGAAATGTTAGGGGTACAAATGGCATGAGTGGGTCAGGCTGTGCCACAACTCTATCAGAGTGTCTGTAATGTTACCCATATCACAGCAGTAACATTGATTAAGAATCTTTTGCAATTTTTAATATAAATTACATGTCTGTGATTTTCACAGTGTAATTGCTTCAAAGTATAGTTCTTTTTCATGCTAAATTTCACATTTCCTTGATATGGTCAGTTCTCACAAATTCAAATCATTGGAATTAAAACAGGATTACATTTCTTTCATCTAAATAATTTATCTTAAAAAAATGGATGTGAAGAGGGTGGCTTAGAAATAGAAAGCATTGGATACACAGAATGTGCTCTTGGCTTTCAAGAGTATGAAGGAAATTGCACAATAAATCAATTTTTATGGGTGCTATTGACTTGCAACATTTGCTGCTTTTAAAAATTAATAGCTGAAATAATGAACATTCAAAAAACTCTTTCCACCGTCAGTTTGATTAATTTCTTGATATGAAGTACAGATGACAGATGCAATATTTGAAACTAGATTTTTCTGCAGTCCAATCAGAGAAAATCCAGATAGAGACTGCAGTGGTCAATACATGCTTCTAATTTTTTTTCATTTAAACTGTGCAAAAGACCTCCTTGCATAGACGTGTCCTATAAAGTGAAAGTTTAATTATTTGTATAAATATTATTGTAAATGCATAATAGTGCCTCCACAGTCCAATGTCATCATTTTATATTAATATTGCATTACAGTAAAAATGGTAATAAAGTGCTGCTCTGAAGAAATTGTGCATGAGATTTTTAACATGGTTCTCAGCCAGTAGATGAGTTTATTAAAGTTACTGAATTATGTAGTGGAAAAAATGGAGTTACTTAAACTACCCATGGAATCTGCAACAAAACTGAGACAATGAAATGGTTACAAGAAATTAGAAGCCAAACTTTGTGATTTTTTACACCAGTGTGAAATCCATGAATAACTTCAGCTCTCTAGAACCATACACATCCAAATTTGTTTTCAGTAAATTCACGCAAACCCATGAAAATAAGTGATAACATAAGGCAGAAAGATACACACTAGAAGAACAAACAGGGTTGTAACTATAGAAACAGGAAAGCACAATACAAAGTCATTTTTTGAGGATTTTAAAGAGAAAAGATAAGAAAGCATGCAATTCTCATTTGGATCTTGTGAAAAGTACACTTTCATTCATCTTTTATTGTATGAACTCGAATGGCTGACTCACTACTTTCTAAAACCCTGAACTTACACCAAGTTGTCACTTTATAACAGAAAGCATTTTCAGAATATCTGGGCGAATGTCTAGTTTATCAAAGTTAGGTTAGCATGTCATTTGGTCCAAGTGAGTGTGCAGCACAGTGAGGAAGAGTTTTAGTTTGGGAGTCAGCCCGGTGGGTTTGCTTTTGGACTCCATCACTTGTTGTGAGTCTGGGAAAGTTAATGAACTTATTTGTGTCTTAAAGGGCTAATGAAAAAGATAAATAAGGTGTTCCCTAAAAAATGTTTGGAAGAGGACCTGACTTAAAATGCACACAATAAATATTAGTTATTATTGTAATTGTTTATTTTAATTTGACTTGTATCTATGTAACAAAACTACTACAGTTTGTACTGTGTTGGGCATTTCTAAATCTACCTTCAGTTTCAATATTCACTAGCAAGAATTACAATACTCATAACAAGTTACAACAGTCAGGGCAATGATATTATAAAGAAAAGATACAGATTAAAATCAGCAAAGGAAAAATGCTCATAGAGGAATCCAGGAGAACTCAGGCATAGGTTTCCAGTTATGCTTTTCCAGTGCAGAAATGTGGACAGCACTTAATTCATATGTGTGACAACATGTGCACATTATTACCAACCAGGGATGCTTACCTGAGGCTGGAGGTCCAGAATTTTGGAAGGTGGTTATATGACTGATATTGGCTACTCAGTCTTCTAACTGTCCAGAGATCAGACTAAGGCAGTATGGCCCAAGCCCAGGGGAATAAAATCTTACCATTGTATTAGGGTTCTTCAGAAAGACAGAAACAATGGTGTATATATATATATATATATATATATATATATATATATATATATAGAGAGAGAGAGAGAGAGAGAGAGAGAGATGAGAGAGGATTTACAAGTAGAATTGACTCCTATGATTATGAAAGCTGAGGAGTCCCACAGTAGTCCATCTAAAGCTGTAAGGTGTAGTACACACCCCAAAGCCTTAGAACCAGAGCAGTTAGTGGTATAATTCTCAGTTCAAAGCCAAATGTCTGAAAATGAGTGGGCATGCTGATGTAAATCCTGTTTAAGACAGAGAGTTTTCAGTGATGATGTCCATGGCCAGGAAGAAAAGATTGTTCAGCTCCACAGCAGTGAAGGAATTATTTTCTCTCCTTGTTCTATCCAGGATTCCAACTGATTGGGTAGTACCTGCCATATTGAAAAACGAGAGTGATATTTCCTATTCAGTCCACCAACTAACATGTCAGTGGCTACTGATATCATCCTTACAGGCATATTCTGAAACAATGCTTTCCAGAGCTCCAGCTATTCCTTAATCCAGTCAAGTTGACACATAAAATTGACAATCAGAGTCATAAATTACATTATTCCCATAGAGTATTTTGCATGGCCCAAGGCTCAAGGTATCCAGAGGCAATCTTTACCAGGCAGAAAATTCCAAGGGCTGAGAAGTTACCTCCTAAGAGCTGGTAAAGAACCAATCATACTTTTTGAATATACAGGGTTTGAGTACACTGAGCCTGCTAAATTAACCCTTTACAACATAACTAATAAAATAGTCAACTGTGCCATGTTGATACCCATGTATAAAGTCTTGGTCCCAAGCATGGCACTTTTGGGAGGTGGTTGAGCCTTTAAGAGTTGGGGCCTAGTAGAAGGCCTTAGGTCACTGGGGTTGTACCCTTATGGAGTTGTGGGACTTCAGTCTTTCTCCCTTTTGTTCCCAGTCATGAAGTGAATGTGCTCCCTCTGTCGTGTGCTCTTGCCATAATGCTGCCTCACTAGAAATGCAAAAGCATCAGAGTTAACTGACCATGGACTGACACCTCCCAAACTGTGAGCCAAAATATGCAGACAGAAGGACAAGACATTCTGTTTTCTGGAATAGAACCTCTGAATTCAGCTAAGATAGAGGATATTAGAAAGCATTGTATCAGGGGTTGGTTGATCTTTCATCTATACTGCCACAATTTTTACTTACATATTGAAGATATTACCAAAGACTGGTATAAAATTATAGCATCTGTAAGGTTTAGCACTTTAAGGCTATTTTATCTTATGATATTAGTATTAAATATTTTGAATGATCTTAACATATTTGCTTACTAAAAAGATGTAAATATTTGGACAAAAAATAAGTAATGATCACTGGGAAATAACCTGGGTTTGATAATTAAAAGTCACATGTGACTAAATGTGTTAATTTTCTTTGTAGGACTTGGTAGACATTAAACTATCAAAACTGGACCTGGTACATCTGGACTAAGGACTTGGAATAAAGACAGGAAAAGGTGGACTGTATATAAAGTAGGAGCATGGTAAATACATGTAAAGTAAAAATGAGTCCCTAGTTACTTAGAAGACCCACACCTAAAGGGTGCTGAGATAAAAGTCGATGTAAAGATAAAGGAAGTTTTGGTAGTATGAGCATGCAGGCATTTGGGGGGCATTTCCTACTGGCCCAGTACCACTTTCAATACCTTTGTTTATTTACATCATTTGTTCCTCCCATCCCAGAATTTCTCCTTGACCAACATTTTCCAGCTATCACTCTTAGTCTTTCTCCTCCCCTTCCTCCTATTTTCTCTGCAGCCTATATGCTATTTTCACTCCTTTCTAGACAGACTTAGAAGTAATTAAATCCAGGTCTCACTGGGCAAAATAGCAACCATCAGTCATGTGTGGCTATTGAGTACTTGAAATTTGACCGGTTCAAACTGCTATAAATGTGAAATACAAACTAGATTTTGAAAACAGTGTGAAAGATATCAAATAGTTTCTTTTTAACAATTTCTTATGGTGACAATATATTGACATAATAATGTTTTAGATGGTCTATAACATATAAAATATATTAAGATAATTTTACCTGATTAATGTGTCTACTAAAGATTTGAAATGACAGCCACTCACATTTGTGGCTCATGTTATGATTATGTAAGGCAGCTCGGCTCTAGATAAATGTTTAGAGGACTTGCTGTTGTACCATAAACACAAAATTTTGTGCCATACCCTTATAATCAGAGTACATACAGAAAGAGATAGTTGGAATCATTTTTTTTTCTCTAATCAGTGACAAAAGCTATTTAATCAGTTAACTGAACTAGCGGGAGACAACCAATTTATTGAACAGTGGAGGGCAACCTCTGCCAGTCCCCAATGTCCTTCCAGTGGTGCTCTTTGGGGTTGATTTGGGGGTTGACCATTCCTACCCTTGGATGAAATCCTGAGTGATTCTTAAAGTTTTTCTAGGTCTCCTTCAGAAAAAATGCAATCTCATTTCAAGAATTTTAAAGTCTCATCAAGTCTAACATTAAGGTTTAATCTGTGATAACAATTTAAATTCTCCTTCCCCAGCTGAGACCTGCCCCAGCTGCTCATCATGTAAAAAGTAGGAAGAGAAAAAGAGGCTCCCTCTTTCCCACTGCAATTGTCCCCTGCAAAAGAAGTAGGCTGAGAAAGGAGAGGTGCAAGGAGGAAAAAATTCCCAAAGACCACCTGATTGGCATGGCTCATGGCATCAGGGGCCTCTGGGCAGCAGATGACCAGCTGCCTTTTTTCTTCAAGCCTCTGTTGGATGCTTCTGTGATCCTCCTGGTGCAGACCCAGGCATGACTTTTTCCAGGAAGGCAACACGGTCTCTAGCTAGCTGCTGTCATAGGAGCCCATGGACTTCCAGGGGACAACCTTTAGCTGGGTCCCTTCAGTCCTTCACCTTTTTTGTGTTGTTATTGTTGTAAGTCTCCATGGAGATGACTGTAGGCAATCTTCTTTGATGGGTACAAAAACTGTTTCTGGAAAACTTGACATGACTCTCTTTCTCCTTTATCACCAGGAGGTTTGATCAAGGCTTTTAGAGAGTTGCCAGTCTTACATTCCAGGAAACATAATAAAACAACTTTTCTAAATGATTCACTTCAAACACTGCCTCTTGTGGGTGACAGTGTATACATTCTCCTAACCTCCTCCATGATTGGCAGAAAAATGGAAATACCATTGCATTTCAACAACTCTTTACAAGGTAAGTTAGGCTTTTGACAATAGCTGTGGTGGGCTATGAAATGATAATAAATAGAACACCAAACTTTGGTAGCTCAAAAAAGAATGGAGGATTAAATAAGTGGTTGGCTGTCATCCAGTTGGCCATTCAGGGACTCTTCATCTTCATCTACTTAAGTCCCTAATTATCATCTGTATCCAGACAGAAGAAAAGAGGGCATGGAGAGACACATCTGCTCTCTTGAAAACCCTAGCCTTCTAGTGGCTCAAATGACAGGTTCTGCTCACCTTCCCAATGGCCCGCATGAGAGCTTGAGAAATGTGTTCCAATCATGTTCCCAGCTACTGTTCTTTTTCTGTGAAAGGGAAGAACAGATTTTATTTGATGGTTGGTGGTCTCTGTCACAATCTCCAAAATATCTAATCTTCCCATAAATCTTTGCCTCCTCCTTATACAATCTGGAAGAGAAATGGTGATGGGCTAATGCTGTGAAAAGTAGCAATAATGCCTTACAACATGGGCTGAAGAAGGGTTGTGTCCCTCATCTTAAGATATGGGGATACTGGTGCCTTTGTGGTTCTTCTCAGTATATTGAGTTTCCTTATTACACTGTACTGCACAATCATTTATTAGGTATATTCTACACTATGCACTTTATTTGCCATCTCATTTTCCTTACAACAAATCTTTGACATAGATATTAGACTCAGAGAGGTTATTTAACTTAGTTTAGCTTAATTAAAACATTCAGTATGAACAGAAGCTGAAATCCAACTTTAATTTTTTCTGGCTTTTATGAGTAACTGTCCCCAGCATATAATTAAAGGAATAAAGAAGCAAGTACTCCATTTGTAAAACATTAAATACATTTTTGAGAAGAAAAAACATGTTTCTCAAAATTATTTACTATTCATGGAATATATATTAAGATTTATTATTGAAAGAGGAACATGCAAATTGAAAGAATTATTTTGAAAATGATAATTTGTCAAACAAAGTAAAGCCAGGTAAACATATTTGAACATATAATTTCAAATATATTTAAACATTTAGTGTGGGGGGGAAGATCACTATAATTTAATGGTTCTGATTTTCAAGGAAGTAATAGAGTTCAGTTACAAAATTGTTGGAAAAGTTGGAGGAGCAGATTCTTGATTGAACTTCAGCAGCCCTTCTTAGTGCACAAATAAAGGGTCTACAGAACTGCTATCTCTGTCATGGTCCGAACATTGAGAAGTGCATAAGGGACCATCAAAACTGCTGACAAGACAACATTCTATCCTGTGTGTTCTGAGCCTGCAGAATGGATGCCAGTACCCTTCCCCTTGACACCCAGGGACTTAGAGGATGACACCTAGACCTCTGCTATGGTTGTTTTTAAAAACCTCAACAAAGACACCTATTAGCAGAAACAGCAGAAGCATCTAAGCTTGGCAAGTGCCTCAGGGCACTGAGAGCTCCCTTTTACATTTTACCTAGGTCTTGCATTCAGTGAAAGCTTGGCCAAATTCAGAAGCTAAGCTGTAAGGAAGGTTGCATAGAATGATGCTGCAAGGAGTGAGAGTGAAGCTGAGTTAGTCAATTCTGTGTCTTCTACCAGTTTGAAGGCAGTTAGGGAAAACAGGTCAAAAGAATAAAAATTGGTTTGGATACTTTGTTCACATGGCAAAAGAAAGATAAATAATTGCTAGATAATTTACAGGCTCAATGGTATTCTGATTGTGTGGTTTCAATGTACAATCTTTCTTCAGATGAAAATATTATTCATTTGGAAAAGTCTTGACATGACAAATAAGGAGGTACCCAATGACTTCAATTACAGCTGCCTGTGCAAGGACCTTTGGATGTTATGCTATGACTCATTATTTTTTTCCATTTCAAACACAATCATTAATTGCATTCATCTGGGTGTTTGCCAGGATGAATAATATAATTTTATTCAAAAAGTGTATTTCCCTTTATTTAACTCTGTGTTAGACCTTAAGATATCTTTTAATCCTAACAATAATTTTTAAAGATAAGAAATACTAACCCTATTTTAGAGCTAAGAAATGAAGCTCACGGAGGTTAAATAATTTGTCTGAAGTCATACAACTAGAAAAAGTATCAGAGCTAGGATTTGAGTGTCATTTGCTTGACTATTCTTAATATTATCCACCTTTCCGTTTGGAGATTTTCCTCCTCTTGGTACTGTCCTGTGGTTTTAATAACTCCTTACATATTGTCTTCATGCCTGTGCACTTTGCTGCCCTCTATATAGTCAGAGTTGCATGTCATTATTATACTGAAATTTTCAGTGAGTTCTGCCAGCTACGAGGAAGAAAGAGAGGGTTCTGCCCACACTACTGAGACGAGAGAGAGGGTGGGATAGGGAAAGAGATGAGTGGGGATATCTCTAATGTCACTGCAGCATACTTCAGAGATAGTTTGAATTATGTTCCAGACCACTGCAATAAAGCAAATATTGCAATAAAATGAATCACATTTTTTTTTCAGTTTCATGATATATATAAAAATTATGTTCACCCTACATTGTAGTCTAGTAACTATGCATTAGCACTGTATCTAAGAAAACAAAATGCTTACCTTAATTTTAAATACTTTGCTAAGAAACACTAATGATCTTCACAGCTGTTGGGGAAAAAAATGCCAGTAGATTCACTGATGTAGAGTTGTACAAACCTTAAATTTGAAGGAAAAAAAAAAAAACCCACTATCTGTGAAGTGCCATAACATAATGCCCATTAAAAGATATATACCTTTATAATCAGATAGACAGCTGGGATCTAGGAAAAATAAGGCTGACTATACAAGAGAGAGGAGTGGGGTAAGTGGGTGGTGGGAGCAAAGAGTAAAAATTCTCATAGAGATGCTATAGTTGGCATCAACAGAAATTCTGCCATGTGTCTAGGAAAGGAGGAAGTGAAATGGAACAAAGAGGAAAGGATTCCTAAGTAGAACGAAGCTGACATTCATATCTAAGCATATGCATGCTACAGTTTGAATATGTCGTCTGGAACTAACTTGTGGAAATTAATCTCCAATGTGGAAGTATTGAGAAGTGATGGGACCTTTAAGAAGTTAATTAGGTTATGAAGGATTAATGCTTTTGTTGCAGGAGTAGGTTAATTCTTGAGGAAGTAGATGAGCTACCAAGAGAGTGGGTAGTCATAAAGCAAGCTTGATGCTGATATCTTGTGACTTCCACATATCACCTGCATGCCCTTCTGGTTTTCTGCCATATTTTTATGTCCTAGATCAACCAAATTCAGTTGATTTTAGACTATGTCCTAAATCATCATAATTCAGTTAATTTTAGAGCTGTTTTGTTAGAACACACAGCAAAAGTGATAAATATCAAATACAGATATTTTAAAATGTTTTACAGTTACAACATAGATATGTAATTTTGGCAAAGTTATGGGTCTAATCTTTCTATGATTGTATCGTGGCATTGTGAACTTCAGGCAATGTAAATAAGGGAAACTCTTATCTGATATGGTCAATATTTTTGAATTAGTGCAGGGATTTTTTTCAGGTATCTTGTTCATTTATTCAACAAATGTTTATTGAGTATCTTCTTTAAGTCACTGCTAAGTCAATCAAAATAATCCAGATGTAAATGCATGGAGATCTAATTACAATTTTGCTTTTTTTAAAAAAAATTAAAAGATCTCTAGGGAATCTCAAGTTTTACAATATACTTGTGTAATATGTATGTAATAAGAAATCAGAAGTGTATACCAGTGTGGCAGTTTTCTATGCACACACACGCAAAAAAATGCCCCTTCACATTCAACATTCCAAATGCTCTCCTTAAGTAGAGTGTTTTGATCATTTTGATTTTTGTATTTTTTTGTTCAATATCATTAACTCAAATGAAATTATGTTACAATTAAAGCCAATCTTTGCATGTAAAACCCAAGAGGTTTTCCTGTGGTTATTTTCACCTCAGGAGGCATATAATGCCCTAATGGAGTTCAATTCTTCTTTTGCCCTCTCCTTTTGGTGCTTGAGATGGAACCCAGAACCCTGTGCATGTAGGCAAGTGCCGTACACCATCAGCACAAGTTGAAATCTTGATTTAGCCAACTGTGAATTTATTTTTTAAGAATTAAAGGGCCACCTACTTTTATCATGAGAAAATGACTCATATAAAGGTTATTTTAGAAAAGTTTGAACTATCTTTATATTTAAGATAATTTTTCATTTTCAATAATATATAATCACAAAAAATATCAATCATTATTTCAAATTTACCATCACCTCTGATATCTGAGTAATCAAATATATTTTAGTGACCTAATTTTTTACATACTAATAAATATTACAAACTAAGAACTACAGTCTCCTAATCTTATTAGAAGAAAATAGTAAGTCCAAGTTGTTTCACATGTACACAGAAGCTTCTGGTGAAAATCTAAAAACTAAACAAGACATAAACTGAAAAGTTATAGTCAATCTTTCTTTAGGGTGTTATTATTGCAGCCCTAACGGTCTCAGCTGTAAGAATGCAAACGTCTTCCCAAACCATAATGAGACGCAGTGTAAATCTCTTCAGGGTCATGTTTAACACTCTATGCCTATGGAAATCATAAGATTATCTGCAACACTGCTCGGTTTCTGTCTGTTTCCAGCTGAATTAATTCTGCTCTACTGCACAACTGAGCATCTAAGTGATTTCTAAAACAATAAATATGATAGTCCACAAGCTCTGAGAGGCTGACTTTAACTTTCTTGAGACTTAGAAACAGTGAATATTAATCACAAGGGTAAAAATTCATACAATATTTATTTAAATAAAAAATAGCTTAACATCTTTGCAAATCCTACTTTATATCCTGATGACTCAGGACTAGGTCAACAATATTCCATAAATAAAAAGACTCAAGGATTTGCCATCTACAGAATTTTGTTGGGCCCTCACTCTTAGTATATTGCTGAAAAATGAGAATGTGGAAATTATGCTGTAGCAATAATAAGGTAGTGATAGGAAATAAGTAAACGAGGAAAGAGACATACTGTTTCTTGGAAATAAAATAGAAACTATTGTGAAGATGGAAACATTGAAACAGGAAAGACCTAGGTATACTTTCTTTACCTACTAGGAGAACCACGTGTATTCAGGCAGCCATAGCAAGCAACATGAAGACAGACCAACAATTTGATTAAAAGTGCTTAACCAAGCAACAGAACATACAACCAGAAAAATATACAAATATACACACATGTTAGTTACAGTTAGCTAAGTGATAAAAACATAAAGAAACTATACAATTTTAATAGATGACCCCAATTCAATACTAACCCAGTATTTGAATGAGAAAAACTATCAGTAGAAGAACTTTAATAATCACTAATAAATTACTTATATGAAAAAATTATAAATAACAAAATAACTTGCATGACAAGTGAGTAGAATTTTATTTGTAACCCACATTATCTAATCAAGCATCTTATTCACAAAAGATTCCAGCTGGACCAAAGTGAAGTTGGAAGTAATTTACAGAGAGACAGTTACAGTTCATCCTGGATCATATTCTCACAGTTGCAAGTCAAGCTACAGGACTTCTCATTCATGTGGTATGTACTGCATTAATACCTTTTTTTTTTTTCTTCATGAGATTTAAACTAATACAACCACTCTTTTCCCAGTGGACGATCTGAGAGTAAATAGGCAAAATGTTAAGCTATGGTAATTGTTCAATATAAACTCATAGCTATAGTCAAGTTAATAAAAATAGTAGTTTGATTGATTATTCATTTCCAATATAAGGTCTTAGTTTTTGTTTTGAGGAATGGGTATTGAACCCAGGGGTACTTAACTACTGAGCCACATCCTCAGTAACCCTCCCTCCTTTTTTTGTATTTTATTTAGAGAAAGGGTCTCATTGAATTGCGTAAGGCCTTGCTAAGTTGCTGAGGCTGACTTTGAACATTCAATTCTTCTGTCTTATCCTCTTGAGCCACTGGGATTACAGGTGCACATCATCACACCTGGCAAGTTCTTAGTTCTTACAGAAAAGTATTTCAAAAAATGTTTTTAGCTTTCTTTTGATTATTAGTCTGATTTTTTTCCAACCCACTCATATTTTGCCATGTTGAGATTATAGGGAAAATGATAGTTGATAATGGCCCTGACTTAAAAGCCAGAGCTTCATTTGTATTATTTTAAGCAAGTTTTAAACGTGTCAGTCTTTTCCTAAATAGGAGTGATGTTACCTACTTCTTAGAGTGGCTGTGAAGTAACTAGTCCAGGAACCCATAAACCCTGGCTGTATTTGAACATAAGCCAGCAGGTCAGTCACCTAGTTATGTTCAAAAAAGCCCAGGATTTTCTGTCCTAAAAGGTGTTGTCTTGATTTTTGAAAACATCTCTCCTATTCTCTACTGAATCTGTGATAGCAACTTACAAATTCTGTAATAAAGGTAATAAATGAAAATTAAAATGCAACTAAATTTAAAGTACTTTACCATTTCAGAGAACACTCCACATTTATGTTAAATGCTCATCTGGCATAGCCTCCTACCTTAGACATGAGCTAACCTGATCTAACCAGGGGAAGGTGGAAGGTGAGGAGTGTTGTTCAATAAATTTTATATTTGTTCATTAAAGAAAATATTCAGAACTGATGAGTTTTCATCAACATGATCTGTCTGATCAGTAATAGTCTCAGGTTAATTTTAAATATTTAAGTTCATATTTACTGTCATCATGGAAGTGCATATAAAATTATTAATTTCATGTAAATGTGAAAATCCCAAGGATATAGATCCTATCTTGTGGCTGTGTGTGTCTGTGTGTGTTCATAGCCCCCTCCCCTTTCCTATTCCAGGAAAGAACAATTAGGAGATATAAGTCAATTTTGAAAATTTTTGGTTTTTGTAATAGCCAATGGTAGGGACTGACTGATAATATATCCAAGAAAAAAGAAAAATTCGCTGTTCCAGACTTTGAAATCCTCTTGCCTGGATCACTGTAAGAATCTCTTAATTGATGTTCTGACTTCCATTCCCCATATGTGTCCATACCCCATGCACCTCACACCCCTGCTGTACACACATTGATTTCAGTAAAACTTCCAAACTGATACACAAAGCAAATGATGCCCTGCAGCCACCACAAGGGCTGTGTGCCCTGGCAAGGCAAAGGCAAGGGTTTTTATTAGTCATTCTTTGTCTTATTATCATTCTAACATTGGCTGGATGTATACATAAATTGAAGTCATCCCTGAATCTGTCCACTTGCTCCTTGCTGTTTCCTCAGCTTGAAATGTCTTTATTGTTTTTCTCCAAATGGCAAACTCTTAGCTATCTTTCAAACCAGTGTCCACACCTCCTCTTCCATAGAACTCCCCTGATATTCTCACATGCCTATGATAGAACTGACCATTCTCTCTTCTCAATGAACCCAGTGTACTTCTGCTTATCCACAGCCCTACTTTTATTTATGTATGCAACATTTTTAGATATTTCAGCAGCTTTCATGAGCCAATCATTGAAATAAAAACACTCAGTCTAAACATAAGTGGTTTATAAAGGGCATTTTATACAACAGAATGCAGAAATAGGAATAGCAAAAAAAATTCACTTTAATCTATGTATATATCTTGCTTTCGCTGTCTCTCTCTCTCTCTCTCTCTCGCTGTCATTCTCTCCCCTCACTCCTCTTCCTCTGTATATAAATACAAATATATGCAATTTGCATATTTATATACACGTGATTTTTATTTTCCTAGATAATGCAGAGCCTGAACAAGGTACCATAAATTCTAAACCCTTTCATCTGTAATTTCAGTTTGGTTACATAATACATCAAGAACATCTCACCTTTTAGTTAAGAGTCAAATTTATTGATGTTACACATTGGGACAAACACATAGCTCTAGGAAATTTCCTTGATGACAAGATATCTGGAGTTCTATTAAAGTCTCTCCCAGTGTAAATGAGTATTTACTCTATGATACACCAAGATATACCAAGAAACCATACAAGGCAAGACCACCAGGTAAAACCTCCAAATTGAATGCAAATTTTCTATTTAAGGCTTACTTCTGCTTCCCATCATATTTGCTTTCATGATGGAATATGACTGTTATGGTTATAAAAGACTAACATCAGAATGGATTTTGAAAAAATAGATCAATAAGGAGAAGTACTTTCACCAATAAAATTCTTTGCCAAAATTTTTCATTTGAACTTTGCTTGACACCATATTGCTTAGTCCTAGTTGCTAGCAAACATTCTATAGCCCCTAAGTCATTCTAAGATTCTCCAAACCAAAGACAATTCCAGGGACATAGATTTATAAAGGACCCTCCCCTTCACAATCATTCCCAGAAGGACTTATTATCTCTATTTTATACATAGGAAATTTGAGATGATGAAATTAGTGTGAATTACCCAAGTGTTTAAGTTAGTAATAGAACCAAAAAATAAATATGTCTGGTTAGTTAAAGCCCGCTTTCTTTTCTGTTTTTCCGTTTGTTTCTTTGTGTTTTGTACTAGGAATTGAATCCAGGGATCTTACTAAGACAAGGTCTTCCTGAGTTTCTTAAACCTCGATAAGTTGCTGAGGTTGGCTTTGAACTAATGATCCTCCTGCCTCAGCCTCCCAAGCCTTTGGGATTATAGTCATGCACCACCATGCCTGGCTCTTTTCTGCTTTTTAATCATTCATTCAACAAATGTATATTATGTTCTGCTACCTATCAAACTCTGGGTTGGACTTCAGGAGTGCAATGTGCACTTCTTAGCTTTATAGAAATTTTTTAATCTAGTGTGAGATAAAGAACAAGTTTTTTTAAAAACTCCAAAATATTTTAAACTATGCAATGAAGGAAAACATTTAAATTGACTGTTAAAAAAGACAATAAGAGCACAGGTCCTAATTCTTATAGCTTGCATAGGGAGGGTCTTATAAACAGGTATTATTTAAGATGAGACTCAATGGATGAAAAAGAGCCAGGCATATGAAAGCAGAGGAAGCTCCAGTCGGGGGCGGGGGGGAGACTCCAGGTAAAAATTCTGAGAAGGGAAGAACTTGGCAGCTTGTAGTTCAGATTAGGGCCAGTGTTGGAGCACAGTTAGTACAATGAGAATAGGGCAAGAAAGAAGACCATAGAAGATAGGAGTCAGTTCATGAATGGACATGTGGGCTATAAATACAGATACCTCTGGAACCCCAGTTTATATCATCTGGGTCAATGCTTATCAAACTTTTATATGTATATAAATCCCCTGGAGATCTTGTAACAATAAGAACAACAACAAAAAGCCTTGGTTTTAGTTTGCTACTTCTGAAGCAGGGCTGAGTTTCTACATTTCTAAAAACTTCTAAGTGATACTGTTGAACTTTGGAACAGTCATTGAGTAGCAAGGCTCTGAGACCCACTGTCTTCCCCTGATTGTTGCTGTGGCAACAAGTTGCATATAGCTGTAGAACATATGCATTTTTGCCTAGAGTCATTAGTACTTTTCATGTGCTGCTACTTGTGGCACTTGTGGAACCATGAAGCCATTCTCATGCACCACAAACCTGGAAGTATGAAGACATTAATTTCCTTAAGACATTTAACCAGTGACAACAGACTGAATTCTGCACTGAATTCTGTCCTCCAGCCATCATCAAGGGTGTTCTCCATTATGACTCCTCAGAGCATCCCAAGGGAATGGAGCCTCAGTTATCCCCTGTGGTGAACAGCTCAGTGGCAAACCCTTGTTTTGTCTTTCCTGCCTTCTGTTAGCCCACTTCTGGATCTTCATCATTCTCTTGGGTCACTGCCCAAAATAAATTCCTTGCATCCAAGACTTTGTCTCCACCTTGTTTCTTATGAAAAATGAGATAGAACACTACAGTCCTGGGTCACTGGTAGCAATAGATACCAGACCCAGAGGGTTTACAACTTGGAATGTCCTTGAAATGAAGAATACAATCTTATTCCTTCTTTGTATAACCTGCAATTACAGTGATGCTGAGTACCTGGAGAAGCTCGACATAAGTTTCATGAATCAAAATGATTTATTATAAACTTATTCAAATTAGTCAAAGGATTTCTACAACCTATTCAAGAAGATTAGGAGAGAGCAAGGCAAAAGAAGCAGCACAGAGTCACGGTTAGGAGCATAAATCCCAGGCTCAAGTGACAGGCTTAGAGTGCCTGCTCTGGGGCCCTATGTGTTTGTTCACTGTGTGCTTTTATTGTGCTATGGTTTTATTCATGCACAAAATATGGGTGATGGTAATGCACCTGCTTCATCAGGGTTTCAGAAAGATTGATGCATTTATATTTTCAAAGCCCCAGAACAGTACCTGATCCTTAATCTGCACCATTATGTGTTTATTATGTGTTTATACCAAAACCATTATGTGTCTATACCAAAACTATTCTGTAAAAATCATCTAAGTCACTTGCTTAAAACAGATTCCTAAGACCTACACTAGCCTCACTAAAATAAATTTTGTTGGCCAAAAAAGTAAGAAGACTTGCTTTTAGCAAGTCTTCTCAGTGATTCTGTATATAACCAAAATATATAGTAGTGGACCAGCTTTCTACCTAATTATATAATTTTTTCAAGTAACTATGGTATCAAAGATATGCATACATGTTAACAAGTTAAACACAAATATGATTACATTTTTTAAAAAAATCAATCGCTAATTTTTCTGTTTTACTTTCTCATTTACCAATCAATTCAATGTAGCATTACTGAGTGCTTACTATGTTTATTGTTTATTCTTTGTTGTTTTTTGGTTGTGGAAGCTGTTACTCTTGTTCTCCAGTAGTTTGCAATTTTTATGGATTCTTGTTTAAATCCTATGCAGAAGATAACTATGGTATTAGTAGTTCACTATGGTATTTGTGTAGTTCAGATGGATTGATCGATTTGCCCATAATTGTATAGCCTCTAAAGCGGCAGTACTAGGACAAAAAACTTGATCTGACTCCAGATTCTTTATTATTTCATTGTATGATTCTGTACACCAGAATACATATTTGAAAGAACAATAAGCACGAGTGTTTCTATACTTAAATTCCTGATGTTAAATGTTAGTTTTTAAAAATTCTACTTTATATGATAATGAGAGTTTTTAGATTTGGAAAGTGCCTATTTGTTGTGAAATAGAAAATAAAATGCAAACTTAGTTTGGATATGCAAACAGTTTCATTTTTTAATGGGCAATAATGGTCTGTAGTCAAACTAGAGCTTGTTAAGTAAATAAATGAGTTCCTTGTTAGCTGTAAGTTTAAACAGGGACTAAGTCATTAATCTGTAAATTGTTTTCTTGGTTTCAAGAAGCCCACAGTGTCTTTGATTGTATTTATGCAAGCGTGAGCATGACACAGGTTGGGGACATTGGCATGTGCTATTTGAGAATGGATTTTGCTGCTCACTATGCCCAACCAGCTCTAGGAATAGAGGGTAACAAAGCTACCTAGTTCAGGACCAAGAAAAGGAATACTAGCTTACCCACCACCCTATGAGGAGCATTCACCTAGAAGGCAGCTGGGGATTTGGCAATTCTATTTCTAAGTTTTTCCTTGATTTTTATGGTCAGAAATCTTAGCCTTAGAGGCACCATGATTGTTTTACAAATTTGTATGCATCTGTCAGCTCTTCAACATGACACTCTTTAACTTACATTATTAAAGTTGACACATCCAAGCAATAAATTCATATTATGCACAAAAATCAATATGTATACCATGAGACACATGAGGATTAATAGATGAGATAAAAATGTGAATAAAATCCAGCTTAGAACTTTACTAATTATTTTCAAGTGAAAAACTGATACTATGGGAGAGAAATATGCTTTTGTTATTACTATTTTTAGTTTTTTTCTGCAAATGAGTTGCCAAATTGAAAATATAAAACCATTTAACTGTTTTAAAAGAATACTGATGTCAGTGGAAAAGACTTTTGATAAGAACATCAAGTCTTTCTATTGGCCAGCCACATTCATGTCGTCTTATCAAGTGCAGGAATGATTTTATTTTTGGCATTTTTCACATCTTGTGGGCAGTAACAGGAAAAGAAAAAGTCATTTATCTGCTATTTTTTTTAAAAAAAAAAAAGTGGGGCGGGGAATTCACAAAACTGAAGTGAGAATAGGCTCACTAAACTCAATGCCTGGAAAAGCAAGCAGAATGGGTCCAAGCTTCTCATGAAATTGCCCAAATTCAGTTATTCTAATTAGGTTCTAAGGGCCCTAACTATGTTTGAATAGTGACTGCAAATTTCTTTAAGTTCTCCCTCCTCAGGGTGACCAAGGTGCTTTCAAGCCATGCCTCTGTCTCAGAGCTTTATCTAGCCGAGCATCTGTGCAGCCAGATAACGGTGAAGTTCAGTTTCTGTCAACTTGCTTCATTTTCATTCATTCACAGAAAAGGGAGATGATATTAAAAGCAACATAAGCAGAAATGTATATAAAAATGAATTAATAAAATGGCATTCATGCTGGATGATTGTATTTGTGTGTGCAGTGAAGGATTTGCACACCATTATTTTTTAACCTCATACTCATTATGACAGGAAAGATATTCCTACTTTGCACAAAGTTATTGCTCTGTAGCTTCCTGAAGTTATAGTTAGTAATCTGTTTATGGAGTAAAACACTCCTCTCTTTTCTTTGAAAAGGGTTGTTCTTGTCTATTAAAAAAATGGCTCTTGTATTTTCATGTAAAAGAAGGCCACTACTCTGTCCCTATAAACTTGATTCACATGAGCTTTTTTATGGGCCTGTGTGTTCCTAGTCAAGGAGCAAAACCTATTTGGTGGGAGGCACTGACATTTTGATTATAGAAAGAAGAAAATGGCAATAATTTCTCAGAAGCTGAGCAGATTATAAAAGATACAGAAAGTGCAACCCAGGTTGATACTGTAACCCCTCTAAAACACAACAGTCAGCAGCACTCTGATAAGATACCCCTCCACTCACAAAATAAAAGTAGAAATATTGAATAAATCAACTGCCCACCATTATGAACATGGAAACATCTTCTGCCCATTCTATTCCTTGTTCTGTATGGACACAAATTACACGACCTCAGGCAAGATGGAGAAGCTAAGAGTGATAACCCCCAACTCCCTAACATTTTCAAATTCAGCAAGGTTCTTCATGATAACAGCTCTCCACTTATATATATACAAATTGCCTGCAGCACCAAATAATTGTTCTGACAAGCTACATACTTCCTCTATCATCAGAACTCTGACTTTTTAAAAGTGTAGGATATGTGGATTCTGGATATTAAACATAACAACTGTCAATGTCCCCAAGTCATCACTGTCATCAAGGAAAGTCTACAACACAGGAAGAAAAATGATGAATATATGGATTCTTACTTTAAAATAAGAGATGAAATGACTAACAATAACTATGTGCTAAGGTTGTTTCCAGACAATGATAGAACAGTGCCATCCTTTGAAATTCTCTTAGGGAAAACAAACAACAAAAAAAACTTACTCATTACATATGTTCCAAGTGTCTCCAGAATGCATTATTATCAGTAACCCTTACTTTGTTGGGTAGCCCGAATACCAAAGAGACAAGCAAGCAATATATCACCACAGTTAAGAGCATGCTTTACAGTTACACTGGCCTCAGTCCAAATTCTATTCCAGCGCTATCAGACGCCATGTGAATGTGAGCACATGAAGGGCACATCTCTTCTAGGCCTCAGTTTCTGTGCTAAGCGAATAATCAGCATCTCTCTCACGTATTTGTTATGAAGAACATATGAAATAATGCACATGAAGTGTGTATCACATAATTATTGTTGTTGCTAGTTGATATGTGTCAACTGTGTTCCTTTTACTACAAATTATGTGTATAAAAAAAATAAATTCACTAAAGTCAGTATTTCCAAGTGATTTCAGGTGGTCTTGCTGTGGAAGGGGTGGAGTTGGACTGAAGACACATTGCTGGGTCACAAAAGGGGAGCTCCTTAGGGGGAGCCTGATGAAATCAACAGACTCATACTTACAGGTCCTAGAAACAAGAGACACAGCATGTTGCACTGGGAGCCACACTGGAGATCTCACTCCTGGAGGGGATTTGTTCAACCAAGTAGGTGGGGAGTTAGGAGACAGAGAGGAAGGGAAAGAGAACCCCTGAGCAAGTGCTATCCTTAAAGTTTGGAGTGGAATACACAAGCCAAAGGCATGCAGGGTTTAACTGATGCATTTTAATCTCATTAGGGCAATAAAGGGAGGGGAAGAAGGGGAACTTATGATTCAGGCCAGCCTTACTTTATTGGGATAAGTGGTGGCCTGGGAGGGTGCTCACAGCCTGTTTAAAGGAATGTTGAAATATGAGGAAAAATGCAGATTTTAAAATATGCTTTAACAGTTTTACTCCAGGCCTAACTACAGGCAAAATTAGAAAAATTTTAAAAAGATAAGATAGAGATATTGGCATTAAATTTATTTTTATGTTCCTTACTGCTTATGAATTGTTTTAGTGAAATACACAGCTCCTATGTCACCATAATTCCCGATGGAACAAAATCAGGCAGTAAGACCCTTTAGGGTCATTGACTTCTCCCTCTTCTTCTCTACCATACATAACCCCATGATAAATGTTGTGGCATCAAAAGAATGTATCTGGTCTTTGCCCTGGTTTCCTACAAGGAACTCAAAAATCTTTAAAATTTCCTGAGTCATAGCAGTCTTTGTTTTAGTAGTGAAGTTACTCATGTTGGGCCCCTGGACAGAGGTGGGAGCTGATCACCAGAGATCTTTGACCACGTGATCAAAAGACTGTACTGTCCGTCTTGGCAGCCTGACCTCAGGAGTGTAGGGAGGCTGGAGGTTTTAAGTTCAGTTAGGAAGGCAGTAATGTAATTAATTATGTCTATATCATGAAACTCCAATAAAAACTCTGAGCAAAGAAGATCAGAGGAGATCCTGGTGGGTGAATATATCCATGTGCCAGGAGGGTGACATGCCATTTCCTGTTTCCAAGAGAATAGGGCACAAGTGCAGCATTCCTTTCCAGACTTCAATCTATATGTAGCCTTTGTGATAAAACTGTAGTCATAGTAGAGTACTTTCCTGAGTTCTGTCAGTCACTCTAGAGAATTATCATGCCTGAGGGGTTCATGAGAATCCTTAAATTTGTAGCCAATTGGTAAAAAGTTTGGATAAGCTGGTCACACCCTAAAAATTGTGGCTGGCATCTGACATGAAGGACTTACCTCCCTAGGTGTGCTCTACACTAATGATAGGCAGTTAGTGTCAGAATGGAATTGCAGTATGTCCAGCTAGTGTTAAACCCCTTGGGGGTAAAACAGAGTAAGGGATATTTTACTAAGTAAAATTTGGATTTCTAAATTGTTCTAAATGCAATGAAGAAAATTATGGAAATATCCAAGACAAATATTAAAACAGAGAAAAATATAACCCAAAATATATTATAGATGCTTTACTTAAATGATGAAGTATAAGAGAAAATAACAACATAAACTTGATACTTGATAAAGTCCCATTTATGTCACATAGAATTAGTAAAGTAAGAGTGTTTTCTGGGGGTAATAACATACATACACAGTATTCAGTGTGAGTGAGCCAATGAAATTATTTAGATATCGTGTAAAGAACAGTGATGGACCACTTCATTGGCAGAGATCCAGATTTAATTTGTCTGGAATAAAACTCAGCACATACTTTTCTTTTAACATTCCTAGGTAATTGACATGTAGCCCAGGGTTTAGAACTATAGCTACATCATGGAATCATGGAAGACTTACTTGGAGCTACAGAAAAAAAAAAAAAAATCTTAGTGTAAAATTAAAAAAAAAAAAAAAACAGCAATAGTTTACAGAGACAATGGGGGTGGAAGGAGGTAGAGAAAATCATGAGCAGAATACTAAGTTTAGGAGCCTACTTGGCTTAACATATAAAAGTCAATAATATGGACTTAATTTTTCTAGATTTAAAATAGTTTAACCACCTGAGTATTTTAAGAACAGCAGTGGGTGTAATGTTTAACTTAAAATATCCAGTGAGCTATGTTGTGGAGTACCCAGTACCTATTTGTTCATAAGACATGGGTGTGGCTATAAGGTATTTGGGGATGAGAGTAACATTTAAAGCAGTAGACTGAGCATAGATGATTGCCCTCCCTAATGTGGTGGGCCTCATCCAGTCCACTGAAGGCCTGAATAAGAAGGAAGTCCCCTGCCTAATTGCTTTGAGCTGAAACATTGGTCTTTTCTGACTTTGAACTTGAACTGAAGCACTGGCTCGTATTGGGTTTTGAGCTTACTGGCTTGGACTAAAGCTCTACCATTGATTCTGCTGGTTCTCCAGCTGCCCAAGAGACTTAGCCTTCATAACCTTGTGAACCAATTCTGTCTAAATCTATGTGCCTATCTGTCTGTCTGTCTATTCTGTTTCTCTGGAGAACCCTCATTAATGCAATGGACTATTTAAGAAAATATATAAGTGATTATTAGTAAAGGAGGCAGGAAGTAGTCTAAGTGTCTAGAATTAATTGAGAAATAGAAGCATATGCATTCCAGAATTATATTTGTATTCAACAGAATAATTCTGTGGCGGGGTGGGAAGATGGTAAATTTTTGCTTTTCATTTTGCACCTTCAGTAGGGTGTAATTGTTTTTAAATTAGGCACATGTATTGCACTTAAAATTATTTTATTAAAAGACTATTTTCCAAAGCTGCTATCTAACTCTACAAGGAAAGGTCATTTGGAAATTCTGTAATACAAAATAGGGGGAAAGATGTAGAGTCATGCACAATATTATATCAACCTTTTCCTTTGAAAGCAAAGGTTAGAGTTTAATCATCACATCTTTCTCTTTATTAATTCTTTAAGTTATTATGACACATGGTTATTCAATTAACCAGAACTAGGAAATATATACTAAAGTAATTTTATGTAATTTTTCCAATTTATTTTAGGAAATCTATTTAAATACTTGATAGGCAACATATTTTACTAAAGTTGTCAGATTTCCATGAAGGAATTTTTAAAGAAATCAATATTATTCTAATTGTCTATTTGTTGATGTACAAACCAATAGTTCTAGTACAAAGAAATCAACATTTTTTTTCTAGAATAGGATATTGACATTGCTCATTCTTCCTTTGTTAGTTATTATAGTCTAAAAATACTATTCATCTAAAAGAAAAAAATAGCACAATTTTTTATGATGTGACTGAGTAGACAAATGCATTGAATACTGAGGACATAGTAAATCCTCAATCAATATGAATTTAAGTCCTATTGGGGTTTAGATATGAACTGTCCCCAAAACTGTGTGAGACAATGCAAGAATGCTCAGAGGTGAAAGGATTAGATTATGAAAGATATAACTTGATCAGTGGATTAATCCACTTATAAGAATTAACCAGGTGATAACTTTAGGCAGGTAAGGTATGTCTAGAAGAAATAGGTCACTGGGGGCTAGACATTGGGGCTTATAATTTGTCCCTGGTGAACAGAGCTGTCTCTCTGCTTCCTGATTCCCATGTCCTGAGCTACGTTCCACTGTCACACTCCTCTGCCATGATGTTCTGCCTCACCTCAGGTGCAGAGCTATGAAGCCCGAGGACCATGGACTAAACTTCTGAAACCATGAGCCAAACTAAACTTTTCCTACTTTAAACTTGTTCTTGTCAAGTCTTTTGGCAACAGCAATGCAAAAGCTCACTAAAATAAGTCCCAAGTCTGTGGCAAGCAGCTCATACCTGAAATGACATAAATCTGAACCTGATTTTTAAAGTACTACATCCCTGATCATTATTTTTATTATTAATAGCATCAAATTATAATTGCATAGGTTATTATAAAGTAATCACAAGAAACTTTCAAATATATTCTCTTAAGTAATCCTTGCAATAGCTGATAGAATTGATATTATATTTCCCCCATTATTGAAATGATAAACATGATATTTAGAACAGTATTCTTGAATTTTGTGGTTTATAAAGAGAAAAATAGAATTCTAAGCCAGTTTTACTCCCTTCCCCAGTTTACACTTTTTTCCCTACCCCATTGTCTCAAAAGGAATAATGTATTTTTACTCTGGTCTTAACTGAAGGAAGATATGACCATGCTATTTGTCCTCATTAAGCATTTACAATGTAACAGGGTTATGTCCTTGCAGATTTCTTATCTCAGAATGATTTGGAAAAGCCAAATTACAATATAACATCTTATTTGTGCAGGTCTATTCAACCTTATTAAATGTAAGAATGTTTGCTTTACATCAATTAGAAATACATTTTATACAATAAATAATAGGTGTTAAGTACTAATAATAAACAAAACATTCAGCTAAATACGTGTTTTATGGAAGATTGGTTGTGGATTCTCCAGCTGCTTCACAGTTCTTCACCCACTGAAGTTGAAGCATCCTGTGGCTGAGTGATTGCAATTTCAAGGCTGAATTGCAAAATGAGCATTAAAAAATGATTTCAGCTGCAATGGTTGTGATAGCCAAACCTTTTATGAGAAAGAGCCAAATTTTAAGAGATAAATACTAGAAACTTCTTCAAATATCAAGAACCAGAGGCTGACAACCTGAAAGAACAGCGTTTTTCTAATAATACCCAGTGCAAGCACTTCCTGCTTCATCTATCCCATGAGAAGATTTTAAAAGTCCTATTCTGGGATGGGCAGAAGGGAGAATCTGGTGGGAATAAGGCAGTGGGGAAAGACAAGGAAGCAAGAGGATTGTGACTTGTGAAATGAATGTGAGACCTTTCCCTCTCCTCACTCATGCAATTGAAACCTCAGTGTGGTGGTGGAATGGGAAATAAAAGTCAAGTCCCAGACGTGAAGTCTGTTTCTTCCCAACTGCTCCTTAATGAGAGGTACCTTCAACAAGAGCAACCCTGGAAGCCTGGCCAGCATGGGTGGATGAATGGACTCCTATGAGGAGATGACTGGTCACACAATAGACCAGCAGTAGACACAGGACATCCAGAAGGACAGAGATAAGATGTGAGCCTCACCTGCCCCTGAGGATAAAAATGAAAGAGAAAAAAAAAAAAACCTGAATACAATGCTTACATAAAAGTCAGAAGGTGCACTATTATGATTTTTTAAAAATACATATTTTCTCCAGCCACCAGGAATAATAACAATTTTTAAAGTGATTCAACAGTACAATGAATCATAGAAAATAAAGAAAATTGCATTGCTACACACCTGAGAGTGAAAATTAAAGCCCCACTACTTTATAAATGGGAGATAAGCAAAATGGATTGAGGTAGATAGCTAAGGCTGTCTAAGCAGAACAATTGATATTTAAAATTTTTAATGGAGTATGAGACTTAAATTTAGATTTAAGCGCGAGGAAGTGAAAGTCCCTATGTGTAAACCCATGATAGGCAGTATAAAAAGTTTGAAACTGCATCTCTTCATTTCAATTTAGAATCTAAACTATGTTATATTTTTGTGGAATAAATTGTATCTTAACATTAATTGAGCAATTCTGACTTCAAAAAAAATGATTTCATGATGATTTTTTTAAAAAAATTGAAATCTAATTCTCTGAATGTTTTTCTCTCTTTGAGAGTTAAGTAGCTAAAAGACCAACTTGGGTTAAAATCATTAATACTTACATTTCTAGCATCGCTTCCTACTTCTCTTCCTGTTCCTGTTCACTGCTGTTCCTTCTGCCTGCAATGATCTTTCCATAAATGACCATGGCACCTGCCTCTTGTGAGCCCTTGCTCAACACACCCCTTGTTCATGAAGCCTGCTCTCAGCCTCTATTTAATGCAGCAACCTGACACCCACCTGGCATGGGCAAGCCCCTAACCCTGCTCCATTTTTCTGTTTTCCCTACTATTCATTACCTTCTAAACACTATGTACTTTAACTATTCATTGGGGTTACTGGTTAGGTGATGTCACCCACACTGAACATACCCTCCACATGGGCAGAATCTTTTGTCTTGTGTATTCACTGACAAATCCTGAGCACCTAGAACGGCACTTTTCACTGAAAACAGGCACTCAATAAACACATGGAATGAAAGAAGGCTAACATTTCACATGCAATCTCAAATACTTCTTTATATGTCATCTCATCTTTTGCATATATCCTTTAGGATAGAACTGAAATCTCTTACGTTCTGAAGATCCAAAGGCCTGTCTTGCAGTGACTGTCCTGGTTTCTCCTGCCGTTTCACACCCAGTGTCCTCACTTCAGAATGTTTCTTCTGAAGTGTGTGCTTTCAGCCTCCATCCATCTGTGTTTCCTGTAAGTAAGCATGTTCATACACAAGGCTCAATCCTCCTATTGTGTCTCTTCTACCAATCCCAAGCACTTCTACCAATCCCAGACTCGGACGCTCTCAAACTCTCCTGTCCTATGTGCCCACCTCCGTCTCTTGATAGTCCACCCTTTCCCAATAGTCGATCCTCTGAGCTGCACATTCTAGATGACAGGCACCCCCCCTTCATCCAACCACTTGCATGCTTCCAATAGATCCTTCCATCCCCTCTATTTTATAGTAGGTAACCTGTCACATGTATGTCCACATTCCCATTCTAATGGGTGTCATTCACAATCCACATCTCTTTGTCCCTGAGAACTCGAAAATGAATCTTCTTTCATGACCCCTAATGCTGACAACTGAAGGACACACTCCTGGTTCAAGAAATTTATTTTGTTTATCTTACAGCCAAAAAGCAGTTTTATAAAATAATTTCAACAAAGCTTGTCCTGGCAATGTCATTAATTAAATTTAAAATGTCAGTGCTTTAAATTTAGACCTGTATAAAATAAATAAATAAATAAATAGATAGATAGATAGATAAAAACTGTTTTACCCATCTTAAAACTTCATGCCCACTTTCTTTCATCCTATAGCCAGTGAAAACTGAATTTTTTTTAGAAACCTGAATTTTAACTTTTCAGACACTTAAATACACTCTGCATTCCAACTTCTCTGCCCTCAATAATCTCACTCACCAGGACCTTTCCCCTCTGGTCCAGTTTTCCAGCTGTTTAATAATTCTTCTAACTTGCCTTGACCTCACACTACAGAGTTTCATCATGATCATTTCAATTTTGAAACTACTCTTCAGCCACTTCTGGTTGCAGAAAGTAATTTTTTTTTCATGAGAACACAATATATCAGATATCTGCTTTAAGGCACTGTCCGTAACAACAACAAAAAAAAGTCAGGTTTTTTCTTTTAAGAAAATATCTGAGATGGCCTTGACAATAAAATTGAAATGATATCAGGTCACCTCACTCTATAGAATTTGCCACATGAATCTACTAAATGAAATAAATCAAATCATATGCATACATAAGTGTATTCATGTGCATTTACACATATTTACACACATACACTAAAAGGGAGGAAAAAGAGGAAGTGCTAGTTTGTATTCTTCATTAAGACAGGGTATCCCTCTGCTTTCCATGGTGAAGAATTTTTTTAAAAATGGATGAGTGAGATGAAGAAAGAGAAAGGCTTTGGAGTAGTAATTTATTTTTGAGACAGAAGGATAATTATGCTCTCTAGCCTAGTAAATCTCAGTCTTAGTTGAGTTACAGCAAGTACTGACAGGACAAACGGAGGAGTTGAATTCGGGCAGTGTAAATGATAAGAAAGACATCTGAACAAGAACCTATTAAGTTCAAAGATTTGAGAAAACTAACATGGCAGTGTGCTGGCTCAAACATACAATCAAACCCATGAGCTTCCACAAAACACAATTTCTTGGTTGTTACTTGACTATTTTTCATACTGATAGATGTTTTGCCCTTGGGGTGCACTACTTTGCACATAAAGAATGATCCTGCTTTGTTCCCATTAGTTTGAAAGACAAGACAGTGACACTGTGCTGAACAGAGTCCAGTGTGCACACTGTTTTCAGTACAAACCCACTTTCAAAAGGCATATTCTGATAATAAAGAAACAGAGATGATTCTTTTTTTTTTTTTTTTTTTTTTTTTTTTTTGGTGTCTGAATTTGTGATCCCTGCAGCATGAGGGGAAAGTTTTCCAGTGTGTCCCCTGAATAACAATGAAGCATCGGAAACCAATGACATTCTAATCACTGCTTCAAATGTCAGTGCAAGGATGCTATGGGCAGCAGCCCTAGTCCATAAGTTAACAGCTTTATGTAAAACCACTAGGGAGCAATTAATGGGAAGCTGCTACTAACCTTCATGCATTCCATTGCTCCAGTGTCTAGAGAGAAGTTCTAATTATAGACCCAACCTTTCCCAATGGGCCTTGAATGACTCCACATATAGAATGTTGTGTAAGAAAGACTGTGATGAAGACATAGAAATGACATATAACTGAGTTTCATCATCATGAATTGTTGATGAGAATTGTTGTTCTCATCAACAATTCATGTCTGTCACTTGATTTTCACCAGTTTATCATTTAAAGTATTAAATCAATGAAAAGATATGTAATTGAGGAAAATGGAGTAGTCAAACATAAAAGATGGTAGACAAACTATGAGAAACATGAAAGATGGTAGACAAACTATGAGAACAGTGTGTTCTATCTTAACTAAAAACAGAGATATTTAACAGCAAGCATTATATTTGGAGAAAGAACTAATATCAATGTGGAATCTGAGGCTTAGCAGCCCACTAAGTAATGTGGTGAAAGAGAACCTGTTTAGCAAAGTATCTTCATTTCACAAAGTTATATAATTAGAAATAAGACAAAAATGACTGCTCATAACAAAAGTTCAAAGTATAATATCAATTTGTTAGGCCACATATTTCTAGATGATGGCACATTTATTTGTTGTTACTACTAAATAAGATGTGCACATATACATGTGTGTTGTTTATTTATTTCATGGATGTCTGCTATACTTCACCAAAAAGGAAACCCACATGATAAGTAAAATCATTATCATGGGGGTACATCCATTAAACCAAGTGACATTGTGGCTAAACACTAAAGGAACAAAATTTCTAATGTGAAATGTGAGGTTTGGGCTATTTGACCAACATAAGACAATGATAGAAGATAACAATACTAATATAGTGCTTTGTGTTCCAATTATTAAAACATAGTCTGAATGATGTAGTTGTTCAGTAAATTCTTATTAAACAAATGAATGAATGCAGTTCAGTTCACGTACAGTGTTTTAAAGAAGGCTGGTTCACTTGTTTCTTACATAATAATGTGTAAATAACTGTATTAGGAAGGTAGATTCAACTGTTATTATTTATTTATTTATGGTGTAAGTATTTATTGATATTTATTGTGTTTCATATGATCTTTCTGTCAACAAGATAAAGTACATTGAGCAAGTACTAAGAATTCCTAAAAAAAAAAAGATTGGAACTTACGGGTCACATTTTTTAATGATTAAGCAAGAGGTTGTGGGTAAATATAAGAAGTATAAAACAATATGCCATATTCTCCATGATCTCACAATCAAAGGAAGGATATAAAATTTATGTACTAATAACTATAACACAAGTCAACGATGAATAATGCATTAAGAAGAAATGAAGAACTTTACTAGAAGCAAGTCACACTTACCTTGCATGGTTCTGCATGTGGTTCTGTTCTGTTCCATTATCTTTACAACAACTTTTACACCAATATGTAAACTTTAGCATCACCCTGTCAAGTTCTAAAAAAAAAAAAATTTTTCTAGGATGGTGATTATGATTATACTATACATTTAGGCTTATTTTGGGAAAATCTACCACTAAAAATATTGAGTATCAATTTATGAACTCTTTGTTTATTTGGGTCTTATTTATTTCAGCAGTGTTTTGTAACTTTCAGTGTATATGCTTTGCAGAATATGTGCTCAAAACATCCCTAAATACTTCATATTTTATGCTACTATAAATGGTAATGTATTAAATTTCACTTTACAGCTACTAGTTGTTAGCATATAGAAGAACATTGATTTTGAAATATTTATTACCCTCATGTCCTGGAGTTTCATTAATTCATTTTTCAGTTCTGATAGCATTTTTTAAGATTGCTTGATATTTTCTATTACTTTGTGTAGAACTAGCATTATTTTACTTCAATGTTTGATAAAATTCAGCAATGAAGTTATTTGAGCATAAAGTTTGTTTGAGGGAAGGTTTTTGACTATAAATTAAGATTTCATTGTAGAGACTCTTGGTTTATCTATTCCTGAATGAAATTTACTAGTTTTTGTTTTTCAATAAATTTTCTTCTACATGTAAGTTCTTAAATTTATGGGCATGTATTTTGTAATAATATTTGTTATTATCCTTTAAAAATCTGTAGGAGTTATAGTGATGTCTTCTCACTCATTCCATATAATGGTAATTTGTGTCTTCTTTAACAGATCCTAGTAAACATTCATATAATAGGATATTATGTTAAATAAGAATACTATTGCAGTATCTTTCCATTTTGACCTCTTCACCTTTTATAAATATTTTAGTTGCATATATGTTTCAATCCAATTATTTTTAGTTTAGTCATCCAATTATCTTTTAAAAAGATTTAAAAGAAGGTGAAAAAGTCTTTCATATTTACTTTCACTTTTACCATTCCAGGTATTCTTCATTTATTTGTATAAATCTAAATTTGATGTTATTATATTTCCTTTATCTAAATAATTTCCTTTAACATATTATGCTTGCTGACATGACTTCTCCCAGCTTTCATTTGCCTGTAAATGTCTTTATTTTGTCTTTTCTGTAGAAAGATAATTTTTCTGGATATGGAATTCTGGAAAGAAAATATTTTTGCTTATTTTCTTTGCTTGTTTTAGTACATTAAAGATACTGCACCATGCTTTCAGGCATGCAAAAATTCTGATGAGAAATTCATTCTCATTTGTTTGTTTCTTCCTATTTGATGTGTCTTACTTCTGCTGACTGCTTTTGGATTTATCTCTATATCTGTGGTTTTCAGGATTTCACTAGCTTTCTAGGTTTGCCAAAACCAAGAACTATGGGCTACTGGGCTTGAACAACAGAAGTTTATTTTCTCACCATTCTGGAGGTTAGAGTCTCAGATCAAGGTTTCAGGAAAATTGTGAAGGCCTTGATGGAAGAATCTGTTTCAGGCCTCTGTGGAAGTCTTCTGGATGGCCAGCTTCCCCTGTGCCTTCACTTTGTCTGCCCTCTGTACTTCTGTGTTTAAATGGCCTCTTCTTGTAAGGGTACTAGACAGACTGGATTGGTGCCCACTCCAATGACCTCATTTTAATTTAATTATTTCTGTAAAGTCCTTATTTTCCAACATAATTGCATTATGAAGTACTAGAGGTTAGGACTTCAACATATCTTTTTGCAGGATAAATTATCCCAGAAAAAAACACTGTGACTAGAACATGTGTAAGTGCATTTTTTTTGTAGGTTTTTTTTTTTTATTGGCTCTTATATTGGCTCTTATCTCTTCAAAATGTCTTCTTCCCTGATTTCTCTCTTTTCTCCTTTTGTGATTCTAGTTGCCTTATATATTAGATCATTATATACATTCTGAAAGCTTTGGGATGTGATGCTCTTTGTTTACTATTTTTTTTTCCTTTTGGTTTTAGTTTGTATAATTTCTATTGATGTATTTTAAAATTTACCATTTTTTTCCCTCTTCTGTGTTCTGTCTGCTGATAAGCCCATTGAAGGAATTCTTCATCTCTGACAGCACATTTTTCATTTCTAGCATTTCTACTTGACACTTAATTATAGTTTGCATCTGTCTGCCAAAGTTTCCCATCTCTTCATGCATATATTTTCCACTAGACACTTTAAAATATTAATCATAATAATTTTAAAGTCTGTGTCTGAATATTCTAATATCTGGGCCATCTCTGGCTCTGGTTCTGTTGACTGCTTTATTTCTTGACAATGGCTCATTTCTTTCTCTTGCTTTTTTATATGCCTCGAAAGTTTTGATTGAATGCTATATAGGAGAACACTAGAAAGCAAGGTAAATAGAATTTATACTCAAAATGTGCATATCTTTTCTTCTGTTAGGTTATTTGTGTGCCTGTGTGTTAGGAGTTGGGGAGGAGAGACTCTGAATCAAACTAGTAAGAACTGTTGCCACATTAGTGTTTTATCATTGCTACAATTACATTCAGTACATTTTAGACATCAAATCCTTCCACCGGTAGACCACAACTACTTTGGGATAGACTAAGATAGAGAATGCTGGAGAATCTTTATTTTAGTGTCTGGGTTCCATCTTAAACCTAAATGTCCCTTCCCTCTTCATATTCTTGCCCTTTCTCTATTTCTCAGTTCAAGGATTGTGGCTCCTGCAAAGGATACATTTTTTAAAAAAAAATTCTGCTTCATCAGCTGCTCAAACTTCAGGGAAAGACTTTTCTCAGTCTTCCTCCACCTTTAAGCCAAGATGCTTTGAATTGATGAAGATTTTTAACATGACTAACTTTCTTTCTCCTTCCCAGTGAAAGTAAGACTAGGATTTCTATCTGTGCAAGACCTTGGGCTTGAGTGGTCTCCTTCTCCATCTTCACTGGTAGAGAGCTTTTAGTTGTATTTCTCCCCCAGTAGCACCCAGTCCTTTCTCTTCATTAGGGGAAGCAGAAAATATTCCTTTTTCTTCCTCAGCAGCAGTTTTTGGGTCAGATAAGATTCCAGAATGCAATTGGCATTCCTGCCTAGCCATCAGTGGTTAACTGCCTATCCCTGAGGCATTCTGCCTAATTCTGAGGTTTCTCATGAGCATCCAGTAGAGGCCCATGGAACAGAACGATGAAGAGGAACAGGTTCTCTCATCTGGGGTTGCCACAGATTCAAACTCTCAAGCTACCACAAATTCAGCATTTAGCTATTCACTAAAACCTCAGTTTCCTCTGGCCTTCATACTTGTATGTCTTTGCCTATTCCTTCTGTGATCAGCAAAAAGCTAAAGAGCATGTGAGTTCTGTTTTTCTCTTTAAGGGTTTTATAGAATTCAAATCATCTATTTGTATTCCAACTTCAATTCTAGGATAGACTTTTTGGAAAAAAAAATGAATGATGTTGCTTATGATGTAGCTTTTGCTCATTGTTAGGGGGAAAATGATGCTGTTCATCCTAAATTGAAAGGGGATTATTGTGCTTTTGTGTGAGAGGAACACAGACAAAATGTAATTCATTCAGAAAACATCAAGAGACAACAGTACATGTTCTTTTGTTTCACTCTATTTCGACTTCGACACCCAGCCATGCCACCAAAGTAGCCTCCGTATTGGTCTTCAATTCCCACTAATATATTCTGCAAACAGCAGTTAGAATACATAATTTTAAAAGTACATTACATCATGTCCTCGCACTGCTTAAAATTCCTTCATGGTTTCTTGTGGAACATCAAATAAAACGTGGAGTCTTCACCCTAGTGCAGGTAGCCTGACCATTGCCTAGCATGGCTTGCGTCTCAACCTCTCCTCTTGCCACTTTGCTGCCCTGCTTTCCTTCTGTGTTTGTTATTTTCAGTCCTTTCTTACCTTCACCCCTCTCTTGATGTTTTGCCTTTTGCTTTTCTCTGAAATACTAGATCCAGCTTCCTAACCACCTACCACTAACACACATGCACACATAAATCACACACACCACGTACACGCACACCACACTACCCCCACACACACATAATCACACACACTACACATACACACACAAAAAAAAAAAAAGAAAGAGAGAGTGCTTAACTGGAATGAATCTTTTTGATCTCAACCCTCACATCTCAGCCAAAAACCATGGAATCCCTTTCCGATCGCCTTTGCTCTCTGGCTACATTATTCTTTTTCTCTGCATATTGATTCTTTGTGTCATTTACCAAAATACATTTGTGTGGAACTTTGATTTTTTGCTTTTTCACATATTTATGGTCTTTCTTTTCCACTAAACTACAATCTCCATGAAGTCATGACCATTTATTCATATCTTGTCGAGCAGGGTATACTCCGTACCTAAAACAATGCTCAGCATAGCACAGAGCCAACAAATATTATTAAATATATATAAAAATATGATTCCTGATCATTATATATTATTATGGATTGTATCATAGTACATATTAAGTACATGCAAACAAATAATTGTATAGTTACATATTTTGCATTTGTATTTAACAGTTTCCTTAAAATATTTAGATTAATTTAATAAGGAATGCATGAGTTAGGAGGAGAATTCTAGACCAAGCTTTAGCCCTAGAATAGAATAGAATCTACAAATTTAATCCCTCAGAATCTAAGTAGAACAGCGCTTAAATTACCCTGAATGAGTTTCTAGCCACTTTTTTTAAAAATAGAAAATATTTATGTAAAGAAATATGCAGGTGAATGTAATTTTCTTGGAAAAAATATCCAGGGATATAAATGAAAGTCAGTTTGCAACCTCCTATTTCATAAGAATCTGTTCTTTGGGGATTGTTCAACTTCGTTTTGCAGAATCAAGTAGCTCAGTTATTTTGAGTAAGCATATGTAGTTTTTAGTAGTTATTCAAACTGAATTGCCGAGTCTTTTAGGGTTTAGTGCTCACTAAATGTTATGTAGAGCCAGAAAGAAATGGATAGTAAAATTGCAGGGACTCACCAAATTATTAACATTTTATTCTACTGTGAGCAAGAAAATAGCATCAAGTATATTTATATAAGGTAGAATGATATCTTAGAATACATAAGTCATTCATATGCCTGAAGTATGCTCAGGGATATATTGAAAATTTAGTTTAATTTTGGTTGACATATCATAAAATACAAGATTAAAATAATGTTACTGATACATCTAACCAAGGTTCTTCATTAACAAGTGTTGCAGTGCCCTAAAGGATATGTCTGCAATTTATTCCTTGGCATTTTAAAAAATCTTTCTATATACAGAAAATTTTTTTAAATCCACCTTCAAAACACCTTAGAAGTTTACTTTTCCAATAATGTAATGAATTAGCATGTGAAAAGTCATCCCAAAAGGACTTTTCCCTTTACAAAAATCTGAGAGTAAAACAGCAGTGGCTCTGAGATGGCTTTCTCCTGCAGAGGGCTGACCTTGATGACCATATAACATAATATGAGGCACATCTCATCCATGGCCTACTTAATATTTTGCTATTGAAATTATGTCACTGAAAAAACATAGTTAAATAGAATATACCCAGAATATAATTTTTTTAATTATAAGAATGCTTAAAACAATAACAGATAAAAGGGCCTTTTCATAGTGAACATTCCTTTAAGAACTATTGCTGTTCTTTTGGGTAGATGACTTGAATAGACTCTACTCCACAGAAGATATACAGTCAATAAGCATATGAAATAATACTCAACATCACCAATCATTGGGAAAAGGCAAATCAAAATGAGTTATCACAAGATTCTACTTCATGCCCATTAGGATGGCTATTATATTTTTTAAAAAAAAATAAAAGCTCAGAAAGTAATAAATATGAGTTAGGATGCGTAAATATTAGAATGCTTGTGTACCACTAGTGGGAATGCAAGATGGTACAGTCACCATGGAAAACAGTATGATGGATCCCCGCCCTCCCAAATGTAACATAAAATTATGATATGAATAAACCGTTTCATTTCTGGGTATATATTTAAAGAAATGAAAGCAGGGATATGGATAGGTATTTATACATACAGACTTGCATAGCTTTATTACAATTGCTAACTGGTGGAAGCAACCCAAGAAACATTGACAGACTGAAGAGATAATATGTGGTATATGTACACAATGTAAAAATTATTTAGCCTTAAAAAGGAAGGAAATTCTTCCGGGTGTGATGGCACACACCTGTAATCTCAGCAGCTGACTCATGAGTTCATGTGTTCAAAGCCAGCCTCAGCAAAAGCGAGGCACTAAGCAACTCAGTGAGACCCTGTCTCTAAATAAAATACAAAATAGGGCTGGGGATGTGGCTCAGTGGTTAATTACTCCTGAGTTCAATCCCTGGGACCCCCCACACACACAAGAAAAAAGAAAGAAAATTATGACATATGCTACAGAATGGATGAAACTTTATCATTATGCTAAGTGAAATAAGCCTGCCACAAAAACAAAAGTGCTATATGATTCCACTTACATAAACTATCTAAAGTAGTCAAGTTCAGAAATATAATCAAATAGTGGTTTCCTTGTGCAAGGAAGAAAAGCTAATGGGGAGTCATTGTTTAATGAGCACAGAGTTTCAGTTTGGCAAGATGAAAAAGTTTTGTAGTTGGATGATGATGATGATGGTTCTAGAAGTGAATATACTCACTTCCAGGTACTGTGTTATTTAAAGTGGTTAAGGTGGTAAGTGTTTTGTGTATGTTATCATTAATTTAAATTTTTTTAAAAAAGCTTAAAAAGTACACACATAAACTGTTTTATATAAACTATCTGGGCCTATCTAAACATAAAATTGTGCTAATTACTCACCATCATATCTCCAATTATTAGCACATTATACAATCAACAAATATTCATCATTTAATTTGAAAGCTGAATAAGTTCCCATATGACACTCCTGAAAATTACAGCATTTATTATCATTCGGACTTTCACAATGTTGACAGTACTGCTTGCCCACTCATCAAGTCTTTTCAGATACACAGCAACAGAACATTCTGGTTCTATGTCGTTACTTCTCCATTTTAGACAACTGCACACAAATCCAGACAGACAAGCAAACACTACAGTGATTTCAGTGGTAACCTATGTTTAGAACTATGATGATGTCCATAGTGTCAATGACTCTCAAGTGAGCTGGCCACAAACAGAACAGCTCTTTAGAGTGTCACACATGAAGCCCACAGGCTCGTCAGGACCTTCGGAAAGCAAGTTACAAGTTACAAATAGGAAAGAAACGAAGAAGAAGTGTCAAAGTGAAGGAATAGATATATATTATAAGGAGCAAGGCAAAAAAAAGTATAGAAAGAACAAAACTAACGTTTAGAGAACATTTGAGTTCAGGGAGTATGCTAGGCATTTTCCTATATGTCATCTCAACCCTCAAGAGAACATGGTGAGTTTTAACCATCATTTTTACAGATGACAAGATCAAAACCCCAAGAAATAAAGAGGAAAGTAAAAAGAAAAGGACATGCCTGATAAGACAGATCCTAGAAATGGACCCAAGCCATAAAGACACAAACTAAGGTTCTCGCATGATCACATCAACAGCTGCACTGTAAGGACTGTGGTCAGAGAAGCATACAGACTGAAGACCTAAAGATGCTCTGGGAGCGGGGGAAAATTTTTAATCAGCAATTGGTATTTAAAATGGGTATGTGGCTTCCATTTTTACCTGGATTCAGTGATGGGAATGAGAAACTAACAGTACCAATATAAATGTTACCCCCTGCAGGAATCCCACCTCCAACAGGAAGCTGGGAGCCCTGCCTAAGCACAAGTGGACAGGATCACAGGAGCCTTTTTGTAGAAACCTTATTGTTATATTGTAACCCAGTCTTTAAACCTTTTTTTTTTAAATGGTCCTTGAAATCTATGAGGTTACACAATGATCCTTTTCTTGGTAGGATTTCAGTTCTTTTCCCATCTTCCACTTATTCTAAGTTTAATTGTGTCTCCTTTTTTATGTCCCTTCCCACTCAATTCTCTGTACTTTCCTTTTACAGAAGTCACAACTTCTTTACCTTTATAGAACTCTCTCCACTTTTCCCTATACAGAGGAAGCAGCAGGCAGCTTTACCACCAAGTGAGGTGGAAATTTTATATGTCAAACAGGCTGGTGGGAGAAGCCCCTCGAGCCAGAAGAAGATGAACGATGCGTCTCTGTGTGCATTGCCTTGCTTCGCAGCGGCTCGTGGAGGAAACATTCATTTTCTTCAGGGGCATTGCTACAAAGCACACTTCCGGAACATTCTTAAGTGTTCAAGTCAAACCTCAGTCTTCCAGCCAGTCTCTCTTGGGAATGGAGAAAGACAAGTTTAGGCCATGACAAGCAGAAAACTGACTTTGAAGTATTTCTCACTTATGTTCCCTCCGTGTCCTTATTTGTCTGTTTTGAAGTGGAAAGTAAAAGGGAATAGACAACAGTGTGACTATTACATGAGAGCTTGGAGAAAGAATGCATTTCACGGAAGACACACTTCAGTGAGGCAAAGCAGAAAATGGGAGCCTTTGAGCTCTCCGACATAGGCTCACTTCCCATCCTACCCAGATTCTTCAATGATCTGGAACAGTTTTGATCCTGTCTCAGTTTCTCTTTTGAGTGAAGAGGAGGGATATGTCGAATTTTCCAAAATGCTTGCTGTTTACTCAGCAGAGGTGCCAGAATGATTAGTTACGAAATACACGTCCCTTCCTTATAACAACACTGTGGCAAATTTGAGATAGAATCTTGGATCTTCATGAAATCTTATATAGAGTTTTCAAACTTTAAAACTTTAATAAATTAGACTACAGGTGTGATAGACATGAACAGTAAGTGGCTTTTAAAGGTAAATGGACTTTTTTTTCCCCTCACATATGAAAAACATGAACATCATTTGTCCTGGTCAGATGTGGCTGTCATTTTTTATTTGTCATGGAGATCTGAAATAAAATTCTTTGCATACTATTATGCCATTTCAATGCCATGTACTTTAATACATTTTCACTGAAATCGCCTGTAAAGTTTTCTGTCAGACCTCCACCTATCATGAAAAGGTAGAAGCATAAATGATTTTATGAAAATATTATCTATGAAGTGTATAATTTTAGAAGAAATTATTCACTAAAATATGTTTGAATTAAATGTACATGATTAAAATAATAATAGAATAGTATTTGAAATGACATTAACAGAGACTGTATTTTTCAGGTTGCTACCATGTAATAATTTGTTTAAGCTATTTAACCAGTAAATTGCCATAATAATTTAGATATAGGTAAAGTATGTATATTAGTTTTCTGTAGCTACTATGAAAAGATCACATATTTGATGGCTTAAAACAGCAGAGATTTATTATCTTACACTTCTGTATGTTAGTCCAGTGACCTCACAGTCCTAGCTGGAGGGTCTAGGAAAGAAGTTGTTTTGTTGCTCTTTCCATCTTCTGACAGCCATCTGCATTCTTACTCGGTGGAATTTTCATGTTAAAATCACTTTCCAAGTCAGTTAAATTCCCTCTCAGCTTATTGTCCCTCTTGTTCTCTCTTCTGCCTCTTCTTCCACTTTTAAGAAGCCATGTGATTAGACTGGGATCACCCAGATAATCCAGGATCATCTTTCTATCTAAAGGTCAAAAGATTAGCAAATTTCATTGACAACCTTAATTCCCTTTTTGCATATAAAATAACATTCACAGGTTCCAGGGATTAGGATGTGTATATCTTTTGTGGGTCATTGTTCTGCCTACAGTATATAATTATTCACAGCTGAATATGATAGCTTATTGTTATCATCCTAGATACAATATACTGCTTATATATCTAAGAAACAACTTAAATAGCATAACACATAGGATTATGTATTCCATGCACTATGATAGACTAACTTCCTTACTTCAAATCATAAACATTATTTGTGCATTTCTTGTACTCCATCAAAACAATTTCTCCTTGTACTCTGTAAGAGTGGGATTATAGATAAGGGAGCAAGAAATAAAAATAGAAACATAAAGTTATCAGTTCCAAGGGCTAAATGCACCCTGACTGAAATCAGGAAGTGAACCAGCTTCTACACAATTTTGGAAAAAAATAATAACGTTACCACACAATTTAACTTTATGCTCTGTGATAATCTCACAAGAGCAACTGAGGTCAAAGGTTGAAATTCATCCCCAGGTTTGCAGAAACCCAGACACCAAATTTGTATTTTGTGAGGTCCATAAGAAGTTCCAGATTAGCATTGACCACTAAGAATGCAGTGAAGCTTGAGCACTGCTCTTATCATGAGCATTGCAGGGAACAGTAACATTTACCAGGCACCCATCATGTGCTGCCCGCATATCACAGGAATTATGGAGTATATTATTATTAATACAAACTAAGCAACATTTTACTTAAGTAACCTTGTGTGACTAATGTTGTCCTTTCTACAGACTCTTCCTTGTTGTCAAGTAGAGGAAACCAAAGCTCAGTAAGTAAAATTGGAATGGAAATATTGACCCTTTTCCTCTCAAAAGTCATTTAGTTCCCCTTATATCATACTCTCTCATATCCAAAATCCAGACACATCTTTAAAAATAAGAAACTAAAGAAGGCACTTTAAATTTTAATTGCACTTAACATAATTTTTGAATAATAGTTGACTTCAAATAATACTGTTGAGGTGTAATTAGAAATCTCCAAGGTGATCTTAAGAGTCAATCTTGTCTCTAATTTAACTCAGACCTCTAGGAGGAGGTGTGTGGTAGACTAACTAATGGCCTTCCAAAAATGTCCACATCCTGATCCCTGGATGTGTTACATGGCAAGGGGGACTGAAAATTGCTGATGGAATTAGGTTTGCTAATCAGATATTATGCTGGTAATGCCCAGTATAGTTAGGGGGTTCTCAAAAGAGAAAAGAAGTCAGATATTTCAAAATGAGAGAGGGGGGGGTGGCCACTGTTGGCTTTAAAGGCAGAAGGTTCTCAAGCTAAGGAATGTGGGCAAACACTAGAGCTGGGAAAATTAAAGACACAGATTCTGCCCTAGAGCCTTCAGAAAGGATTGAGGCCCTGTGGGCACAGTGATTCTAGTTCAGTGAGAGCTGTTTGGGACTTTCAACCTCCAGGACATAAAAATAATAAATTTGGGTTGTTTTATGTCACTAAGATTTTGCAGCAATTTCTAATAGCAGGAACAGAAGACTAACACAGTGGTTGTCTATTGAACTCACTCATGGACCAAAAACAAAACACCCATACAGTCACCATATCTGAAGGAACTTTGGGTCTTCCTCACTATTCCCCTGGTCTAAACTTTACTTGTGAAGGAGAGAAGGAAGTATTTGGTGGTTCTAGAACTAGTGGAGAGAAGAAAGGAGAATATATTAGGCTCTTTGGGAGTTTAAAAATATTATCTTGGCTTCTTTGGATATTATTATTTAATAACTTATATAGTCTTTTCTCATTGAAATAGCAATTACAATATATTAAAAGTATCATCAAATACTGGAAAGTATTAAAGTATGCTTTAAAACTGATCATTGCAGTTTCAGTATCTTACCTACCTTTCACATATTCAGAAATACTAAATGTATAGTCTTTATGCTCCTGCTCATCAGAAATAACTGGAGTCTAGATGTGAACAATTAAATGCCCAATGAACTGAAAGTCAAAATCCAACTGGAGATCCTTCTCTCCAAACTTCTCTAAAGATATACTATACTTCTTTAGGAATGTTGTGAATTACTTTTTAAATTATCTTGAAGAGAAACTCTTTTAGGAAAAAATCTTTCTTCCTTGAAAGAAATGAAGAGTAGTTGAGCAATACCTCCATGTAGAACATAGGAAGAAACAGAGGGGCCATGTCTTTACCTTAATATTACCATTAGAGGAATCAGGTTATTGTAGAGTCTCAAAGCCTGAACACGAAAGTTCAGCAATTAAAGTAGGGGTTCACTTTGTGATAAATCATTGGTGGGAATAATTGAAGATGGAAAAGCATGAGCAGTTTTAAAACAAAAGGAGAGTTAATAAAAATGGAGGGAAATAACCTCCCAGTAGAGATGCATCTGGCAGTGCTAACAAATACCCTCAAAGCCCTGATTTCCCTTGTGGTGGTCTCTGAGCACTTGGCCTGGGCAGCCAAACCAGAATGGATGGCAATAATTAGATTCTGATGAGTGAAGGGCCCACACCAGGGCCAATGTTTCTGGAAGAGTTAATGAAAGGAGAAGAAATCACCAGATTTCACAAAGGATATAAAATGGATGCAGAGCCTACAAGAGTTTTTTTTGTTTTTTTTAATGACTGGTTTCTTCCTACTCACCTAATGTATAGGGGTGGGGGATATCTAGCACACAGAAAATTGATCACAACTGGAGAATTTTAATATGTGCACACTTCCAGTAGTAAGATTCAGGGTCACCCAGAGCTATTATTCAAAGTCAGTATCAGACCATTTAATTTTCTGCTTCAGTTCCTTTCTGCTTCTCCCCCTCCAACCCCCCAGCCTAATGGCCATACAGCATCTTCTCTTTTTTGCTGTCCCTCTGCCTCTTTCAAGCACTATTTGTGCTCTGAATGGAGTTTTATGACTGACGTCTCCAGGTACTGTATCTATTCTCCTTAATGAAACCCTAGTTGTAGTGAGTGCTAATAGCTCAACAAGCATTTTATAGCCCTTGTAAAGAAAATGTGTGGAGTGGATGGGGATGTACTTAGCACTCAGCTTGGTAAATACAAAATGGACATGGGCAGTACAGTTACAGCTGTGAATGATTTGTGGTGACTTTCATGTCAGCTGTTTTTTTTTTTCCTCTTTTGTCCCTTCCTGGAAGCCCCAGAATCCATTTTAAGTTAATTCCAAAAGCTAAGCCTGAAACAAATTGTATAGTGACAGACGAAAAATGTAAGTGGAAAAATAATGCCAGGGGCTACAGTATGCCAATGTGTTAATCCACTTGGACCAAGGCAGTGTAAAATGTCTGAAATAGACCCACTTGCCTTTACTACTCAGGCACTTCTCTTTTTGCTCCTTTTGATAATCATATCCTGACTCATTTGATCTATCACGTTAGAACCATCACGTTCTAATCCTGTTTTCTTGCACTTAACTCACATTTCTTTCTAAACAGTAAGTCTTCATTTTTTATGTTCATTTCTTTCACTCTTGCACCAATTCACTTTCTATTTTAGCATTAGTGTTTAAGGATGAAATTTATCAGTTTGTAGGTGAACAGACACAGGTATATGCAGTAACTGAACTAATAACAGCCAGCTGTTCTTGCTATTAGCTCCGCAGCTACCTCTTGCTCAGTTCACCCTGGTGGGAAAACTAATAAACCTTACAAGTTAAAAAAAAGAAAAGATAGGAAAGGAAAGAGAGAGGACTAAACGTGCTTTAGAGCTACTATTGTAGGAAGAGCCTGAATAGAGAATGGTTGAGTTTCAAAAAAATTATCCATTTATGTTGTAAAAACTGCTAGTGATCCATTTCAAGGACAATATGATACCTGAAAGGCAACTGGTGTGTGCTCCTCAGAAGCACAAGCACATTCAAATTCTAAATTTTAGGGGGTGCTTTTCAGTTCTATGAATAGTTCATTAGCTTTTCAACTGCAAACAACTGATTCATTTCAACACACAAATCACGAAAGAATATGACTTTGAAGTAAGTAGCTAATCCCATGATATATCTATCATTTCATATCAAATAAATCTCAGCTAAGGACAAGCATTCAAGTACAGGTGTCAATTAATAAAGGATGAATTGAGATTGGAAGCCCCACAGTCAAGATTACATTAAAAATTATGGCATCAATAGTATTAAATTAAGACAGCTTAGGCTACTTGTATTTTTTTAAATGACAAATTTAGGATCATTCCCTAACACTATACTATTTCCATAGCAACAGTAGAATATTGTAATATACATTTGGGTCAAAGCAATTATTTATTATGATGTGTTAACATCTTAATCATGAGTAATAGCTAGCATTCATTGAGTGCCTAAAATGGACCTAATATTTAACTTAACCTTCACACAAAAATCTGATGAGTTTGGTGTCCCCAACCCCTGAATTTTACAAAGAAGTAAATTGGCTCAGAGAATTGAAATAACTGAAACTCAGTCACAAAGACAAATCAGGCTGGGATTCCAACCCGATTCTGTGTGATTTGAGAGCCTCCTCCCCTCCTGCTGCTATGAGACAACCTGGTATAGGATTGTTATATGTTGAACAGTGTCTTTCATAAGAGATGTTGAGCCAGGCGCAGTGGTGCATGCCTGTAATTCCAGCGGCTAGGAAGGCTGAGGCAGGAGGACCATGAGTTCAAAGCCAGCTTCAGCAACAGTTAGGCACTAAGCAACTCAGTGAGACCTTGCCTCTAAATAAAATACAAAATAGGACTGGGGATTTGGCGTAGTGGCCTAATGCTTCTGAGTTCAATCCCTGGTACTAAATAAATAAATAAGACGTTGAAGTGCTAGTTAGTAGTTCTCAGTACTGCAGAATATGACCTTATTTGAAGAAAAGGTCCTTTCAAAGGAAATCAAGTTAAGATGAGGTCATTAACATGGGTCCATGTGAAAATGAAGCACAGAGATTAAGGTGATGTGTCTAAGCCAAAGAATTCCAGGGACTGCCAGCAATTCTCCCAAAGTAGAGAGGCATGGAGCACATTCCTTCTTGCAGCCTTCAGAAGGAATTGTGAACCCTGTCAGCACCTTGGTCTTGGTGTTCTAGGAGCCAGGGCTCTGACACAATGCATTTATGTTCTTTAAACCACCCAGATTGTGGTATTTTGTTTTGGTAGTCTTAAGAAACTAATATACAAATATATACAGTAGATAAATAATAGGTTATATGCACAATACAAGCAAATAGCAAATAATATAAAATAATAGAATTAATAAAATTAAATTGATCCTTCTTGCATTAGTTATTTTTACCTTTCAAACACTTTTACAGTATTTTTGCTATGTTAAATAAATTTATGAAATAGTTTTAGAGGTTAATTTTTCAATAATCCAAATAAAACAAAGAAAAGGGTGAATAAACATAGAAATACCAGGGGAAAAAATGAGCATAATAAGGATTAATTAGTTACAGTAACTAGAGTTGCCCTAGAAAGTAAACTACCCCTTTGGAACAAGCACAGTGAAAGTTGGTTTCTTGATCATGAAATAATGGTGTGTAGATAGCAGGTCAATGGAGCAAGCCTTCCTCTGAGCTGAGCGGTGATTTGGGACGCCAAGTTAGGGAAGGTCTGGATCTCTTCAATCTTTGAGTGTTTAAGTGTGTCTAAAGGGTCATTTCCATTCCAGCCAGCCAGAGAGGAAGGCAGAATGAAGGTGCTCACAGAAGGTGTGTGGAGGCTAGACCTGTAAATCACGCATCACTTCCACATTCAAGGCAGTGCTCAGGCCACACCTAGTTGCAAGGAAATTGGGGAGAGAACATGAACTTTAGAAGCCACTGTTTCTGACACAAAAAGCAGGAACTTGGGGCTTCCCATAAATCTGAATTCATTTCCCTTAGTCTCTTCCTTCTAGATGTTCCCAGACAAGAATGCTTCCCCTGCCCTCTCAGACTCCAGCATTTCCCTCCAATTCCTCTTGTTTCCAATTCCACAACATTCCATCGTATTATCTCCCAACTAGCCAGCTCTGTTCCCACACACTCAGGCTTCTCTTTGTCACTGTGGATAATCTTCCCTTGACTCTAAGGCAAACCCTCCAGTTCTTCCTCCATATAGATACAACCCACCACTCCTTGCCTATTCAGTTGAATGACCAGCAATTGTGTCTTGTTACTCCAGATTAAAGTTTTCTTTTCTATGGGATTATTTCCATCATTGATCAAACATGAAAATATAACTCCCACTAAAATGTCCCATTCATTGTCTTGTTTTCATAGCGCCTATATAAAAATTTCCTCAGAAGAGTTACTTACACCCCTTATCTCTATTCTGCTTCTTCTATTCACTTTTAAACTCACTCTAATCATTTTCATCACCTTATAAAAATAGTTTTCATCAAAGGGAAAAATTAACCCATTTCTATAATTAATAGTTGATAGTCCTCAGCTCCCTCAGCAATATTGGATAAACTCTGTTACCATTTCATTGCTGGTTCTCCACCTACCTGGCTGTTGCTCATCTTCCCTCCACACACACATTAGAAAATCACTTCCACATTGTCATACTTTTTTTTTTTTTTTGCCAGGGATTTAACCCTGGGTTAAACAACATGGGTCTGAACAGATGTTTGAGCCACATCCCCAACATTCACAGTCCTTTTTGGTGTGTGTGTGTCTCGTTACATTGCTGAGGACCTCACTAAGTTGCTAAGGCTGGCTTTTAACTTCGCATTCTTCTGCCTCAGCCTCCCAAACTGCCGGGATTATATGGCATCCTTATTTCTACTCTGTCTACCTCTAACTCCCTCAATAGTATGTCCTAATTCATGGCTTTAAAACCATCCACATGCTGTTACCAATCAAATTTAGGTTTCTAGTTCAAATCTCCCCTCTTCCCTCCAGATGAATAGGTTTAGTTGCATGCATAACACATCCAACTGGAAATCTAATCATAATCTCAAGCTGAACAAGCTAAAAATGAATTCCTAATTATTGACATTCTCTAGGCAAACAGGAAAACAATCTTCCCCATCTTAATAAAGCAAAAATTCATTCTTCCAATTGCTTGAGCCAAAATAAAGTCTGTTTATTCTCTTTATCTCAACCTTCACTTGGCTAATCTTATTGTTTCTACATTCACTCAGATATCTCACTTCTGATATCTCCACCCACCTGTTTTAACCTAATATCGTATCTTTCCTACCTGTATTAACAAATTTCCTTTTTCACTGCTTTTCTTATATCAAAGCTTGTTCCCCAGCAATCTGTTCTGAATGGAGCAGCCAGGTCATGTAAAATGCAAAATCCATTTAAAATGTAAGTTAGATCATGGAACTTGTGTGTTTTGAAGTTCTACTCCACCTTCAAATTTCTGTTACAAGAACAGTCTCTCATTGCCTGAGCCAACAAGACCCACACGAGTGACACACCCTGCCTCCTCTCTGACTTCATCTCTCACTTTTGTATAGCTTTACTCTAAATCCCTGGACAGGGACATTCCAAGCATGCTCTCATACCAAGGCATTTGCTCTTGCTGATTCCTCAGCCTAGAAATTTTTTCCCCAGACACCTACTGTGTGTGCCTTAATTTCCTTTAAGTTTGTTCAAATGCCATATGATCAGTGAAACTTTTTTTTTACCTCTCTGTACAAATACTAATGCCCAACCACATTACCCTCCCTCACACTCTTTATTTTCCTTTCTATTTCCCTGCAGCACTTATTTTTTTACAACCTGACATACCATACATTTTTATATATTCCTTCAAAATGCAGGCATCATGCCTTTCCCTTTAATTTCTCGTTTCTATGGCAACGATGTGACAAAATGACAACAGATTTGCTCTTCAACAAACCTTGATGGAAGTTCTATGATGAGATTCACAATTTACACCTTTTCCTTTAAGACCACACGTCTAGAAGGTGTGGGTATTAGAAAGGGAAAGCAAGAAGTTACAGTAGTAACAAGTAGTAACAAGAGATTTACAGAACAGAATGAACAGATCAATATTAAAACATACATAGAAAATTCAGCCTTTAATATTAAGTTGATTGCATAAAATTTAGTTGATTGCTTTTTCTTATAATGAATTATATCAGCAAAATAAAATAATTTTAAATGGAATCTAATTTTACAGTACTTGGGATCTCCTTCTGGAACAAATTACAATCAATGAAAACCTAAATTTGCTCTACAGATAAAGTGGAGGGCATTATTAATATTGCAATATACTTTATGTTTTCCTTATAAGAGTTAAAGAGAATAACTCACTTGAGTTAAAATGATTTTATTCTTAAAAATATTTTAACACAGAAACACATTTATTGCATAATATTAAACTTCTAAAGATTATCTCTGAAAGAATGTTACTTATTAATAAAATATTACATGCAAAGTGAAAACCTTCTGAAACAAAAAAAAAATTATATTCAGTGTGAAGTCTAAAGCCTAAAAGCTTTGAAATATTTTTTAATAAGGGTATTTGTCAGACTTACAATGGTAATTGTTAATAAAATCAGAAATAAATAACAGAAATCAAAATTTATAATTAAATTTAATTATCAGATCTTAGTTAAATTTAACTAAGTGAAAACTAGTTAAATAAAAAAATGTATTGAGTTAAATTAACAATTACTAAGGTTCACTGTAGATACTTCTGCACTGCACATTGTCTGCTAATGTTCAAACATCAAATCTTGTTTCTAACTTTCAACTCTCTTAAAGCAAAGACAAAAACCTTGCTGGAGTTTATTTTACTACTAAAATAATGTCTGTTTATTGTAGAAGTTTTTTCTTCAGATGCTACTTCTAAAGGTAAACCCCATCCTTCCCATTTACCCACCTACTGTTTTTGGTATCCATTGATAGATGCATAAGCAAAAACTGCTAAGGGAAGTTAGATGGCTTATGAAACAATCAGCTAAATTTTCTTTGAATTTTCAAGAGAAACAAAATGTGACAACAAGACAACTAAAACATCAGAGCTGACATGAGATACTTCTTATTTTAATTCTACTTATGAGGTGTAAGATTCATGAGAAATGGACTTTGAGAGTGATTCAACAATCAGATGCTGCATTTGTTTATTACACAGAGTCTTCTATTTGTAAGGTACTGTGTAGGCCATGTGCTTAGAAGACGTCCAGGAGACTCTGGACTATGGGGAATCACTGGGAAACCAGCGATGAGGTTCAAGGCCATAAAATGAATATGAAGACAGAGAAATGCACAAACAGCTAAAGGTACACATATTCAGACTTGAAGAGGCAGAGAAGGATTCAAGGACAACCTTTTAGGAAACTCGATTCAACAATCAAGTTTGTTCAATGAGTGTCAAAACAACAACCTGCTTCCTTCCATGGGTCAGTAGACTATGATAATCTCTAAGGTCCATTATAAGTCTGTAGCATCTGTAAGCTCTGTGGGAGAGAATAAACCAAAGTACAACAAGGTTTTAAAGGAGAGGAAAAAAATAAAAAAGGGAAGATCCATACTTTGGGATGTTCTTGGAAGAATGATGTAGGATTTCAAACACAGCCATGGGATATGATAGTCACTAAAAATGAGAGTCTGAGTAAAGAATCAATGGCTTTGAGAATGAAGCATAGCAACTGAGCAGCAGGCATGCAGGCCTTTCTGTAGGTAAGTAGGATATCTTTAAGGAGCTGCCAGACACTGTGAAAGGCAATTATGGACCCATGTTCCAGATGAGCTTTAGTCAGGCTAGTACTCAATTTCACGGACAATGGGGATTTATGAAATGAAAGTAAATGGTCAAAAATTATCTTAGAAAGTAAAGTTTTAAACATATGAGTCCAAGTAGGTTTTTATTTTTTATTCACCACATAGAAGTGATTAATGAGTTTTCTTGCAAACAGAAACTGCCGGTGATATTATAGAATACTAGGAAAACTCCCCCCACCTCAAGTAGATCATAATCTAATTTGGACACAAATTACAAACACATGATTGATTTAAGAGAAAGTGAAAAATATGAGGCATTTTGATACAAATACAAGTCACTATAATTATCAAGGACATTGTGTCTCTATTATTTTTAAAGGAAAACATTCTAAAAAGCCTTTAAAAATGGTGAATAATACTAATCATAATACATATATGAAATTATGCCAGAAATTTATAATAAGATATAAAAGAAGATAACTGGAGATTATTTCTGTTTTCATTTGCTTTACTCAGTAAAACCACCAAAGAAAAATTAATATTTTTTTTTTATTTTCACAGTTTGTATACTGAGAATTTTATTGTAGTTTAACTGAAGCTTCATGATAATATAATGGGTTCAATATACCCATTTTTAAATTCTAAGCCATTGTGGTTCAGAGTGGTCAAGTGAATTGTTATTTCTGACAATAACAATTTTCAAACTGAAAAATACAAAGATTCCAATCACACTGGACTCCTCACACCTTCTCTTTCTGCTACACCAGTCTTTTCAGTGGAGATAAATGGGGAGTTGATTTGATTTTATCTGATGTTAACATAACCCCACCGACACCTCAGTCCCTTGGCTCTGAAGTCTTCTCTTTTAGAGTAAGTAATATTTACATGTGTACAATGCTAGAGACATTTTCAACTCATAAGAAATGTGAAATTTGTAGTATTATACAACATACATTAGAAATAATTTATGGTATATTAAAAACAGTAAAGCCCTATATTTATTCTTCTTTGTTATCATTGTCACTTTTAAAGTTTAGGATTTATTCTGAATTCCCCAAAGTAATTTCACTACACTCTTTCCACATTTGTGAACTTCATATACTTTAAATTTGCTTAGTTTGATGCTATCTATGGAAAAGCTTTCCATTTTAACACATACCAATCTGTCTTCAATTTTATCATTTAGCTATTTAATAATGTCATTTTCATGTTATTATTTAACTCCTTTTACATATATTATACTAAATAATGTTTTGTTTTTGAACTTGATAGTTTCCTTATATTAAGAAAAAAAGAAAACTTAATAAAAGTCAAAATCCTTTTATTTGAATATATTTCTGTACATAGTAAAAGGTGGGTGGAAATGGGGGACTGAGATTTAATTTTTTGCTTGCTTGACATTTAAGATGCATGAAATATAAATATCATAATTTAATATGGAGGACAGCTAAACTAGATTTTCTTTGAAGCTTGTTTAATCTCCCTAGAGCAACTCAGGTAGTTTATACTCTTGACTTTCAGACAATTATAACAATGCATTATGCTTCCAGCGGCAAAGGTAAAAACAATAAACATCCATTAAAATTGGTACTACTTCAAAGTTTCCCTTTTTGGTAAGATTAATTGCACTATAAAAACAAAAAGAGTTCTACAAGGCCAAATAAACCAGAAGCACCATTTTGAGGCTGAAGCACCATTTTGAAGCTCCCTGGGGATCTTCAGCCTGAGAATCCTACCTTTCTTACTTAAAGATGGTAGTACTTAGGTTTCAAGGTTACAGTGAGAATTCCAGGTTTCTTAAATGAAAGCAGTTATTCGTGTAATGTCTGCTATTGGTCTTCCTATTTGTATTCTATATGCTAATAAGAAAAATTACATCAATTAGCATTGATCATAAAGGAGCATTTATTTTGCTTCTTAATTTTTTATGAATCCATGGCCAATTGAGATCACTGGAAAGCCAGGGCTTTCCTGATGTCTCTTCCCCCACGTGAACATGTAATGGGTGCATTTTCCCCAACAACTACTGCTACGACCAGCACATAGCTGCACAATGTTCCAGGAAGTCTGAACACCTACAACAGCTGCCTTCGGGTAAAAAGTGAGGGTGAGGTGAGGACAAGCATTTTATCAGAATTTAATTCAACCAAGGGGAGTGCTGAGACAAAGATGCTCTTTAGGGTCTCAAATGACACATCCTATATAGTAAGTAGTAAAAGTGGGGCCATATTAGTTCTAACAGGAAAAGTGTCAAACCAATGGTAATCATAATATTTGATTAAATAAAAGCCATTCACTTCCTTTGTTTGCACCATGGAGTCTTAATAATGTTCAGAAAACAATGTGAACATGCTCATCAGTGTAGATGGTGGAAAAATCACAAGCTGTAGAGTCAGCCAAGAGTAGAAATACACTCCGTTACATGTGGCATGTGATCTTGAATAAACAGACTTCTTTGAACTCTATTTTATTTTAAATGAGTAAAATTATAAATTTGGCATAACACATATATTCAAATAGATAACAAATATGACACCTGATTACTATTATGGTGTATTGTTTTTCTAAGTAGCTGTTTTCTTCTCTTAAAAATGAGTATAATATTATCCGTTTTTACAGTTCTTACAATAATTAGAAATAACATTAAATTAAAAATATATGGAAAATAGTTGATGTTCAACAAATGGTAAATAAAATCCTGGTTTGGGATAGAGGAGGCAAGATTAAAATAGTGATTAAGAGAAATTGAACACTCTGTCTGACATCCTGTGACTTCACTCCTCATGACACAGAACACTGCCATCCAGTAGAAGTATCATGCAAAATGCACATCTGATTTTAAATTTCCTGAAAGCAACATTTTAAAAATAGAAACAAGTAAAAGTAATTATACAGTTTAACCTATATAGGTAAAATAAGAAAGAATTAGAGACCTCATTTAAATCCATATAAAATATTCTAATTGTGCTAGCTTACAATATTTTCAAAAAATCAAAATATAGTGTTTATTTTATATGTAGCACATTTCAATTCAGATTACCTATATTTCAAGTTTTCAAAGTGCTAGTGGCTACTATTGAATTGCCTGGATACTGCCACTTGACACTCATCTAAACATTCCACTCCAGAACCAATTCCATCCTCAAAGTGGAGGAATTCAGAAAGTTTTTTTTTTCTCCTCCTCAGATGCCACTTTGAACCTCGGTCTCCCCAGGATTCAGGGCTTGTCGGAGAGAAGGGAACCAAGCTGAACCATAATCCCACTGTTGTGTCCACTCACCACCTACTATTACCTCTACAAACTCTTTCAATGGCAGATAATATTCCAGATCTCTACTCCCTACATATCTATATCCTGTGTAAGAACCCACTTCTTGGATATTTCCTTAAAGATAGCCATCACATCCTGACCTATACATGGATATAGTCTTGGAGCAAGAAAGGCTTGCACCACTCAGCCAGACAGCACAACACAGAGAAGGACTACTGCAGCATTGCAAAATGATAGTAGGAGTATGGATTCAGAAAACTGCAAGAGTAGAATTCCACCCCATCTTCTGTAAAATAAATAGCCACAGTTTTGCTGGGGACATACATAAAGTGGAATACATAATTAAGATTTAGAAATCATAGCATGAGAGAGATAGAATAAGCTTGGGATTGTTGCAGGCTTCTGGATAGTTAGAGGCCTTATGTACATCCAGAGAGCTTGAGAATTGCTTGACACCAGGCTTCTGCTCACATAGATTCTAGTATGAATGGCATCTGCTAGAGCTGTACAGGGCACAATCAGTACACTTGGAACTGGCAGTCCTCTGAGAAGTCAAAAGAAAAGAATTAAATTACTCCACAGACAGCAAAGTAAAAATCATTAATTTGAAAGAGAATATTGCAGAATATTAGAAGGGGTGATAGAATTCACCCAAATACTTGTCAGTCAAATGTGGGAAATGATAGATTTGCACAGTGGTTTCTACAGGGGGATTTGATATAGCAAAGAACAATGTAGGAAAAGAGGAAAGAAATATAGGGTGTAAAGTGAGATGAAGTAAAAGTAGAAAATGGGATCATAGAAGCCCCAGTTGCATGTAATCTTCCATAATCTTCAAAGATATTTTGGGAGGTTCTGGATTTCTCACCATATTATGATATGAGTTTGAGTGAATTCTATTTAAATATTTAATATTCAGTTTCCTTTAGCAACCTAGAGGCTCAGGAAGGTGATCTCTTGACTATATATAAACTGGAGGATCATGAAGACTTAATAAGTATTTGCCAAATAAATTGTTATGGTCTGGACTAAACAACTGACTATAATAAAATTTTTTACTCATCAAAATGACAGAAGACACATATTAAAAATAGATATTAATGTGGACCAGGGAAATCCTGATGTTACAGGTGTGACTGGAAACCCTAAAATGTTTTACTGTTTTAAATGAAGATGATCAAGTATTTCTGACATAGTGGATCCACTCATGAATGGCTGGGCCCAGGTCCAATTCAAGAATGTTCCATTCCTGAGACTCCATGTTACTGTCTAGAAATTAGTTCAGCCTTGGTACTACTGAGAGCCTTTGGTATCACTGGTAATCTTTCAAAGACAATTCTAGAATACTGACCATCTCAGTCTATTCTCAGGATCACCAACATATCCTCACTACAGTTATTGTTATACCTATGTGGAGAATTTGATATTTTTCTCTTGATGGACCTAGGAAGAGAAGTCAGATAAGATCCAAAGTCAAACTCCTACATATTACATTAAAACATATATGATTGCCTCATAAAGTATTTTCATTGTCATTTTTTTCCTGATTATTACAGGAATTATCCATGTCTGAGCATACATATATTAATGTCTACACATTACAAAACAAAATCAGAAAGAGTTTCACACTCTTTTTTATTTTTTTATCATAGGTGGACACAATATCTTTATTTTATTTTTATGTGGTGCTAAGGACCGAACCCAGTGCCTCATGCATGCTAGGTGAGCACTCTACCTCTGAGCCACAACCCCAGACCCAAGTTTCACACTCTTTAAACTAGTATTTTACTTTTCCCTTCTTCTCAAGAACAATAAAAGCTAGATAAAATAGGGAAGGAGATTTACTTTCTTTTTGAAATGAAAGATGGGAAAAATACATTTTTATTTATGCCTATTTATCCCTATGAGCTTAAACTAATCCTAAAGGGTTTGAGCAAAGAGCCAGCAATGCTAATGTGCAGGATCAACAGGTTATTTTAATTTTCTTGCCATAAATTGTTGAGAGGGACCTATGCTAACTCTGTTCTCATTAATTCATCTATATTCTCCTTTCTTGAAGTGAAAGCTGCCGGTTGCACAGATAGGATTCTGAAGGAAAGGCTGAACTGAGCAGAATATAGAATGTCATATAGCTCAGCTTTTTGTTGACACTGAGGGGCTGCTCTCTTCTTGGATACAATATATCAAAAATCCCTTGGTCCAAAGAAATTATAAAATAATTTGGGAGAAATTAATGTTTTCCCAACATTTTGTCTACCTGACGGAAGTTAAAATGTATCATTCTTTTTGAGCATTTACAAATACCTAATTTTATTCTGAAGTTTCCAAAGCTTAGAACATAAAGAAATTGCCCCAAACTAGGAATATATATATATATGTATATCTGTGTGTGTGTGTGTGTATAAAAGCAACCCAAATCTACTTATCTGCTAGCAAGAATTCCATCCAAAAGCAATTATTCATTTCCTATTCTATTCAAGCCACTGTATTATTTACTACTGGGGACAAGAATGAACATGATATAGCCCCTGTCAGTTTCAAGAACCCAAAAAAAAGGTCAATGTACTGAAGAAAATGCATAGAAAATTACTAGACTCTTGAGTCTTCTGTCTCCCCTTCACCTCTGTTACGTGGTTTAATCTCTCTTCTCACTTCCCTTGCTGTCATGTCACATAAGAGCAGTCTTAGCAGTACTTTTTCCCAAGTTAAGGGTGGAGACTCCCTCCTAGCAGACAAGAGGATTGTAAGGTTTATAGAGAGGTAAAGCTTTAGAACTTACAAGGGGAAATCTGAGTGCTGCTAGATGTAATCACAAGTAACCCCAGTGCACCTCTGGTAAAATACCATGTGTTGAAATCTATGCCCGGTTCCCAACTCTAGGTCTACCTCACCTAAATCTAATTTCTTACCACCATCTCTGTTTGATCCAGCTGAAAGAGCATTATTGCACAGTGATTATGAGAAAGCTTCAGGGAATTAGATTGAGTTCAAATCTTGCCTTTTTTAGGTATGTGGTCAAGGGTTTAGAAATTTCAGCCTCTCCTGGGTAGAGTAAGATACAAACTACTTAAAAATTGGGGAGTAATGAAATAATGACTCTAAAATATCTGCACAGGCTCTGGTAATCAATGGTTAATTGATAGCATATACTCTTCTTCTAGATGTCTTCATGATGTTCATGTCAACCGACTCCTGACAAGCCCCAGGGTAAATCTTCAAGCTTTATCAATGCTTTCTAGATGCAGCAGTTTCTGTCTCCATCTTCATCCTCATGGCTATGATTGTAACCTTCCCTTGCTTCGTGCAATTCAATCTACACTTTTTTTTTTTTTGGTGGATTCAACCTATACTTTTTTGTGTGTGTGGTGGATTTTTTTTTTTTTTTGCTCTATAGATTTTCTGATCCCCACATTAGTCCTGTCTACTCCAGGAAGTCTGTGCTATCAAGAATTACAATACAATGGGGCATGGTGGCCCCCACACCTGCAATCCCAGCAACTCAGGAGGCTGAGACAGGAAGATCCCAAGTTTAAAACCAGCCTTAGGAACTTAGTGAGAGTCTTAGCAATTTAGCAAGACCCTGTCTCAAAATATAAAATAAAAAGGACTGTAGGTACAGCGCAGTGGTAATGTGCCCTCTGGGTTTAATTCCCAGTACTGGAGAAAAATTACAATACAGAAGGAGATGGAAAAAATCAGAAAGAAAAAAAAAAGAATTAACAAGCCCATCTGGAGTGAATAGGGAAGGCTTCATGGAGGAAACCCATTAAAACTTAGCTGTCACATTGCTGAGGTAGGAGGATAGTACTTCCAGAATAAAGGTAGTGATGTTAGAAAAGTGGCAAAGCATAAATAGATGATACCATCAGGAGAAGTATGAAGTACCATCATTTTTGTTCAGAAACAGTCTTTTGAAAGCAGTTACTAATCTTTTACCAGAAACCCTTGAGGTCAGGTATGTTTTGGAATTCTAAGTTTTCAGATTTTTGAACAGAAATTCAGTTCACATGCTGTATATTAAAACATACCCCATGGGCTTTAGGCTGCACCTAGTAATCAAACACAGTGGTATTTCTACAGCAAGCATGCAAATATTCACACAAAGTGACATACATAAAAAGCATCATGTCAGTTCAGATCAGGTTTTGCCACCAAATGAGATGTGGAAAAACATTCAGCATTCAGAATTTTGAGATTTCTGAACTGCAGATAAAATATTTCGGGGCCTATAAAAGGAGATGTAGTCTGAAAGGTGAGGTGGGAACACATTATAAAAGATCTGAGTCTAAGGAGTTAGCTTTCATTTGTAAGTTGATGAAGCATCTTTACAAATAACTTTGCACATTCAATTTTTTCTTATTTTAATGTTTTTTTGTGAAAATAAAATTGTTGTTTCTACCATATCTTATTATATTTTTTTCTCTTAGCTTTTGTGTTAATCCATGAGTCAAGTTCCTGTTATTCTTCTGTGAGATGCAATAGAATTATCCTAAGCTGCAACTTGAGTATAACTCTTTGTGTCATTATTTTTCAATTTGCTTTGAGTAAAATATTCCTGCTGGCATACAGGTCCATGTGTTTTAACACATGTAGGAATTGGAGTTACTACAACTGTGAGGAAACAAAATAGCCCTATTACCCCCAAAAAACTCCCCCTATTATGTATGTGTTTTTAATCAGGCATCAGATGAGGGAGTCACACTGCTGTCCCTCTGAATCCCTCCACAGTACAGGAACACTCTGGCAGGTTCCAATTAGAACTGGCAACTGCTGTTGGCCAGGATGCATGTTGTCTCTGAGCCTTCATTGTAGTGAGACCTGAAGTCAGCTGGCCACTAGACCATCAGTTCTTCAAAGGTTTAGATGAATTGAATTTTTTTGTATCAAATCCCACTGCCTTTTTTGAAACAGGAATACAATTGTATTTACATGACCCTTCTTGTGTGATTCCTCTCACTCCCTGTTTGTTGACACACCCCTTCTCCAATCTCACTTGGGTAAGTATGCATGGTTTACCCTCAGATACACTTCTGCACTAGTATGGTTGGCTTGGATTCAACCTATACTTTTAAAATTACTAACACATTCTTTTAGCACAAGTTAAAGCTGAATTTCCAGGGATGTGATCTTGATTGCTTTGTGGTTCTGCAGGTACCAGAGAAACACTCTTCAATATGAAAATGCTAAGCTACTGGATGGTTTGCTTTAACTAGCAAAGCTTCCCCATCACCTAGAGATCAAATGGAGGTACTCATTTGTGTCTTCCTGAACTTACTGGGCTCTGGTCTTAGACATTTCAGTTCCCAAATGCCTTTGCCAGTCCAATCTCTCTTTGTAGTTCTTCTCTCTCATCACATACAGTATACATCTTAGGATACTGCTTAAATCTAAACTTTAGAAACTGTGATGCTCAGCAACCATAGAGGGTTTTGGGAAATAGTTCATACAATCCAAACAAAAATATGACTCAGAAAAAAAGGTGAGATTTAGGAAGATTAAACATTTTCTCCTATTTATAAATATGTATAAAGGCTTCAGAGAAGTTTTTTTTTTTTTTTTTTCTGATGCTGTTAAAAATAACTAGAAGAAGAACACATTCAGTAAACTTTTGAATTGATATGGGAGGGCATGTGAATGAGCCTTTCAAGGAAGGGCACTGAGAGGTAAGCACAGAGTTTGTGTCCTACTAAGTTGACAAGGTTTAATTGCCCCAAAGCAGAACACAGTGACATCGGAACACTACATTCCCTACCAATAGAGTTCCTGTCATAGATCTTCTAATAACAAAAACAGCACATATTTTATAGGCTGTGAAATTATGCAGTTTTCCTTCTACAAGGCAAGTGGGAGAGGAGTTTACAGGTGGTGGGGATAGCATAAATGAGTTCAGGACTGGAAACATCACGATTAATTCAATAATTGTTTTTTATGAAGTGCTTGCTGAAACAACTGCTAGATTAAATGAGCCCCAGTAGTGCAGTAGAGTTAGCAATGTCATCCTGAACAGGGTGGAGAATGTAAATCTTATAACAGTTTACAGATGTTTTTATTGAGTATCTCTAATCCAAAAGTTCCGACAAAATGAGGCCACCCTGGAAGGGTTCAGTGGCAGCTCTGCACAGCCACAGCTCCTTACAAGTAGCAAATCTGCATTAATCCCTTTGGAATTCATCCTAATGACTCTAATCATGTCAAATTGTGGGGTATTAATATAAATGTTGTGTGTAACTGCATGAAAATCCAGAACAAAACTCCACAAATATCTTGTATCCACTCTCCTGAACAACGAAAATTGGGCTGTAGCTGAAGTACCTGGCTATCGTAAATAAATGTCATTCATTTTAATAGCACTGATTGAATACAATTCATATGCACCAATGTAGCCCTGCATGTGAACAAGGAACGTTTAGCAATTCACTGTATTTCAGTCAGAGCTAATGGATTTACACAAACAAAATTATTCAATAAGTAAAGTCCCCTCGTTATTTTGTCTTTCTTCCCAAAACACCACTAAGAATACCTCACAGTATAATGAATACACCCCCAGTGTCCTTTCAGAGAAAACCTGAGGTGTCTCACTCCTTCAGGGACAACACTTACCTTAAGTCCTAGTCCTATTAGTGATGGGCAAACCCTCTTTTCCAGCAGCCTTGTTCCCAGGGGTCATCTCAAGCTTGAAGAATTGTGTTTCTTTCCTTTGGGGTGCCCCGAGCTTCCCAGGCATGGTAGAGTTGCTCTAGGCCACTTGGGGGTGAAGTATTCAAAAAATATAGCAAAGCCACAGAGAGAAATTTGGAGACAGGAAGCAATTTTCACATATGCCTGACCAGGAGGAGCAGTTCCCCTAAAAAGCTGTAATCTGCTGTTCTTTTGAAATGGCTTGATTTTGGGAACTGCACTTGTCCTCTGGTTCCCAGTCATATTTGCCTCTCTATTGCAATAATTAGTGACATCATCCCAGCCACTCTCTTTGGAAAAATATTTTGGGTGCTCACTGTGCTACATTAAGGGATATCAATTTGGTTACAGTCAACGCTGGTAATAAGAATTCTATGAATTCTTTGATGTGACTTAAATAAATTTTGACTGAGGTGAGAGGTCTATTCCACATTAAGCATCTTGACCAACACACGGCTCAAATTTACAGATTTATCCTATCTCAGCACACAAGTAGAGCAGTGTTATATAAGAGCTCTGACAGGAATGGGGATACTGGAAGTATGAGTCACAGAAGACAGGCTGAAAGCACTCTATTAGATTGATAAAATGAACTAAAATCTCTGGGTGGACACTTTTGCACTGCACCCACAATATTATTCTTGATTTGCTAGGAAGAAAGCAATTTATTCTGTCACTTTCCCGGGACTTAGAGCTAATTGGCCTTTCATAGTTATGTGATTCTGCAAATGAGCATAAAAGTGAAAGCTGACAAAAATTCAAACAGGAAATCTGAATCTGCCTATTTTCATAAGTATCTTATAATGGTTTGTAGAAAGGGACGAGATTTTGATTAGAATAGCAAATTTCTTCATGCAAAGGGAAGTGCTCCAAATTACCCATCACTGTAACAAACAAAAAGATTGCTCTTCATTCAGGCTCCTGGATGAGAGAAAATGAATGTTCTCTTCTGAATCCCGCCCCTGCCAGCCCCCTCTGGACCATCCACTGCAGCCAGTCAGCCTTGTCACCAGTGGGCGTTCCTCTGCATGTGACCTCTCATAGCTCACCGTCTCTTTTTTGCTCTTGCCACCCCAATCCACAAGAAAAGACATGCATAATACATCACCTCTTACAGACCAACGAGACAGTGTGTCTACAAATGCAGCAGTGGGAGAAAAGAAATAGAAAGAAAAATAACTGAAACCTCCATCCAACCTTAATAGAAAAGAAGCTGGAAAAGATTAAGTTCAACATATTAAAAAAAAAAAAGTCTTCAAAGCCTGCAAAGAATGTTAAGGTATTTTCACAGTGTCTGGCACAGGTGACAGAATGAAGACCGTGAGGGAAAATTGAAGAAAAGAAAACGGGGGCAAACATGCAGCACCGTTTTTTTAATGCACAAAATATACAGGGCGAATTTGCTGAGGCAACAAGACTGGGGTCGTTGATGAAATTGAGTCCAGCTAGAGCAGAAGCAAGTTGGTTTAAAGGAAATCTCTCCCCTCCTTTCCTCTTTTTCTTGTTTCCCCTCTCTTTCCTAGTAACTAATCATGTCCTCTCTCCTTAGTTAGCCATGTGACAAAATTTACCTGAAAAACTGCAGGTCGAGAAGATCAGTCTGGGATTTATACTATGTGGTGGTACATTTTGTAGAACTTTACAACCTTGAGTAAAAACTTAGGTTTCAAAAAAGTAGCTCTCCTGACGGCCATATTGAGGCACTAAAGCTCTTTTTCCCCCCCTGAGCTTGAGCTTTCAAAGTTATTTTCCATTCTGATGATTACAGACAGCTCGACAGACAAAGAAAAAAGGGGTTTTAAAATAGGCAGTGACTACTAATATGTACTTTGCTCTTTTTGACCAGGAAAAAGAAGCCCAGGGGTCATTTTGCCATTTTTTAATCATCAATGTCAAAAAAAAAAAAAACTCCTTCTGGAAACACAGACATAAAAATGCATTTGTACTAAAGAAATCAGGTGGAGAAAAAGTGACCAATCTTGTTCACGTGTGCCATGTGTTCCTACAGAAAAAAATGGGGCATTAGAACAAGACAGTGATTATGGCCGAGAAATTTTAAATTTGTAGTAAGAATTAAAGACAAAAATAAGAACAAGGCTTAAAATAAGTTTGCTATTAGAGACTGTGCCCTCTGAAAACTAACTCCACCATCAATACCTCAGTACCTTCCCCTGCAGAACTTCCAGCCTGCCAGCTCCTCTGTGTTGTAAGAGATTCTCTTCTCCACTGGTTTCTGTTGCTATGCTTTAAATTGCTAGTCCACTATTTCTTTCTCTGTTTACTTCTGTTTATCTCAAGCTTGTCATATTTAAATATCTAAAAAGTATTTAAAGTCAAAACATATTTTCTATTATCTTATTTCAGAGCATTGTAGGAAACTGTTGGCCTAGGACAAGGTGAGAGGCTATTGGTACCCATTTTAGTGAAATAATCTATGGTAGTCTGGGTTCATGTTTGGTGAGCTGCTCATTGTCATTCATCTGTTATCAAAAGGATTCCATGTCTTTTTTAGGTATTATTAAAAACACAATGTTCTTAAGTGTGGTTTTAAATTATTAGTAGCTATAATTTATTGAATACCTACTTTGTACTAGACTATCTGCTATGTGCTTTACAAAAATAATCTGTCACTTAAAATAGATGTTCTGCAGAATCTTCATTCCTATTGTCTTTTTACACTACAAGAAAATGAAGGAAGCTTGAAGGTAACTGAACATGCCAGAGCTTCCAGGAAGGTGAGTAAGAACAGACCCAGATGCTGGGAGGATGATGCACTCCAGTGCCACGTAGACAGAAGCTCCTGTGCTCAGGACCCTTCCAGACCTCAGCTTTTGTTATCTCATATAGCACATTATTTGTATCCTTTAGGATATCCTTTGTAATCGACTGATAATCATGGAATTTCTTTTGCAGTAGAAAGGTCCTACAAGGACCTTCAAGGAGACCCCTGAATGACACTGTCTCATTGATATGCACAGTTATCTCACTGGTACCAGAGGTAAAACAGCAGTTAAAGAGCACTTACCATGAGACAATGCAATAGAATCTCTCCTTTAACCCCTAAAACTATTGTATGTGTCAAAATACTCTCCATACTCCACACATGAAAACACTGGAAGCTTAGATAGGTGAAGTAGGTTCCAGAAGGACACTTAACTAGCATGCATAGCACAGAACTAAGATTCTCATGTAGGCCATGTGACTACAGAAACTGGGTGTTACCTGTTATGCCATGCCACGTCCACAAGAAGTAGCTATTATCTTTGCTCTATTATAGAACTTGGGGCTGGATATCGTGGCACACGCCTGCTGTCCAACTACTTTGTAAGACTAAGGCAGGAGGATCCCTACTTCAAGTCTACCCTGGGAAACTTAGTAAGACTTTGATTTAAAAAAAAAAATTACGTAACTATTTACTTCTTCCACAAAATACACACCTCAGAAAGGTCCCTTTGACAATAAGAAAGTTATGAAATATCTAATAATAGATTTAAGGACTACACAAAATATAATAAGAAACAGAAAAACACTAAAGAATACTAAGTCAATTCTGTTTTTATACAGGAAAATTCAGTATTCTTATGAATATAAATCTAACGCAATATCAAAACAAAAAAAAGAAAAGAAAAAGGAGAAAAGAAACTGAGACTCTCAAAGATTGTGTCATGATGGAGGCCACATGTCAGTGAATGGTAGGTGGCATTAAATCTTAAGGCTTTCTGGGTCCTATATTGATATTCTTTTTCTTTCCTCAACATCATGCCATCTTTGCCCAGTAATTCCCTAGGAACTAAGTATTCTGCAAAAATAGGGTACATTAATGGATTTATTTTTTGTAGGATGCCTCATAGAAGGATTCAGTGACTGTCCTGAGATGTCCCATAAATGAGTGAACAAAGAGGCAATAGACAGTACAGAAGTGGTAAACCAGAGTCTAGGAACAATCAGAAAAGATTGGTTAAAGACCTAAAGTGTTTCCAGCACTGACTTGAGTGATATAGGGAAATATGAGATGAAGTATGGGTCAACAAAGAACTTCAATGCTAAAAGCCAAAACTTGGCTACTGTGGATATGAAAAGAGGGTAGACTGCAGTAATACCTAAAATAACTGGCCATGTTCCACAAGAGGTGGAATACATTTACAAACTGACACACCTGTAAGCACCCAAAACATTTTTTCTAATATTCACTGTTTGATGGCATTCTAAACTCTATTACACACTTCCCTGACTTCATAAATATAGCTGATTGTACATGATTTTTACTTTCCCTGATGATTCAGGATCATCACCCTGCATCTCAATCACTGTTCTGTGGGTTGGGAACATGGGACCTGCAGGAGTTGGGGAATCCTGGAAAGTCACGCACCTGGACACCAAGTGGCCCCAGGCTTTAGGACTTCGAAGGTTTGTCTACAAATGCTGTGCAGAGTATTGCATTCTTCCTTCCTGTCAGATGCCATTCTAGCTGCTCTCTTTGTGACTAATCCTAATGAGCTGTTCCCAGCATGACATGAAGGTCTTTCATGATTGCATCTATGACTTGTTCAGCTTCATTTCCTATTTCCCCCTCTCGCATTAATGCCATTCTCTGTCATTTTCTTTCAGAAATCCAGAAGTCCACGTAGTTTCTAAGCATAATATGCTACTTCATACTTCTGTGGATATGCATTAAGTGACTTTGCCTTTAGTTTTTTATTTAAAAACATACAACAAGAACAACAACAAACATTTCTGTCATTCTTCAATTCCAAATCAGAAATAAGAATCTGAAAAAAAAATGAAAAAAATAAATAAATAAATTAATTAAAAAAAAGAATCTGAAGGGAAATTTGAAATTTCCATATTTTTAATTGAGGGTAGAAATCATCAGACTTGTTTCTCTCCAATATGACTCAGCATATCAAATTGTATAGGAGGTAAGTTCTTTGTTTATAGATCTGTTCTTCCTATTAAAATATAAGCTTTTTAAAAGTCTTCCTTATTTTGCATGTACAGTACTTAACTCAGGTGGTATATAGTATATGTTTATTAAATATCTGAATACTTAATAAAAGTTGTCCTGACAATGATAACAATGCATGTCTCCTCTGGAATGAAGCTATGAGACTTCCCTTAGACCTCGAGATAAAAGACATGGTATTATTTTGTAATTAACTGTGTACTACTTAAAACAAAGATATTATTGCAGGCTTTCAGTATAAGGAGAAATCTCATGAAACAAAGCAGCCAGAGAAGACTTCAAGGGAGAAGTGAGACTTGAAAAGGAGCCCCTCAGAAGATGTACACAGAAATCTAGACCAGTGCTAGCAGCAAATGTGTTGCTTATGGAGCTTTTCTAGAGTAAATATCTATTTAATCTCTGTGAAGGTATATTGCCTCATTGGTCTATTAAAAATAAGTAAAGTGTCTACCATAAGATTAAAGCTTCTTTGATTTTAGCTTTAGCTGTCTCAGCTGAATTTACTGAGAGGCTGGAGTGGGGCTACCAAGCTCACCCAGAATGAGGTGGAACAGAGGTATAAATAAAATCAACCATGGAAGAAAAGAATATGAAGTCATGTACAAAAGCTGTGATTATCTGCCCATGGTGCCCAGTGGGGAGAAAGAAAGAAAAAGCTTTTTGTTGTTGTTGTTTTTTCCAAATTCTCAATTTGTTCTCATATACCTGGTGGTAAGATGAGATGCTAGAATGTGACTCCTCTTGACCACATTACTCTTAAAACCTGGTCAACAGATAATGCTGGAAATAGTTTTCTGACTTTGGCCTTGACGTCTTACCAACCATGCAAACTCTAGTCAGTATCTGTCTTTTGGTACACTGCATTAATTTTTTTAGAAGTTGAAAACTTCCATTTACTTTTCTCAGTAAATTTCCCTTTGAACCTAGACTTTGCAATATTACCAAATAAACCAGTGCCCATTTCCAATTGGTTTAAGAAATATAGGAGAAAGAAACATAACAGTTTTGTTTTTCTTTATCTAACCTTGACTCCAGTTGTCTTTCTCTATGCAATTTTCTGTTATAATATGTAGCATTTGAAAAATGTCTTTCATGACACAGAAACCTCAAAAAATTTTTATAAACTGAAAAACAGTTCATCAAAAAAGACAGTCAAAAAGTTCACTGCAGCAGGTTATAAATGAATTCCCATCAGTAAAGCACAAACATAGAAACCACTTATGTAAAACACAAACCAAAGGCAGGAGACCTTGGAACTGCATGTTACAATACTCAAAGCAGTTTGTTGTATGTATGTATGCCAACAAGTCATCCAAAATGAAACCACAAACCACACTTCTAAGTGATCCATTTCATAAAGCCATGCTATTTAGGATCCTAATGCCTCCTCCTTTTAATCCTTTCATAAGATAATTTTCCCCAGGATTCAATGGCAGGACCTGATCTAAAATTTTGTTTACTTTATCCCACTTTAGTAATATATTAGCTCTGTTACTGGCTTGCAGTGGCTTTCATTTGGAACAAACTGCAAAATGCTCTTATTTTAAGCCTCTCACCTTCAAATTCCTTTTCTACATTTCCTCCGCATTGCTTTTCTGAGGCAATGACTCTCCACGCCTTCTTGATCAAGATAGACAACCTAATGGCTGAGTGGGCTTTAATTTCTAAGCTTCTAGCATTTAGACTTGATTTGCATTGTCATATGGAATTATTTGGTATTCAGTATAAAACATTGTTTCTTTTTTCTCTCTTTCCCCCCCTTTCCCTTTTCTAGACAGCCAACTGTGGGAAATTATTGTCAAAGTCTTAAAATTATTTCCCAATGATTGCTCGTTAGTACAATACAATTTCTTTTTCAGCCCAAGTCTCTCTTTGGGTCTCTTTAGGGACCAGTGAATCCCCCTGCACCTGCAGCATGCAGTGTGGAGACGTTCAGTGCACTGATCTCTCTGCTCTTCTCTGAAGAGACACACAGGGGGATATGAGTGAGTGAACAGAAGATGAAACAGTGGATACAAAAAAGCAAAAGGAAAATATGAAGGTTGGGAGTTTAAACAAAGAAAGGATTTTCTTCACAGATTTGTGGGGCTTATTTACTCATAAGAATTAACCATGAACTTAAAGTTCAAATCTTCTTTGAGTGTCTACTCTTTTCAAAACCATATGTCTGACTCCAGAGGGCAGGAAGGAAAAAAAAAATGCTACCTTTTCCTCCAAGATGCCCACAGCACGGTCAGTTGGATGGACATGTGGGCAACCTGCTATTCCTGAAGGAAGACAGTTTAAAGTGGTACATATGAAAGATCTAAAACGAGTCTCATGGGAAAAGAGAGTGTGTAGTGACTCATTTTGACCCTAGAAATAAAGATGGAAGGAGACCATCAGAAGTGGTCTATTCACTGTGCAGAATTGTTGAGGATATGAAAGAAAAAGGATAGATCACACAAGAGAGAAGGAAATGAACCATAAAAGAAAAAAGGAAATGAATAAGGAATAAAATAGAAAAAAAAAAAACAGGGCTAGATTTAATATCCAAAGATTTAACCTGGGAAATACATATAACTCAGGAGGCTGTGAATCTTTGAGGACTTTCTTTTAAGTGCCAAAGGCATAAAGTAATCTATTTAATTAGAGAAAATTTGCTCATATTGCATTCTGAGTAATTTCCCAGAGGAAAACTTGTTTCTTTTACAGTTACAGCCTGTTTAAAGCCCATCTCTTCCATTCCCCTGGCACGTGCACAGTGCCTGGCTCTCTTCAGCAGATGGTCTCTCTTACAGAATCATTGCCACCCAAGAGGTGAACTCAAGCCTTCCAAGGGTTTGTTGTTGTTGTCATTTGGATACTGAAATAGAAATACATTAACCTAGATATCCCTTAGCATTCCAGCAGACACTTTATAATAACCAGGAAAGAATCTTCACAAAGGCAAATGATCCAATAGAAAAATACAATATACCTTAATATCTTACAAAATAGTGAAAACATTCAAAAGAAAGCAGAACATCCGCAGTCAATTCACCATCTTCCTTAAATAAGCTTATGAAGTGTAGGAAAATTCAAACCTTTAGCAATCAGGCAAGATGCTTAGTCTTTCTCGTAGCTACATTAAAAGGAAGCTATGTTCCAGTGGTCTGCAAATTGAAACAAAATAAGCCTCTTTTTACATGCCATACTGTAAGGGTTGCAAATAGAAATTTAAATACTTTGTCACATTTTGCTCCTGAGCAAGGAAATCCAAACGTATTAATTGAACAAACATAACAATTGACTCAAATAAGATTATTGTGTTCTAAACATGCTTGTTGCATTTTTCAATGAAAAGGTAAAAGGATGCATGCTCAATTCTACTCTATTCCCACCTAGATTTGTACTTCTAGCCCTTCCTACACTTACACACATAGAACAGTCTCAGAAAATAAATACTAAATTGGAGGTGATACATTCAAAATAAAGACATAAGAATAAAACAAAAGCAAATGAAATATATAATGGATGAGAAAGAAATGAGGATACTGTTGAAATCTTACAAATACCCTTTGTAACTGAGAAGTATGTTTCAATGCTGAAATCTTGCAAATACTAACTGTAATTGAGAACTTCTATTTAAAAATCTTTGTAGCGGCACTAAGCAAAACTAATAAAAAGTTTCAAAACCAGCTTAACTCACATCTTCCCTTCTTTTAACTCTAAAAACAGAAATAGAGAATTTGGGGCACAGTGTAATATGATCTAAAATCTGCTTTTAGACCCAAGAAACTTTATTACCTGGAGACACTGCATACATAGTCAAGACCATAACGTTATTAAATACTGTGACCAACAATTCATTTCAGGTAGGTTTCCTCACATCCGAGTGACCTGATTTTGAACTTGTATTCTGGTGGCTAAAGGCAATGTAACATCTCATTATAAATAAAGAATGGAGTTTAAATCTCAAGGAGAGCTTTCTTAATATCTATTTTTGCAGCAAATACTGAATGCACTTCAGAACACTTTTGTGAACACCTATGACTTATGGTTTCAGAAACATGTGTATGTAATTGTTCTGTTTTATGGGTTATTTGAATGTATGAACCTTAATTCTTTACAAATTTTGTATACATACATGTAAGTAACTAAAAACTCAGTGAGTGTATGTCTAAAGGTTAATAAAAGCATGATGAAAGCTTATTTTCATTCACATTTACTCTTATTTACTGCTTCATGCAAACCATAAAACCATTCTTAGAACTAGCAACTATATCTACTAAAATGATTTTACCCTAGGAATTATACAAACACCAATTGCAAGTTTTTTTTAAAAAAAATACCAAATCAACTCTGGTTTGAAAGTGTTTTCCAAATTACTAAAAGACATCTCATATAAAAGGATTGATATACCACAAATGGCTGCCTGTATGTTTTCCTGGAAAATTCAGAATAAGATCTGTCAGGTATATCCGCTAGCATAACAAACATGTCACCCAGATTTGCATTGGGAATTAAAACATTCTGTAGCCTGACAAAAGACTGTGTGTTTTTAGCAACCGTGACGAGAAGAAGGCATTGCCATACCTAGATGTCTTGAGTTAAAAATCCCTCATCAGACAGCTTGAAATAGCACTATAATCCCATGACAGAGCTTCCCTGAGTGGCAAGCCGTGCTACAGAGGACCACAGCTGCATCCCAACCCAGTCAACCAAGAAACTCTAATTCTATCTCCTGCAAATCCAACACTGCCTTCTTTTCCTCTTCATTTATGTATCATTTATATTGGAACCATGAATGTTCAGAAATGCATGTTAGAAAGAAGGTGAGAGATGTTGATATTAAAAACCTAACTCACATATTTTCTAATGGTAAATGTGAAATAACAGTGTGTATAAAATAATGCTATGGTTTCTAATAAAAAGAATTTCATTGCTAATTTAAGTGAGGGATAGAACTAAGAATTTCTTCATTTATATAGCATATTCATCAAAATTTGCCATAAATAATTTCACTATATTAGCAAATTTCTTAGTTTCAAAAGAATGCCCAGCAAATATATCTAACAATGCTTTGTGCACATCAGAATGAATCTGCACATATTTTAATCACAGATATGTGATAATGGAATAGAAATCTCTGCATAGAATAGAAGAAATTCTGTAATTAACAGTTTTGTTTGAAATGCCACAGGCTTCACTTAGTTTTCAGGACATTTAATGGAAAATAGCAATCAACTTATTAGCAATTTCATAAAGGCAGTCTTTTAGAAATATTTCCTATCACTTAACTCTGTATAATTTGCCTGTGTCATTAGCTTCACAAGTCACTGTAAGCTTTTCTGTAAGAAAGATGTGACAGAAACCAAATAAAGAGCTTATCGCAAATGGATAGAATTTAACTTGTATAAATAAAAAACAGATTGCCCAGCAAATGTTCTCATAACTTTAAATCTTTAAACACAATGTCCATTAAAGATATTTACTAAAAGGGTTCCTTTTATAGAATAAACACAAAACAGACACGATAGATTCAACTCTAATACATGAAATGCCATTTCCACCTTTACTCCAAACATGATGAAGGGCTATAAGCCACATTCACCAGAAAGAAATATTAGGACTAGCATTCTTCATTTCTACAGGACAAAAAAAGTGGCGCAAATCATAAAGTGTTATGGGCCACCATTCTCAAACTAGAATTTAACACTGGAGTTATTTCCATTTTATTACATAATACTACCATTTCATTAATTACTTAGTAACACTTATTAATAAGTTAAACATTTACCTTTAAAAATTAGAAGTTTAGCATGTGTATATTCTATAATATCAAATAATACATAGCTAATAATAATAAGATCAGGAATCACATGCAGATCTAACTGATGTTAAATTCTGTTATTAATGCTTCTGAATGTTTTAAATAACTCTATTCATTTTCATTTCTTCAAAATATGAGAAACTTGAAAAGTGGTTTTACAAATCACATCCTTAGATCTCCTATGAAAACATTTTCTGTACCTTCCTTACTTAGTTTACAAAAGCTAAAAATGTTCTCACAGATACCAGAGCCTTGATTGTGCTCCCCAGGGAATATCTGGCTCAGTACCAGCCCCTCTGTGGGGCAAAAAAAGGGATCAAACACACCTGGGCCCCAACCCAGGGAGGAAGCTATTTCATAATTAACCTATTGGTAGAGGGCACTTTGTCGTAAGCCACCATTTGTAGAGGCCATGACCCCAGATATTGCCAATGCATTTTGATTGTTTTCTATAATGGGATGTAGGAATTTATCAAACATTTTATTTTCTTTTGATTTCCAGTTCTCTTTCAAGCAGAACAAACAATATAAAAGAGACAGGAAAGTCAGTTGCTGGGCGAGGATCTGGAGAGATGTTATCCAGTGCAGTCAATTTAATTCAACACTCATTTAGTGGTGGGAGTTACCAAGCTGATGGAGTCTTTGAAGGAAGCAAAATTCTCAGGGTCTTTATAGAAAAAAACAGATAACTGGAAAGATGAGCAGTGAATAATCATTCTAGAGGAAAGAATGAACTAAGAGGTATTAAGAGCTGCTAAACCTGGTCACGGAACACCAGATCCTTTTTTTTTTTTTTTTCTTTTTCCTGCAGGGAGATGAGGATGAGACTTGTGTAGCCAAAGAAAGAGCTAAAAGTTACATTTTTTGTGACACTTCTCTCACTTTCACTTTTTTTAGGGACATTTTTTAAATCCCTAAGAAGTTGGTATATAAAATAAACATTGAGTATTCAAAAATTTAAATGGAAATTGTTTACAAAAAAAGTATACTTTGATGTTTAAATGGTGCCTAAATCTTCTCACCGATAAATTGTAAACAGTTGTACCATTTTAATACAATCTCCATAGGAATTTCATTTTCTCATTTCTCTGTGAACTTGGTCTAGTAATTTACCTGCTGGGGATTTCTATATATATTTTTTTAATTCCTTAGATAGAAATCATACCTCTAAGATTTCTGTCAGGATTAAATGAGGGATGTATTTAAAACCCTTAGCACAAGGTCTGGCATTTAATTATCTCTTAATAAATGTTCTACTACAGTTATATTTTGTTGGTTGATTTGCTTGCTCTATAATCAAGCATAATATATCCAAAATGCCCGCAAGAAATCTGACTATACAATGTTTAAATTAACAGTTAGCTTGATTTCTACTTTACTTTCCTGAAGTGAACTTTGCCATTTACATGACAGTCTTTTTTTTTTTTAATAAATATGACCAGAAGCTGCCATTTAAAAAGTAAATTTCCTAATGTCAGTACACAATGATCCTTGCTTCAAAACTTGCCTCTTCCATTTCAAACTCTAAGTAGCATCTAAACTATCATATTAGACAAAGACCATGTACTAAAATTACTAGATATCCCATTCTTGTAAAAGTCCTACTGTGAAGGAAAAATCAACTGGGATTTTTATAAAACAATCACAACAAATTTCTTTCTTCCTTTTTCCTTCCCCAGTGAAAACGAGAAAACAGTATCATTATATAAAGAAAAGAAGCAGGATTTGTAGATAGATGGTCTCTAAAGAACAAAAGACAGCTAACAGTTAAAGATAATTCAAATCGTGGGCTTTGATGTTCTTTTTTAGCTGCCCTATTAAATACTTTTTTCTTTTTTCCCATTCCAATTGTATCAAATATGAAAAGCCCATACACAAAAGAAACAATAAAATGCTTGTTAATCTAATAACAGGATGCCAAGACCGGAAAGCCTAGCCCACCACAAAGTGTAATTGAGATCGCCTGCACCACAGAGAGTTTATGATCAGAAACCTTGGAGAAGAAAAAGCCATCAATTGAAATGATGCTTCTACTGTGAGCTTGTGGCCACAGTGAGGCGAAAAGACCAGAGACATAAAGCCCTATTAATTGTACCTCCCAGGGGTCACCAAACATCCCAGTTTGTCTGTGAGAGTCCGGATTTATGCCTTTTATCTGGTGTAATTATTATTAGAGTACCTTTAACTCCAAAAGTGTCCCAGTTTGGACAATAAATTATATATTTGCTCCAGTCTTAACCCTGCTCCCTTTTGCTTCCTTCTCCCTCCCCTAACAAAATTAAGGGCAAGCTATTTTAACTCTTTAGGGCATATAAGAGGGAAGAAAAAAGTTATCTGTTTTGTGAGCACAGCTTTTCATTAGCTGCCTTTCTTTTCTTTTTTTTTTTTTTTTAAGTGCAGCAGATTGCTAGTCTGAGCTGTCTTTGACATGCTCCCATTTATTCATGAAATGTTTGGGGTAGAATGACTCCTGCCACCCTCTTTCCCTTATGAATTTCTGCCTAACCGTACAGCTCAAAGTTCAGCCTGCTTATTGAATTCTACTTGAAAGTTTCAAGGAATTATACCTCACATGAGAACTCCTTAATATAATTGCTGTTTCTTTAAAAAAAAAAAATCAGATGTTCAACTTTGGTTACACAGCCAAGAATAGCAGTTCATATCAGCTGTAAGAAAGGCTGAGCACCTTACAGCAAGAGCCCCTTAATCAAAAAGCAATCTTTTGGGATGAGTTAGTAGTACTTTGCCTCTGGCGCTAACCAGATCCCCTACTTTCATTGTATATTTCCACAGGAGTCTAATGATGAGATACATTAGATCTTCTCACAGGTGAAGTAGAAACACACTTCAAGCTTTCCCTTTCTAGGACCGCATGGTGCTACTAAAAAGAAGGGAAAGAGGTCACCAGCAATAGCAGCATCCAAACCAACAAGGTATTCTTAAAGGAAAACCTCAGCGAGGAATGGGAAAGTATTCATAGCAAATTCACTAGTGCAATATTAAAAAGAAGAGAAACACTGTTTGATTTTTTTGTGGGTGGGGCTGATATGAAATCTTCATTTAAAATGTAGAAAGCTTACCTTTTAGTCACAAACTTATCCTCGACCCTTATCCTGAAAAGCTTCACAGCTGCAAAAGGAAGCATAGAATTCACTTGAGGAAAAATATTCTGGTATTGGGGAATAAAGATTTACACATATCCAGTGGGCTTTATCTGCTTCAAATCTGTAAAGCATAATACAGTGGATAAGAATACAGGAAAATATAGGTCATCACTGTTCATCCACAGAGGGCAAGACTTGAATCTAATTGAATTCTTATTCATTTGTATTTATTTATTTTCATAGACACATACAAATTTACATATAATGTACACATCTTAACATGAAAAAATGTTGCTCTCTTTAATAGATGCCCTACATACATACACATTAGTGCCTTCTCACACACCATACATGTCAAGGTTTTGTAGCACAGGTGGCAGGCACAATTGCTCTCTTCCCACATTCACAGTCTCATCACCCCCTGGGTGGTAGGGCTGTGGGGGAGGTGCAAGGATAGTATAGAAGTGGTGCCTTAGATTTTCCGTGCCATCGAAACATCCTCATTGACTTCCAACCCAATCTGCCAATAGCTTCAAGCCAAAGAGGTAAAAACATCATGAATCAAGGTGAAAGGCTATAAATATGCCATATTTGTTTTTTCTATTTGTTTTGTTTTTAACCTTCACTGATTTGGTGGAGGTAATTAAGTGTTTTGACATAAAAGATACCCTGCTGGGTGATAGGCTACATGGGGAAGGGAAATTAGACAAAGGTATTGAGTAATAACCACAAATGACTTTACAACCTATTCTGTTTGAATGTCAATAGAACAAGGAAAGCAAGATTTGCAGAAGATAATCAGCAATGACTCCCCCAAGGATAATCAGGAATTGACAATAATTAGCCATTTGCAAACCTCTAACCTGCCACTAGGATTTCTTATCTCACTGCCAAAACAGAAAAAAAAAAAAAGTATAAGGGTTGACTTAGTGACCTAAAAGCTCAAAATGATGGATGACAGAAATTCCCTAATATAAAAGGCATTTATTATCTTTCCAGAATTTATCAGCATTGAATTAATTTTGCAGATTCTTAATGACTTTGCCAGGTAAGGATATATATATCGCATATCATATGTATTATTGTAAGCTGTTTCAAAGCTTTAGAAGAACAAGGAACACTGAAATAAATAATCACACATTTTTATGAAAGATTGTATACATAAAATTATACGGAAAATAAATGAAGAATAACACATAGTGCAACCAAAATATGTCATCTCTCATACTGTATACTTCACAAGATGTTGCCAACTGTGTTTGTATTTGTCCTTTAATGGGAAAATATACACTGAGGAGAGCACATTGAAAGAGAAGCTAATAAGAAACAATAATTGTTTTATACAATATTAATTCAGTTACAATGGCTTTCACCCATATACCCAGACTAATGAGCTTAATCAAATAAGGCACTGCTGAAAATAGACTAATGGCTTTGAAATCACAAAACTCTGCCTTCCAAATTTAGATATGGATCTTTAAAAAGATTCTAATTCTATAAGGAAAGATCTTTTTGAATCTTTCTATTTTATCATAAATCATGCTATAGTTCCCAAGGGAGAGTCTCTCTCTCTCTCTCTCTCTCTCTCTCTCTCTCTCTATATATATATATATATATATATATATATATATATATATATATATATATATATCAATATCAGATTAAGAATGCCGTCACTGACAGATTTTTTTAAAATGCAGTCTCTTGGCCCACATGATATTTATGATATTTACCACATTATAATTCCTGGGCATGCTGAGTATTAGGAAACCCTGGGTAAGCCACCTTGATGGTTATTAAGATACTATGCTAAAGAAAAATATATCCCAACAGGAGGGACTAATAAGATAGCCAAAAGCATAAGAAAAGCATCAAAATGAGAAATAATAAAAAGATAGCAACTGTGTCCAGGCTGGATACTCCTTATTTTGTAGCTAAAACATTGCTGAGTTACAAAGATTTATTCTTTGGAAGTCCAAGGGTTTAAGCTAAGTAGCAGATCTAATTCCAAATTTTATTCAATGTAATTTAACAAATATGTTTTATGCATCTAAAATGTGCCCACAGTTATGTTCAGAGGAATCCAAAAGAGATCAGTTCTAAAGGGAAAGAGTCATTCAAGCTAGGTGGTCTAGATATTTGCAAATAGAAACCATCAGGCAGAAAAGTATGCAAATACATATTTTATATAAGAACAATCACTGAGGTTTAATTGCAAGGCATCTTTCAGTACTATCCTAAAAAGTCATTGATATATTTGGGGGTATTTTAAATGCCATACTATTTTCAAGTTTCATACAGACCTGATCCTCCATAGTTAAATAAAAATTAAAAAAAAAAAAAAAACTGAAAAAACAAAACTAAACTTCCTGCAGGAAAACCACCTTAGCCAGCCATTCTTTATCTTTTTCCTTATTCCTCTGCAGGGGTCATATTGGCCAGAATCTCACTTTACATCTTTTTGTTTCTGTAGTTAAATGTACTTTTACATCAGTTTCCACATGACTTAAATGGGGGAAATGATCTAAATCCAAGAGTATTTATCAGATGTTCCATCTAGTATCTATCTACTTTGAGCAAAGGGAGTTCTTCTAGAAGCTGACTCAGGGAACCTGAAATGCTGCAGTATGTGAGGGTTGTGTTAGGCAGGGATAATAAGTCCCCTGCTCCCCATGCAAACATTTTTGTCCTGCCATCCTGCAATATGAACCCTAATTTTCCTTTTCACAAATCATTGATTCTAAACAATATTCTCTAGATGATTCCATGTGCAGATTTTGGGGGCTGACTTAACAAAGTCATTGGATTTTTTGAATGATTGATCAATTGATTGATTTTGCATGACAGACTAAAACATGGTCTTTAAGGAAGAATTTCTCTTTGCAAAAGGAGCATCAAGCCACACAAATAATGCCCAACAACAATGTATTAGGCTTTATTTCTTTTCCTCCTGAGTATAGCAGGAGATTCTACTGCCCAGACACCTGTAGATCCTAAAAAGAACATTTAACTGAAAACTTTGGAGAGCTATTTCTTCTGTAAGAAAGTGAGAGCAGACAACTTCTCTGACTTGTAGCCGTCATTCAGAATTAATGTTGTGGCAGCAGGGTGCAGTGGCACACGCATGTGATCCCAGCAACTCAGGAGACTGAAGCAGGAGGATTGCAAAATTCAAAGCTAGCCTCAGAAATGGTGAAGCACTAAGCAACTCAGTGAGACCTGTCTCTAAATAAAATACAAATTATAGCTGGGATGTGGTTCAGTGGTCCAGTGCCTCTGAGTTCAATCCCCAGTACCCTCCACCACCACAACCAAAAAAAAAAAAAAAAAAGAATTAACGTTGCAGAAGGCTTAAGCCCAGGGCCCAGGATAACGGGGTATAAGCAGCAATTCAACTCAGCTCAGTAGCCTTCATTCAGTGCCCAGGCTTGTGCTGGGTCTAGCTTTCAGAGATGGTGGCTCAATGAGTCCAACAACACAAACAAGAGTCATGGGTATAGCAACAGCTCCCTCTGCAGACTCTGGAAGTGACAGCTCAGTGGTTTTGCACCTCAGTGAACAGAAAAGAGGACACAGCACCACAGTGAGGAAGGTGGAACAGAAAAAGAAACAGCAAATGTGAGACACCCACTAAGAAACCCAGGGGGACAGGAGAAAAATTTATGCAGAGGCCTTGACAGAAGTCCCATATTAAGAGGACATGTTTCTCTCCTCCCCAAAGATGTGATTACTCTCCTGTGCCTGGGTTAGATTTCTCTCATACATGGTTTAATAACACCCAGCACATCCCTCATCCTACTCTATCTCAGATGCTTAACTGACATATCTACCTGTCCTACTGAGCCATGATTTGCTTATTCAATTTAGGGGTAGTGAGGAGAGGTGAACAGCTTTTGTGTGCTGATCATAGCAGAAGATATAGAACAATCAAATATTTACTGAATCAATCAATGACTCAAGAAGCAAAAACCTCAGCTTTTCTTAGAAGATATCTCTAAGTGCCACAGAAATATACTACATCTATTTTCCTGTCTTTACCAGTCATGATTTCTTGGTCTTCTCTGTGGAGAAAATGAGGTCTAGAATGAGGAAATAGAAAGTTTGGGAGGAAACTTTTTATTGCACATTTTCTGCAATTGATTTGTCACTTTTATTTTTTTTTAAATTAAGATTTTGATTTTGTTTGTCTAAGTTTGTAAAGAAGAAGAAGAGAGCAAGGTGCTTGTCCAGAGGGTATCAACAGACATTTAAGAAGGTACATGGAAGTGCCACCATTTGTCAGCAGGGTCTCTCCCACAGCCTACAGATGCCTGGGGCTTCTCTGGCTGACAAGAGACAACAGTTGCCTTAATATCTTAGAGAATTTTCTCTAGGCTAATATTTACTCTAGATTTGGAAAGCAATTAAGCATCCCCACATTCTCATGAACATATCCCACACACACATTTTCAAATAGCAATTCTCACACCAGGCTGCAGGATGCAAAGAATACTGTACTTTGATAGGGCTAAGAATAGATTAACTTTGGTTCCTCTCACAGGCTTGTAACCAAATAGATGATCCATGACATTTTTTTTAGCTGCCCCATTGTTAAATTATTGGCAGAATCACATCAGACGTAAAGTTTGTTACCTCTGTCTCATTAGAAATGATACTAACTATACATTTGCCTAAGATGATAAATTATATCCAATACACAGGGCAGGTTTGCCTGATACTATATAAAACACTTGGCTTTGTTGAATGTTTTGGTTTTCAGAAATTTTAAGCAGTGTTTTATGTCATTAAGTTGGGGAAGAGAAACTCAGAGCAATCTTTGTCCAGGATTTCACAATTGGGGGCAAGAGAAGCAGAGTTTGTGGGATGAAGAGTGAGGCTCTCAACAAAGGCTCTGCAAATGATAGCAATTCATCAAAGACTGGGGCTTATCCAGCTTAGTTTCTTTAACCACATTCACATAGTGAGTTAATGGTAGCCTTAGTGCAATTTTGTCAAATACAAAGATAATGTGATATAACTAAAGCAGAAATTATGCTTACTTGGACTGAAATCTCAGCTCCTGCCTGGACTACCACCAATTGAGTTGGGGCAGGTCCCTTTTTGCTTCTTGACCCTCAGGTACCACTCCTATAAAATAGAATTGATCTTAATACAGTACTAGGTAGTTATGAGATTAGTAAAATACAAAACATGAAAAAATATCTGGAAACATAAAGAGCTTTACAAATCTTATGTGGAATTAATACATTTATTTTGCTTCCTTATTCTGCATAGATTTTTAATATGGTATTTAAGACAGTGAGATTAGTAAATACAACATACTTGTCATTTAACAGACAAAATATCTGAACCATTGGCTGCATTTTTTGTATGTCATGTTTCATCCAGATGTTTTGGCACTTTGGAGCCAGAGTAACTTTTTTCCTTCTCAATGTTTTTCATTTCTGATTGGAGTGCCAGAATTCTGGATGAATATAATAGGTTATGTGAACTCTTCTGTTTTTCAGTTCAATTAATGTTTCCATTGAAAAAATCAAGGTGAAATTATAATTTCTATTTCAGAGAATTCCACCCATATGAGTGGTGGCTATGATGAGGTGGTGTAGAGGGCTGTTATTTCATAGAAACTATCATTAAAAATGCATTAAGCATGGCAGAAAAAGCAATGTATCAGCTGCAGATGGAAAGAGGAAGTTGTTAAAATACAAAAAAAAAAATCTCAGGAGGAAAGGAAGGTTTAAGTCTATGTTCCTCAATAAATATGCATTGAAGTGTAATTGTCCATCATCTTAGAAGATTGAACTGTTGAAATCTCAGTTTTTGTGGCCAAAAAGCCCATATGCATACTTGAAAGCTGTGCTTTGGTGGGTAGTTTGAATTGCTGTTGAGATTCTGTTGTCATGTGGAGCTTTGCCTCATCTCCTGAGGTGTCTGCCATGTTTGCTCACAAGGCAAACCTATAAACCAGGCCATCTCCTGGTGGCTGATTCCTGGTCTTCTGTAGCTGTTCCTCCCAACTCTGCAATGCTATCCTTCTGGTACTTCTCAGAAGCTCATATCAACCCCCATGCTTTATACTTCTCCCCATTGTAAGATCCTCATAGATCCTTCACTAAGTAGAAGCTCTGTGTTTGCTAAACCAATTAGTGAACAAGTAGATGAAAAGATTTTGCAAACCCAAATAGGACTTAGTGGTTGTATGTCTGACTCTAAAGAGGTAGATCTCAATTCATCATGATCCTCTCTGGCATTTTAAAGACGATAGTTAATATGCTTCATTTCTTAAAAACAACTAGATAGACTTAAAAAAAAGTAAAGGTAATTAGGGTTTTAGAAATGTCACCTTTTGTCATTCTCTTTTTTGATAATATGACAGGGTATCAAAGTATGTCAGTGAGTTTAGTGAGGATCATTCAATGGGAACCCGGCCCCAACCTTACTGCTACACCATAAAAAGAAGATCCCGATTTAAAGTAACTGTAGAACATGGATCTAGCCATAGGCCAAATACAACCTGCAGACTGTTTTTATACGGTATTTTAAAGAAGTATTTTTTAAACATTTTTAAAAGGTGATATGTGAAAAGTACAGGAAATTCAAATCTCAACCTTCGTAAACAAAATTCTATCTGAACAAAGCCTCATCCTCTCATTTATATGTTATCTATGGTTGCTTTTGTGCAATAAAGTAAAATTGCTATTGCAACAATGTAGGTCTTATAACATTTAATGGTTTATTCTTTTTTTTTTTTTTTTTTTTTTTTTTTTTTTTTTT
>NW_025999842.1:12389501-12391905 GCF_001458135.2 Marmota marmota marmota | reverse complement strand
TTTTTTTTTTTTTTTTTTTTTTTTTTTTTTTTTTTTTTTTGTACAGGGGCACTTAACCCCTGAGCCACATCCCCAGCCACTTTTTATATTTTTTATTTAGAGACAGGGTTTTACTGAGTTTAGGGCCTTGCTAAGTTGCTGAAGCTGGCTTTGAACGCATGATCCTCCTGCCTCAGACTCCTGAGCCACTGGGATTATAAGCATGCACCACCGCACCTGGCTAATGGCTGGTTCTTTTGGAAACATGACTATTTTTTCAATGGCTAACGTGTTGACCTCTTGTACAAATGATGCAAATGCTCACGTAACAATGTGTGTAGGGGTAGAGTTGGCTTCTGACTACATAAGTTATTTGTAGCCCTAATGTTCAAATTATCTTCATGATAACAGAAAGGCTAAAGTTTTATATTTATTTCTTTTTACATTAGGTGAAATAGTATGGGACCTAGCTCCAGGTTCTGGGAAGCTTTTGAGTAAATTAGGCACAGGGATCTCTTTGGGCAGTGAATTAAGTAAAGCAACCTATTCCTGAGTGCAAATTCACACCTGTCCCAAGATGCAGGGCTATGTGAGCAGAGAGTAAACTGGATTTCTTCACTCAACATTTGGCCTGGTGTTTGAGATCAGTGAACAAAAATCACAACCATAAGAAATAGCTCTTGGCATCACATAAAACCATATCAGACGATCTCAACTGAGTTTTTCACTGTTTTGTTAATATACTTACTTAAATGGATTTTGATGGAGAAACTGTAAAGACAGTCTACACATGGAAGGGTTTTCAGATTCTTGGGTCAAAGCAGATTTGTGTATAGAATTTGGAAGGGAAATTTGTCATGCTCCACCACCAGTGCAGATACTGAGTCCATCTTATGAACACACAAGAATTTTACTGTGTGTTTTGAGAATTAGGATCTTTTGGAAATCAGCAGTAAGGCAAGGTGTTGTGAGTAAATTATTTGATCTTTCCATGCAGCCAAATGGCTTGCCAGGCAAATAACTTCTCTATGCTTTTTCAGCACAGCCTGGTGAGGATTGTCATTTCAGTCTATTAAAAAGCACAGGACCCAACCTCCCATTATCAAACGAAAGCAAGAAAGTTGGCAGGTCAAAGGATTATCATAATGTAGAGCCTTTCCAATCACAGAGGCGATTACAGATCTGGCCATTTGCTTTCCACCCAATCAATAATAAACCAGTTCTCATTTTCCAACGTGGGATTGGTTTTCTGTGCTAGCTTCAGAACAAAAACACAAAGCTTGGCAGTGTGTCCAAGACAGCACCCCATACACAGTCTGGCCCTGGACAGCATGTGTAACATGCTCTCAGCAGGATTAGTCAGATTTTATAAACTCACTTTTTTCTATCAACAAACAGCCTATTGCAGCTAAAGAAAAGAATGCCTGATCCAGGCAGAATAAACGCAATTTAGGTCTCTCACATGACTTCTGGTAGTTGGGCTGCTGTTCATATTGCCTATTTTCCGCCTTAGAGCCAGATAAACCTCTGTCCATTACAACCAGCAAAGCACAAAAAGAAAAAAAAAAAAGAAAGAAAGAAAAAAAAAAGCAGTTATAGTACACAAGTGGTCAATGAGGCAGCCTTCAAGGAAAAACACTGCTGATACGATAAACAGCTTGTGATGTCCTTAATTATAATATTTCATACTCATTTAGCCATCTCCACATCACAGAGCTAACAAAGTGGATTTCAAACAGGAAATAAGACTCCTTCCCACCAGCCCAGAGGCCTAATTATAAAATAGCAACCTACTTTTTCTGTAGCGAATACAGGGCTCTTTTCTTTTTTTTTTTTTTTCCCCTCCAACAGAATTTATTGAGCTCATTACCAGGCTGCTTATGAAGTGATTTGAAATGAGGCAACATTAAAGCATTCCACAAATCCCTTGTACTTAGTCATCCTGACACTTTATTTGAACTCGGAGCATTGATATGGAATAACTGCAGCAGCCCCACACTTCTGACTCTATTATCTGACAGGAGGTCTGGAATCCAAAAAATCATATATCATCAAACTTTCTTAATCATCACAATAATTTGTTGGAAAGAACCAGGTATAATTCGAGCAACACCAGAGGGGCTTGGCTGCTAGAAACAAGGCGAGTGCAGCATGTGTTAGCCTAGAGGAACAGAGCCACATTAATCAGTCAGCGAAAGGACTGAAGGCAGTGTATGTACGTGTGTATTTTAAGAAAAATTGACAGATAGGCTTCAAAGCAGCGAAAGCAGTGAACTCCCTGCATGCTATTAGTCTGACTCCACTTCTGTTCTCTTGCAATCCAAGAGGCAGTTATAGACTGACCCTCACTGGGTTATCACTGAGGCTAATGCCGCATAGTTAAAAAACTATATCTGCAAAAGTTTCAAAGGGGGGGGGGGGGGGA
>NW_025999842.1:12379140-12386632 GCF_001458135.2 Marmota marmota marmota | reverse complement strand
AAGGGGGGGGGGGGCGAGAAAAATCTCTGAAGAAAGACACAAAAGTCTATGGAAGTTGACAATCTGTTATGTGAAAATGTGGTTCATTTTTGCCTTTTATTGCTTCTTTCCCTAACTTCCTGAACTAGGAATGAATCAGAGTCTAAGGAAATGTCTCCTATTAAAGAGGAATTATGTTTTATAGCTCACCGGGTCCTACCAGATCCGAATGTGCAGTCTGCCTTAGAAAAATGTCAAGTTTTTAAGGAGAGAATTCATTGAGGAAAGCATTTGTGAATGCACATATGCATATGTGTGTGTCTGTTGGGTAGAGGGGGGCACTCAGTCAGGAAGAATGAGGGGGTCTCGATGCAGTTCTCTCCCAGAGAGAGATTGTCTTTTCAATGACAGTTATCCTAGCCCTTGCTACATTTCTTTCTGAAGTCCACAATCTACAGCCATACTTAAAGGGTAATTATGGTCATTTCATCAAGGAAACACTGAAAGTCACCACAGAGCAATCGGAAGAACTTCTGTTTTTCCTAGTTTAGGTCCTGAGGTAGTGCTCCAGCATGACAATAAGATCTAAAGGAGCTCCATTTGAATTGAACATCAGGATATATGGTGTTCTGTTACCCAGGAGATTTTAACCTTGGTAGTTAAAATTCCAAACCAAACCCCTTACTTCTGAATTGAATACACATCTCTTGAATGCCAACCCTTAGGAAAATTATTCATCAACATCTTTTAAGAAAGTATGAATGAATGTATGTATCTGCCGTAATATTTTCCTCAGAAGAGAGAATAGACCTCCTCCTAGGCACAGTCTATGTTATACATTCATTTACTGCATATTTACTGCATGAAAAACTTGGGGACTAAATGCTGTAGAAGGTTTTTTAAAAAGAAAATCCCATGAATTCACATCTAGAATAATGAAAAAATTTCTTATTTTGTTAGTTGCACAATTCCAGAACGGGAAGAAGCCAGCCTTCTTGGAGGCTTTAGCATGGAGATTTAGCATCTTCCATGGATAAATTCCAAGAGGATCATCACAATCATCTTGCTACTATTGATTGTAACATGTGTTTCTCCAAAAATTCTGAGATATTTTGCCTGGAAAAGTCTCCTTTGTCTAAGTTGGATATGGATGCCCATATCATTCAGCCTCTTAAACCACAAGTCCTATAAGTCTTGATGTCAGTGACCCTCAGTTCTACTCATTGAAACTTATCTACTAGAGCAAGATGCCTCCAATCCCAACATCACTCAGAACCTCTGTTCCTCCAAGAACCTGGATTATCTACTCCTTCTCCCACTTTGTCCCTCCTGCCAGACTCACCATTCATCATTAAATTCATCCCTTCTTTAATCACTCACTCTTCTACCAATTTGCTCCCTCTATTTCTGTTTTTCCTCAATGCTCTATCACAGCTTAATACCATTGTCATGTCAAGGCAATGAGGAATAGCAGGCAAGAAAGGGGATTCTGCAATCAGAGTTCTTGCACCTTAATTGTCTCCGACACTAAAATGAATTCTTTGTCATCCTGGTTGGATGATTTGATTTCTACATTGCAATGTAGAATTTTCCGTCTATAGGAAAGTAACAAATATTCAGTATATGCCAGACATTTCAGTAGGTGCTGAGCATTCAAAATAGAAGTTGCTGAAGAATTTTAATTCAGTGGATGATAATGACCAGAAGTATCTTAGCTTTTCCTCAACCCAGCAATCTGAACTTTGGGCAAAATCGTTAATCTCTTTATGCTTTGGTTTCCTCAATTTTAAAATTGATATAGTACTTTTACCTCCCTCATAGTATGGCTGAGAAAATCAAATGAGATAATAATAGGCTACCAAAAAAATCTTAACTATGAGTAATAGTAACATATGTCCATTATGGAATCTTCCTCCTACCACTGCAAATATCCTAGGAAATCAGTGTGCTTGTCTTAATCATAACTCTCTGTCACCAGCTCATATATTGAACTCACAATTTGGTTCTCACTATTTATTCATTCACAGAAATATTTACTGAATTGCTCATAAACATGAGACCGCTACCAGGTGATGGTGATAAAGTGAAGAAAACAGGATTCCTGCTCTTCCACTCTTCTCCAACCCTCACCCTCACATTACACTTGCAGTCATCTCTCACCATCCCTCCCTCTTCACCTCTAAATAAACTGTTGTGAAGTATTGAACAGCTCATCTACATGAGCATATCATACTCTCTCAGTGTTAGGATTCATGGTATTATATTCTTCTGATTCCTTCTAGCCCTTTTCTGTATACTCACTTTCTCTTCTCTTAATAGGAGAGTAGAACTCTCCCTGTCTCCATGTTATCTCTCTTCAAAGACCCCCATTCCCAAGAACACTATTATTACTGTTTTGCAAATGACTCTTTATCTTCTGGCCACTTCCCTGATTCTTTTTATTCACCTTTTCTTAGCTTCTGCCTGAAGCACCCCACTAGTTCCTCAAAGTTATAAGGCTAAAGTTAATTTTTCATCTTTACTAAACACCCAACTCCCCATCCTGAATTTCCTAATTTTTGTTGCATATGCCTGAAATTAAACTCCTTAATCCATATTTCATTATTTTTTATTTAACCCACACATTCCAGTAACTTAACTGATTCTAAAAATTCTATTGCCACAATAGCTTTTGCATGTATCTCTGTTTTCAGTTTTTCATATTATAGTCATTGACCTGGCTCAGACTCTTCTTTATCTTTCACCTGAATGATTGTACTAATCTTCCAACTATCCTCAAAACACAACTCTCAATCTTTTTGTCTCTTGGGCTGTCACACAGAATACTACAAGATCTCTTATTGTCCCCAAGTTCTATCTGGGTTTTTTACTGCCTTTTCTATGACCTGTAAGAGTTCTTCATTGCCCAACAAATTAAGTCAACATTTGTTATCCCAATGTTTAATGCCTCTGTACTCTGGCCACACACTGCCTTCAAAAATAAGGTTTCCTATGTTTACAATGAATTACAGTTTGAATATTTTTATAACTATTATCTTATTTAATCTCATATTCAAATTTTATTGTGATGTAAATATTATTTTTTGTAAATATTATGACAACATAAAATCCCCATGTAATTCATAAATTGTAAAAACCTACATGTGAGGGAAAGTAAGAATGAAAGAGATCTGAGGCCTTCTGAAATTACAGAAGCATTTCTGAACTAGACCATAGGCTGATATAATGAGAAAACTTTGACCTGACAATGCAGTACACCTTACTGTCAATAATAATAATAATAATATTTCTTATCTTCTTGAGGAATCACAGTGTTAAAAATGCCTGAAACCATGGAAAAAATCAATTAAAAGAATTAAGCTGGGTGTGATGGTGCATACTTATAACCCCAATTACTTGGGAGACTGAGGCAGAAAAATCACTGGAGCCTAATGTGGGGGTCAGCCTGAAGAACATCAAAAAATCAAAAGTAATGGAACCAACAAACAAAACAAGAAGAAGTCAGTAAACTTGGACTTAAGTTTTTATGCTTCCTTTTAATTTTCTAATGTCATTACTTTGTTATTTGCCTGTGATACAGTCTTATAATTCCTGAAACATATTTGCGTCACAAAGAAATAATGAAGAGTAATAAAATCATATCCATTTTAAGTATTTAATTCTAAAGCATGTAGTTATCTTGTTTTATTTGAGGTGTCAAAGCTTTTTACATCATTAAGCCTCATAATATCCCTACTTCTACAGATAGGCAATTGTAAGGCCAAGCACCTTCTTCAAGGTCATATACAATGTCATTCATTATCATATAAAACTTCAGAACCTCAGCCCACACACCCAAGTAGTTTTCATTTCCAAGTAATCTACAGAATACCTTAGTGAGAATAAAAGGGAAATTTCATAATATTAACTCATAGTTTATGCTTACACATATGCAGGTAAAGAAGACACAGTTATAGCTCCAAACATCAGAATATGGTTTTAAGAGAAATTGTAATAAATCTTTGAGCTTTCTATTAAAATTGAAACTTTTAGTACTCAAATCTATATTCTTCACAATTTACTATGGACAAAGAGAGAATAAAGTAGGAGGAGGTGAGGGAGGAAGGGAGGGACAGAAAAGGGAAGAGTTTAACTGAATAGTGAGCAATTGCCCTGGTGAGACACAATGTGCAATCACCTCCTGCTTATTGCTAGAATGTGGAGCAGTTGTGCCTCAGCTTTGTGGTCGACAGAACCAACCAAAGGAACTTTGAAGAAGTAATGAAAGGCACTTCAGCCACTCTTCCAGGATCAGATGATTGTGTTCTAGTTATACTCTAAAAATCTTTGTCAGCTTTAAAGAGGGATTCAGGAAAAATTACCCCTTAGCCATTTTCTATGGATAATTTAGAAGCAGAAGGAAAAACAATACCTGTATCCTCTAGGAATTCCTGATCATCAGCCTCATGCAACTCCAAGCACAAACTTCTAAACTCATGTTGAACTCGAAAGTATTGAACATTTTTAGTTCTTTGAACATGAAGACATATCCTTCATAAAGAGTCACATTAGCACATTGTTAATCAACTTTTGTAAAAAATAGAACTGTCCCAGAACTGGAAAAACACCAAACTTAAAGTGAATGAATGATAATTTTCACTCAGAATTCAGAGAGAAAAACAGACTTCTTTAAGAGGAATAGGGTTCATTCACTGAAATATGTTTGCATCAGGTTTCCCATCAAATTACCTACTGCATGCAATGTGCATGTATGTGTTTGATGATACCGTAGCAATCAGTCACGTGGTGCTCATATTTATTAAGGGAGAGAACAGACTGGTGACTTAAAAGAACAGCAATTAGTACTTAGTAAATACTTAGGAAGTCTAGGTTTTTGCATCTTCACCCACCTTCTTCAAAAATTTAAAGAATAGATCAGCCCATACCTCATTTTTATTCTTTGGATCAAAGTTAAATAAATTTCTAATTGCTGTAAATGGAGTTCATGGCAGAACAAATAATATTTATTTCCCATCTTTGTTTTAACATAATTTACTTAGCATCTATTAGGTTTTCCATGATCATTTTAAGCCAACTGTGTCAAAAATGGTTTTATTTTGGTTAACTGAAAATATGAACATTAATTATATGGGCAATGTAAGCCACTGAAAAAAACACAGAATTCTTTTCACTAGATTTGTAAATTAGAGGAAATAAAATTCTGCTTCTAAAGCAAAACAGCTTTTCTGTTGTGAAAACTAGTTCATTGCCCAATTTGAGACAGGGGTCTGCCAACATTTATGACTTCAATGCATATTTTTTAAAAAATGAGATATATTCTAAGAGAAACATTATTCCAGTTTGACACAATAGCTAACAAGACTTTAGTCCAACTGTGACATTCTTTGCCATAGTTGAAAGAAAATATGTTTGCATTCAAAATAGTCTCTTTGGTGTTCATAACTACAGTATAGACTCAGAATGCAGTTTTTATTACTGTTCTTTATTCCCTGAAGTTTTTCTACTAACAGAAGCTAGAATCATCAATATAGATTTCAGTGTTTGGTACATGGTTTTTCCCAGCTGGTAATATAAAGTCATACTCAAGACATAAGGAACATCCATCAAATAGACATAGTTAACAGGAGATGTTTCATAATGTCCAACAGTTGCTGTCTTATTTGAGAGTATAATCTCATTTCAGCAGTTAATCTCAGATTTGCATGAGTCCAAACAATTTAGGAGATATGAGTGCATTTATTATTTAATCAATGTTCATGATCTTGTTACATATATTTTTCTTAACTTATAAACTTATTATTGGAAAATCGAATATATTGAAAATATTAAAATTATTGTTTCAATTTTATTGCATTTTAAAAAAAATGAACTGTGTTGCTGTATTATGAAATATGGTGTTACATAATGGTTATCAATAGAGGTATTAGGTAGTTTTTCTAAAATCAATAGATTAAAAGCCTATCTATACAGCCAGCCATCAGCAAGATTAATGTGTTAGAATGTCCTCTGGCAAGGAATCAACAGCTAGGTGAATAAAGGAAGGTCCTTGGGTAGCTCAATGTCACTGGAAAGATGCTGAGATATGCAGTTGTCACTGGCATTATGGAATTGTGTGTTTCTATCCCAATGACCATGTATATCCTCTACTTTCTGGGGGGTCAGCATAGAAGAAAACGCTTACCTACTATACTTTTTATAGAATATAAAGTGGGGAGAGCAAAAGAGAGATTGTAAACTTAGCTGATGGAATAGAATAGGGAGGTAGAATGATAAATGCAAAGGCAATTTCTGTTTGTGACAATGATAAATCACACACGGGTAGGTTCTTTCCAGAATTATGGCTGTGCCTGAACCAGTGACCCATTCACTCCTTCCCTATAGGAATAAAGATCACTTTCTATTCCTTTGTCTTCTTTTCCCAGGTTGTCTTTCTTAAGGTTTTAAACTCTGCGCAACAACCACTCATGGTCTGTTGAATTTCCTCATTCTTTTCCAAGCCTGAGTCATTCCACAATTAGTTCAGGAAGTGGCTGAGAGCACGGTGAAACCACTTCAGACTGTCATCTCATGGTGGCAGCACCAGGGTATGCTTGGCTCAGTCTTCAGTGAAAGGCTAGAAGCCAAAGGCTCTCATCACATCAAGGGCCGTGCAGCAAGGTCTCCCTCAAGGCATTCACCAGCCTCCCACACACTCTCAGGAAGAGAGGGAGGAGGTGAAGTGGACAAGGGAAAGCAAAATAGCTTTCTTCAAATGTCAGCATAGTATTCTATGGCATCAAATGTTGTGCACAAGGAATCAAATACCTGAGTTCTTTGGTAGAATCCACAGTGGTAGCTTCACTGACCACAGTAATGATCTTACTTAGGCCACTGAAGCAACCGCTTTCCCTTCTTTCTCACTACCTTCCCAGTGGTTGTCCAACCTTTACTCTACTAAGAACTCAATCACTATCTAGAGAAACTCACTTCTACAATTGCCAAAAGTAGGGGAAAAATCTTACTGGTGGTGGGAGGGGAATTAGATAGACAGGGATCATACAGACAGATGGTAGAAACCCCTCTTATTAGCAGCATGTAAGGTAATAAAACTACTATTGCTTTGGGAACAGTATTTTGAATTTTAATAAGCTTTCTTTTAATATATTATTTGGGCAGGGATACTTTTCAAGGAGTATGTATAGAGCTGCTACTCCGTTCAGTGACTAAGCCACCTACAACATGGAAAATTCAACCTAACTTTAGATACTGTGGAAAAAGAGTGTGGGGCATTTTGGAAGAATGTGGCATTATTGTAGAGTGGTTAGGAGGAGGGATTTGGAACTCAAACTGACCTGGATTCTAGTCTTACCTCCTGCATATACTAGATCTGTGTGCTCTTGGGCATATTGCCTAATCAAATATATCAGATGAAAATAATGAACTCAAATTCATTGAAGAATTTCATTAAATGGATATAAACTAGTTAGCCCAGTTCCTGATCACTAATGTCAATCAAAGGAGATCGGGGGCGGGG
>NW_025999842.1:12070294-12379130 GCF_001458135.2 Marmota marmota marmota | reverse complement strand
GGGGGGGGGGGAGGAAGTATAGTGCTATAGTAAATGTTCAATGAAAGAGTTTTAATCAGAAATACATGTTGAAGTGAAATGTCATTAGCTAGCTCGGCATTTCTTCTCTGAAATATGTATATCCTTGCTGAAGATATGGAATATGGACTTAGTCAAATCAAATCACACCATGTAATTCAGGTCATCTGAATTTTCATTGCCTGTCATTTCCAATCATGCTTCATAGTAGCAGCCTTGAGAAGAGCTTCTTCTTCCTTAGGCAGCACACAACTCTCAGAAAACTGAGCTGCCAAACACAGCGACCTTGCTCACTTAGCCTGAACTGTGCCGTAGAGACAGATTACATGATACTTGTAGAGCTGATGTGATGGGATTTAATGTTAATACAAAGTACAAGAGCCTTTTTTCCTCCACCAACTAAAGTTATATGCCCTGGCCCTTTTCCCCATAACATTTAAATCACAGACGAAGAGAGCTAAGGAAAGGAGGCCAGACTAAATTTAAACCCTAATAATGGACTCCATATACTTTGCCTCTGGATCTACTATTAGCTTTTACATTTGTTCTCCGATGCAAGATTACAATTTTTCTCCTTTATTTTATCTTGGAAAAAAATTATGAAAACAAAGACTAGTTCATGTCTGTATACTACTAACTCCCTTTCCATGTGGTCTGCACAGTGCCCAGACTGCTGACAGCTTCTTGTACAGACCCTGGTGTGTTTATTTTGACAATTTCTCAAGGGCCAAGGGAAACAGCAGGGTGATTACTACATTTCTCCCTCCCTGCTCTCCCACGCTTAAAAATTGGCTCTAAATTTTTCAAGATAACATCTCCGTCAGCTGTAGAACTTTTTTTTTTTTTTATACTAGAAAGATATTTTTTCCATCTCCTTCCTGGTGTAATATTCCTGTTTTGAGATCTGGGAATTGTCTGACCCTTCTACCTTATCACTCTGCAAGAGCAGGAAGTCCTCCCCAAACTTCACCTCCCCCCTCAGCTTGGAGCAGAAGTCCAATGGCTATGTTGTATTTATTACATGTCCTTAAAGTATTTTAAATGTTAATGAAATGGGAAATGCCCTCAGCCATTGCTAAATCTCATATTTCAGCCTCGCTTCTCAGGATTGGCAGAATTTTCCAGCTTTGTAAGACAACGTGGCTAATTTGGAAAGATGTAATACCTAGAATTATTGATTCCTTCAGCAGTGATTGTATGGAGGACTCACTGATTATAAATAAATTGTAAATGAGCAAGCTCGCAGATTTTAAAAGGTGAAAACCAGGAAATGCATGTGACTAATTTGGGGATCAAAACACGCAAACCTAAACCCCTTGTCCAAAGTTTAGGTGGCTGACCAGGAAGCTCTGATACTTTAAGAATTCTGTATCCACTTAGGATTTTTGTGGTTACTGTTTATTTATTTTGGCCAGGACAACCATTCACTGAGAGTTCAGCACAATTAAAAGCAAAAGCATTTTTTTCTTCACCATGAAGGAAAGATTACAATTTCTCCTTACTTTTTTTAATTCTTTAATCAACTTGTTTTTTATATCCCAGGTAATAAAACTACTATTGCTTTGGGAACAGTATTTTGCATTTTAATAAGCTTTCTTTTAATATATTAGTTGGGCAGTGTTATAAATAGACTCTTAATTCTAGAGAAGGAGAATAAACCATGATTACCCGGGAAAAATAGTAAGAAGTAATAAAGAGATAGCACTAAAAAGGAACCTGTGACAAAGTGTGTATTGGTTTCTGCAACTTCCCAATGTTTCCAAGTGAAGGTTTTCAAAAAGGATCAAGAGAATGCTTGCATCACAAGATTTCCCAGGTGACATTTGTCATAACTATATGTCTCAAGACATGGCCCAGAGAAAACTCTTAACCTCATGCTCTTCCAAGGTGCAAAATTTCTTTGTACCACATGTATCTACAGCTCTCATTATCAGACATCTTAATGGCAATGAAAGGACTTGTGATTCTGTAACATTGGCATGAAAAGAACTCCTATAACTGATTCAAAGAAGCATGGTACCTCATGGAAGATACACTTACTCTGCATAATTTTTCCTTCTCTCAAAAAGCATGAAGTTTAGGACCCAGGTCAATCCAATGCAATGGAGACAAGGTAAATTGCCAGCAATGACCCTTAGCTTTCCAGAGAAGTAAAAATGATGATACAATAATCATTTAGAGTCTCTATGGTATTTGGAGAGCCAAAGGAAGATTAATTACTGGTGATAGTAGAAATATGAGAATACCACTCTGCTGAAACAATTCATAAGACCAATGACAGCTCGAGAAAAAGAAGCAACCAACCTTAATGATATTTTGCTGTCAAGAATCACTTGAATTTGTATTAAAAATGTATTTTATAGGATAGAGTGTGTTGTATGTTAAAAGAGTACCTAGTGTGCATAAATATCAGTGCAACAAGGCCTAATGTGCCTATTTGATCATGAATGCAGAAGTTAATGTGTGGCACAAAAAATGAGAACAAAAGTTATGATGATGCAAAGGAAGAAAAGAGTAGATATTAATTCAATGTAAATAAAAATAGAAAAATAAATAAACAAATAAATAAAAGCAGAAAACAATAAGGTTCATATAGCATATAAATTAAATTGGGTGAGCCAACTACAGCTTGCAGGCCAAATATGATCATAGTTTGTTCCATGAATGAAGTTGATTTGGAACATAGGCACACCCATGAGTTTGTTTTGTCTCCTGCTGCTTTCACACTACACCAGCTGAGGTGTGTAATTATGACTATCAATAAGGCTCAAAAAGGCTAAATTGTTTACAGAAAAATTTGCTGACTCCTAGACTCAATAAAGATGGATCAAGGGCTGAGATGGTAAAAAAGTCATGAATGAGTCAAGCAACCCACAACCCTAAAACAAAAGCGAGGGAAAATGCCATGTCTAATCAGCAGAATATAAACTAGCAGAGGGAACCCCTGAATGGTAAAGATGAGCTCCCAACAATCACTCCAGTACAGATTACCAGGCTGCATTCTCAGAAGTTTGAATAAAGAAGTGCAGTAGGGAAAAGAAAATGTGGTTTTCCCAGGAAACTGAACAATGCAAACACAGAATGAATTCCACAAACATTTATTGAGCCCCTACTGCCTGCCAGGCCTTGGGTTGAGTAGGCACTGAGGACAGGAATAACTACAACAGATTTCTTGATCTTGAACAGCTGGGAGAAAGCTGCAGAGTAGATTTAAACAGCACAGGAGCCTGGACAGGCCGCTTCTCCAATCCCTTGGGAATCAATACAAAGAGCAAACTTTTTCCTTTTTCTGCCAAACATCTTTGTTCTCACTGCCATCAGGGAACAGTGCTGGCTCAGCTAGGCTTTTCCAATGAGGGATGTCCCTCAAACATGAAGTTAGGTTTTTCTTTCTAGAAATTTATACTCACAAAGTGCCAAGAGATGGTCCTACACAGAATAGGTGGTTTTCAAGGCATGATTTTAATCAGATGGATTTTTGAGTGAACTCTAATTTTTGTTCCTGTCTTTAAAGTACAGCTCTCCAGACCATCTTTGGCTCTATGGGAAGTGTCTTCTGGCTTCTGTTTACTTAAAACTTTAATATAGAGAGAAGTGCTGACGAGCGGGGGAAGATACAGGATGGGGAGGAAATAATAAGGCTTCACGGTATTTATAAACTTGTTTTTAGACTGAAAATTGCTTTATAAAACAATGGAGTACCTTTGATATTCTGTACTCCGAAGCTACCTTATTAGATTTTAGCTGCTGTTCAGCTCTAAGAACTGGGGAGGTTCTTGACTAGGTCTCTGCCTTCCTCCCACCCAGCCATACTTAATGTTCCAACTCCTACTACTGCTAGAATAATTTTATCCTCAAATCTCTCGTTCATTACCTCCTGAGAAACAGTGGTTCTGCGATACCTGTTAAGTTGAATTTTGAGATTTCAGCCTAATGTGTTTCACCCTGCACTAAGTTTGGACCCCTCCTGTTCCAGCAATGCCATCTCTCACCATGGACCCCTCAGAGTGGCTGAAGCCAACAGCCAGCTGTAATCAGCATAGCGACTTTTGGTTTTGCCTCTTGATTTTGACAGTGACTTGCATACTGTCCTTCAAGAACCTTCAAGAACATTGTCATGTGGTACAATTGCTCCTTTCAAAATGCCCTCTGCTCTCCCTTGTCTATTTGATTATTTATTAAAATATATATCCTCATTATCTTACTCTTCTAAAATAAATTGTAATGTCTGGAAGGCCAGAGCCCTAGCACTCATAATCCGACCTATCCCCACCCCAGCTCTGTCCCAGGCACTCTGCACAGCGTGTACAAATCAGAGCCTGATTGACAAGAGATGCAGGACAGTCTACCCCGAATCATTTTAACATCTTACTTCCTCTGAGTATATTTTCTATCTGTTCTCATGGCTTTATCTATTTAATGTTTTGTTGTGCTCTCTTGAGGTCCTAACACATTGCTGAAAATGAGACATGGATATGAAATCATTATAATAGGGGCACTTAGGCTCTTTGCTGCAGGATTTTCCATTTAAACAATTTTTCGTGCTAGTATGTGCTGTTTTGTCTCATCATCCATCATGTTTGATAGTAAGCCATTGCCTCTGCCTTTTACTGATTTGCACAAGAGCCCAGTAAGATATTCTCAGCCTGATAGAGATATTCAGGGTCTTGAAATAAATAGGTTCCATCAATATTGGTGATTGCAAACTAATTCAGAAATGTTTTCCTGCAAAATATAGCAGGCTTTGTTTGAACCTCATGTCAGATTATCCACGTTAGTGGTGATCCATGGCAGAGATGGGCACTGGCTTCTCAAAATATCTTTTAGCTACTACCTATAAATGCTTGAAAGAATTTGCAAATTCAGATACCTTGTTATGCATGCTGCTTCCTGAAACTGCCTCTGAGACACCAGATGGCACAGCAAGAGCTGTACAAGTGACAGATGATAAAGTGCATCAAGCCACATAAATTAACCTCATCATGGCCATAGTATCAGATGCCACTGGGAAAAGCAGGAGGACTGAGAAGCAACTGCACTATATTACCCACAGGGATGGATTTATAATCCATCTGGGATCTCTCATGTGAGGACACAGGAACCCCAGATGGCCTGTGAATTTTGAACACTTGTGTTTGCAGGGGTAGTTTAATCTTCCTAGAAATTAACTGACACTTTGGTCAGAAAGAATGCTTGAGCCAGCACCAAAGCCAGGTTTCATTCAGCATGGACGACTCCTGAACAACATTAGAGAAAATATCCCCAGGTTTCCCACACCAGTGCACCATGACAGCTTCCAGGCCACAAGAGTGAGGAAGGGGCCTGTTTTTTGGCTGCACTTCAACCCAGAGCTAATGAAGCCTTGCTGTGTGTGGTGTTACTAAATTTCATATAGACACCAAGGGACATAGGGGACTGCCCACTACTGAGCTATAAAAGTATGAAAGTATTCATAATCAACTTTTAAAAGTGCAGAAATAATCACTGAGGGAATGCATTTCTCAAGATTGTAAACCAGGATTTAGGTCTATACCAATACTAGTACTTTTAGAAGGTAAACTACTTTTTACTGAGCTGTTAAAAGAGAAGCAGCTGCTACCAAACCATGGTTGCAGCGGAGCATAAGAATAGTTCTTTGAAATGAACTAAATGGATGGAAAGAAAGAAAAATTAAGAAAGTGTAAAAAGTGCAATGTTAAGAAGAGCCAGTGCAGAATACAGGCTGGAAGGAAAGGAGCAGACATTATGTTGAACAGGAGCACATTATGTTGAAGGGGAGCCCATTATGTTGAATGGGTGACGTTAAGAAAGCAAGAATAGAGAGGCAGAGGAAGATACCAGGCATTGGAATAGTAGGCTGGCAGAGTTGCTGAGGGAGGGGTTCGGAAGTGCTCCAGTTCTCTGGGAGGTCTGTCTGTTATAAGGCATTGCCTTTTTTCTTTCTTCCTTCTCATAGGATACATGAACATTGTCTGGGTGGCTTGAGATCAAATGATGATGTGTCTGTTCCCTGAAAGATTTCATCTGAAATAGCATTCCCTAGCTTTTTGCACCCACACCTTAGATGTTTTGCATGAATTTGCTTAAGGAAATCTGGCATGTTTCACAGGTACTTTCTATTCCTGTTTCCTTAATAAGAAAAGGGGGCCAGAAAGTTACTATGTAAATATTCAAGCATAAATAAATCATAAGCAACAAATAAAATAAATTTCAAGTCCACGTCTATTATATTTTGCCATACCTCTGATGTTTAGCATAATATCTTCATCTATTTTTAGTCAATAAGTACTGTGTACATTTGACCATTAATATCCACAGATCATGCACCAAAAAATGTGAGATGGATTAAGACTTCTATTTCTAAGTTAAATACCAGTTTACTTACTTTATACACTTATGCCTCATCTAGGGGACAAACCTCACTATCCTAATCTGTTAGGCTACAAAATACAAAATACCATAATCTCAGTGGTGCCAACAAGAAATATTTTCTCACAGTTCTGTAGGCTTAAAATCCCAGATAGAGCTGTGAACAGGGTTAGTATCTGGTGAGGGCACTCCATTCAGTTGCAGATGATCCCTTCTCACTATGGCCTCACATGGTAGACAGAATGCAGGAGAACTTCAGGGTATCTCTACAATAGGGCATATATTGGTGGATCAAGGCCCTACTCTTGTAATTCTATTTGACCTTAATTCATTGGAGGACCTCTCTCCAAATTCAACCCCAGTGGAGGCTAGGGCTTCAGCGTATGAATTTAGGGGGATGTAAATGGTTAAGTCCATGATACTCACAGTGAAAATATAGGAACAATGCATTGTACTAAAGTACTTTATATCACATACCATTTTGAGAAAGGGGCAATTAAAAAAAAGTTCAGAATATTGGAGTGATTTTTCAGCATATTTCAAAATTAATACTTCAAAAGATAAGTAATTTATGAATCAAAGTTATGCCACTCTAAACACATTTTCACCCTGAAATTTTCTTAGCATCGATGCAGTGAAGATTTTTATCCTAGGAGGCACATTTGGCCTGATGGAACTGCTCTAAAAATAAAAGAATCATGGCTTCGCTTTCATCAGACCTTTCCTGAGAGCTGCTAAGCCTGCTGCCTTCACTCAGCTGGACATTCTGCTCAGTGCCAAGATTATGTCAGTTTTCATGTAAATTCTAGAATTTTCATCACAGACATTATGTGCTAAGCCCCATTTTGGCTGATGCCTACAGTTCTGTGTCTTCACGTTCACAGAGAAAATCTGGGACGCCGATTTTCTCAAAGGGAGAAAGACAAAGTGCTTTGCATTCTTTCAGAGTAGAACAGGATTGTCCCATTCATTTCCAATCGCTTCTCTCCTTCCAATTTTGGATCAGACACCTTCATCTCATTTTCTTTATGTCTTTCATTCCCCCTTCAAGTTTGAAATATAAGCACATAAGTGTCATTGGGAGTTTAGGTATTTTATTTAGTTTTAAAAAATCATAGCTTAAGCAACTGCTAACTCCCAGGAGACAACTGACAACACCCATTATTTGAGCCACCAGTAAAAGAACCTTATGCTTGTCACACAAACCACAGCCTTATCTATCTACCCTTTATACAATTTTTTGGCAAAAGATAAGATACATAACAAAGGTTGGACGTTGTATTTTATAGTTTTTTTATTACTCTCTTACTCTGATTTGCAAGTTTGTCTGTCTAGAAATCTTACTTCTTTGTAGAATTACAATATCCCAATAGAATCTCTTACTTCTTATTTATTGAAAATAAGCACAATTTACTAAGGGATATTGCCATACTCTAAAATTCTGAGAAGTTCATCAGCCAACCTTCCATGGCAATAACAATAAAGAGCAGTAGCTTCCAGGACTTTCATGTCCATTCACATGCAATTCCTACAACATCCCAGTAAGCTACATATCATTCTCCACATTATACCTATGAGAAAAATAAGAAACAGATTCCAGCCCAATTATTTTTCCAAGTCCCAAGACTTTTTTCAAAGTCTCCTAGCTACTCAGGGTCAAAGTCTAGACAAGAGCAAGTTTTCTTCCCATAACCAGGGCTCTTCTCATCAACTTACAAATGTTACCATTTAAAATTCAAAACAAAACAAAAATACCCAGTTTTCCTTAAAAATAATTATTTAATGATGTGCCTAGATGAATAACAAATATCCCACCACCCACTTTTAAGGGAAAGTGATGAGAGGAAGACGTTCTTCTCACCAGGCCCTTTTGTTTACAAGCATCAGAGACAACCTGAAGTTACCTGCAGCTGCAGCAGTTTATTTTAGGAATAATCACAATAGATAAAGCCAACCTTCTGACCTCAGAAACTATAAGAACTGGAATATGTCTCTGCGGTTCTAAAGACTACAGCCACAGAAGCTCATGAACATGCACTCTGGAGAGCCCTGCTTCCCTGGACAAATCTGTTCTTTCTTCAGTCCTTGGTGTGTGTCTTGTATCCCATACAATTTGTTAATTCATCATTTTATTGTTATTCAACTTGAATGTGCACATTGCCTAAACTAGTAGGGTGAGTGATAGCTTCTCAGGATGTCCACATCCTCATCCTTAGAACCCATAAATGTTACATTTCATGGCAAAGGTGATTTTGCTGATATAATTAGTTCAAGAACCCTGAAATGAGCAAAGTGGGTCAAAGATTTAGGCACTAGAAGAGAGACCCTGCACCCAATAGAAGAAAAAGTAGGCCCAAATCTTCACCAGGACGGTTTAGGAACTGACTTCCTTAACAAAACTCTAAAGCATAAGAAGTAAAATCAAGAATTGATAATTGGTATGGATTCAAACTAAAAAGCTTCTTCTCAGCAAAGAAAATAATCAATAATGTGAAGAGAGAGCCTACAGAAGGAGATAATCTTTACCACATGCACCTCAGATAGAGCATTAATCTCCAGGATATATAAAGAACTCAAAAAACTTAACACCAAAAAATAAAAATAAAAATAAAAATAAATAACCCAATTAACAAATGGGCTAAGGAACTGAACAGACACTTCATACAGAAGAAATAAGAATGGTCAAAAATATCCGAAAACACATTCAACATCTCTAGAATGTAGAGAAATGCAAATAAAAACTACTCTAAGATTTTGTCTCATTCCAATCAGAGTGGCAATTATCAAGAATACAAGCAAAAATAAATGTTGACAAAAAGTGGGGGAAAAAGGTACATGCATATATTGCTGGTGGGACTTGCAAATTGGTACAGCCACTATGGAAAGCAGTGTGGAGATTCCTCAGAAAACTTGGAATGGAATCATCATTTGACACAGCTATTCTAATCCGTGGTATATACCCAAAGGACTTAAAATCAGCATACTACAGTGGCACAACCACATCAATATTTGTAGCAGCTCAACTCACAATAGCTAAACTATGCAATCAACGTAGGTGCCCTTCAACAAATGGATAAAGAAAATGAGGTACATATACATAACTGAATACTACTTAGCCTTAAAGAAGAATGAAATTATGTCATTTTCAGGTATAGATGGAGCTGGAGAATATAATGCTCAGTGAAACAAGCTAACCTCAAAAAACTAAAGGCCAAATATTTTCTCTGATATAAGGATGTTAATTCACAAAAGGGGGAGTGGGTGGGAAGAATCAAGGTACTTTGGATTTGGCAGAGGGGAGGAAAGGGAAGGGAGAGGGTGTGGAGATAGGAAGGATAGCAGAATGAATCAAGTATTATTACCCTATGTGCCCACAGGTCTACACAACTGGTGTGATTTTACATGATGTACAACCAGAAGAATGAGAAGTTAAACTCCATTTATGTATGATGTGTTAAAGATGCATTCTACTGTCATGTATAACTAATTAGAACAAATGAAAAAAAAAAAAAAACCTGAGATGGGAGTAGCCTGAGAGCATCCAGATGGGTTCAATACAATATAATTAAATTCACAGGGAGCCTTATAGGAGGAAAATAGAAGATAAGGGTGACAGGATGACTTGCCCATGGAAGTAGATATTTGACAATGGAGGAAAGGCTATAAACTAAGGAATGCCAAGAGTACAGTTCTAGAATCTGTAAAGTGCAAGGAAATAGATTCTCTGCCAAGGGCTCCAGAGAGAGTGTAGATCTTCAGACAGTATGGTATTGGCCCAGTGAAATTTCTGTTTTAGATTTCTGACTTCCAAACTGTGTGAGAATAAAATTGTTTTGCTTTTTTCAGCCTTGACAATTGTTGTAATTAGTTAAAGAAACAATAGGAAACGGATACACTCAGCATAGACTTACCTATCTATCTTTACACAAGACAGTTTAGCTTCAGCTTGCTTTGCTAATGGACTCTTGGAATTGGTGTTCCCTGATTAAAATTGACAAGAGATTATAATACGACCAAATTATTTTATTGTATGTACATATTTGTGTATGTGAGTATGCAAAGTAACATCAGAGGTGGCTGGCCTGCCCAAGAATTGATGGGCTTAGATGGGATGACCTTTGTCCCTCAGCTGTGGGTAAGAGGGTGAGGCCATATAATAGGAAACACAACAGGACTACTTAATAATTTCCATTTGACAAGGAAATGGAATAGAGTATGGCCATGAAGAAGGGGTGAAGTATGCAGAGCATTCCATTGTTAACCTAATTCTTATCTTAATAAGGTAAATTGATAGTCTTGTGTTTCCAATGTGGACATGTCTAACTGAATAGCTTCATGCATGATAACAAGAACTTTTACCTGTGAACTACATCCCAGGTCTGTGGTAATATTTAGCATTATGCAATTGATCAACTTCTATGATAGGAAAGTAGACTGTGTCAATCATGGAGACATGAATATCCAATCTTTAAGTTATTTTCATTACTTTCATTTGAGTAGATAATAAAGTTGGTACAACAAAATGATCACTGGTAGACATATTTTAGTCATTTGTTAGTCATCATGCTCATTAAACAGTTAGCTAGCACCCTAAAGTAGAAAAGTAGAAAAGAATTTAATTTAATCCCAAAGGTTTGTTCCTTCTAAGTTATTTTTACTATTATTCTAAAGAAATGTATTTTAAAATTACATCTAATAAATTTTCAGTGGGAGAATCAAGTGAAATGGGGTAATTCACAAAGTGAATTAATATAAATCAAATGAGACAATTCAGAAATAACATGTTTCTGGAAAAATGCAAAAGTGGTTTGGGATATCAAGATTATGTTTATATATGTATTATGGTTTAGATATTAGGTGTCCCCTAAAAACTCATGTGTGAGACAATGCAGGAAAGTTTAGAGATGAAATGATTCAGTTATAAAATATTTGATCTAATAGTGCATTAATCCTCTGATAGGAACTGACTTAGTGTGACTGGAGGAGGTGGGTCTTTGGAGGTATGCTTTTTGGGTTCATATTTTGTCCTTGTTGAGCAGAGCTCTCTCTATATCTCTGCTTCCTATCAGAGCCACACACTTCTGCCATGATGTTCTGCCTAATCCCAAGCCACAAGGAATGGAGTTGGCCATCTACACACTTAGACTTCTGAAACCATGAGCCCCAAATAAACTTTTCCTCCTCTAAAATTGTTCTTGTTAGGGTTGTTGGTCACAACAGCAAAACAGCTGACAAAAACAATATGTTCACAATTTATTTAAGTATATACATGATCAGTAGATGTGCATTATATTGTTTATATTTCTGTGTGTGTGCTGCATAATATAAGTAAAATTATTTTTAATTTTGATTTAAATCATGTACCTTCAGAAATGCACATTAAGTATGATAAATATGATAATTTTTCTGAGATTTTTTTTCTCTAGCCATAAATTTAAAAGAACATAGTTTAACATAGTTTTACACTTTAGGAAACTTTAGAAAACTTGGTGAACTTCTTACATGTATTATGGTAATATAATAGGGAGTCAAAAAGTTGCAACAGGGGCTGGGGATGTGGCTCATAGTTTAACATAGTTTTACACTTTAGGAAACTTTAGAAAACTTGGTGAACTTCTTACATGTATTATGGTAATATAATAGGGAGTCAAAAAGTTGCAACAGGGGCTGGGGATGTGGCTCATAGTTTAACATAGTTTTACACTTTAGGAAACTTTAGAAAACTTGGTGAACTTCTTACATGTATTATGGTAATATAATAGGGAGTCAAAAAGTTGCAACAGGGGCTGGGGATGTGGCTCATAGTTTAACATAGTTTTACACTTTAGGAAACTTTAGAAAACTTGGTGAACTTCTTACATGTATTATGGTAATATAATAGGGAGTCAAAAAGTTGCAACAGGGGCTGGGGATGTGGCTCATAGTTTAACATAGTTTTACACTTTAGGAAACTTTAGAAAACTTGGTGAACTTCTTACATGTATTATGGTAATATAATAGGGAGTCAAAAAGTTGCAACAGGGGCTGGGGATGTGGCTCATAGTTTAACATAGTTTTACACTTTAGGAAACTTTAGAAAACTTGGTGAACTTCTTACATGTATTATGGTAATATAATAGGGAGTCAAAAAGTTGCAACAGGGGCTGGGGATGTGGCTCATAGTTTAACATAGTTTTACACTTTAGGAAACTTTAGAAAACTTGGTGAACTTCTTACATGTATTATGGTAATATAATAGGGAGTCAAAAAGTTGCAACAGGGGCTGGGGATGTGGCTCATAGTTTAACATAGTTTTACACTTTAGGAAACTTTAGAAAACTTGGTGAACTTCTTACATGTATTATGGTAATATAATAGGGAGTCAAAAAGTTGCAACAGGGGCTGGGGATGTGGCTCAAGTGGTAGCATGCTTGCCTGGCATGCGCAGGACACTGAGTTCGATACTCAGCACCAGATAAAAATAAAATAAAGACGTTGTGTCCACCGAAAACTAAAAAATAAATATTAAAAAATTATATATCTCTCTAAAAAAAAGTTGCAACAAAAACTGCAACTTTTTAAAATCATTTCAAACTTTTTCTCTCAAAAAAGTTTTGTGTGTGTGTGTGTGTTTTTCATTTACTTTCTTTCTTTCTTTTTTTTTTTTAATGTTGGCTCTTTACTAGTGTAGCCACTCTACACTCTCATCACTCTTCCTATGACCTCTGATCAGTGCTAGCTAATGATGCTTTAAGGTGTGGGGAGGAAATGAGAGCTCTTGGAAAGAAAAGATATACTGGGCTGGAATAGTCAATTCTGGGATAAAAGAAAGAGCTAGCATAATTTGACTGTGGTTTCTTCTCCCTAATATTTCAGGAAAAAAATATGGCATGAGAACACAAATTTAAGTAATGTTTTCCTTTTTTTTTTTTTTTTTTTACTTTTGAGGAATCTAAAGGTCTTTTTTTTTTCTCACTCTTTAAAGAAGATTTATCTTCCTACTGTGTTCACCTTAGTAACCTTGATTTATGTCCTCTGACTACACAGTAGCTGGTTTGAGATGACCCATGAACATGATGTCAGGCAAGAAAAACCAAAAATCTGCATATTGAGAATTAATTGTTCCCATAGTCACAGAGTAGATATGACAACCTCTCATTTGTACCATATTTCAGGTTCCCCAATGACATGCTTTACAGATACATATTTATAAATGTGTCCTATTTATGGCACTTGTAAAGATAACAACTTAATGCCACAAAATAACAACACTTGGCTCACATAAGCCATTACTTCCATTTCAGATAATGATGCATTCCTTATCCCCAAACAGTTGCTTCCATATTTTAGCCATACCTCCCAGGTTTTTTGTACCCTAACTTTCATATGTCCCTATCTGCTAAGATTTTTATTTAGCATTATTTAACATCTTTTATATATTAAGCAAACAGATTAGGTAGATTGAGCCTGCTTTTCCAAAACACAGAACACACCCCACCTCTTACCCACACCTTCTTCCCACACCATTTCCCAGAATCAGTGCCCTTCCACTTTGTGACTTGTCATTCAAAAGGTGAATACTGTGAAAGAACAAAACTTTTCTGACCTCTGAATAAGCTATAACATTATGCACAGATGATCCTGAGGAAACAAAAGGAGTTCCAGTGGCCTGGGGATACATAAAGTCCTATTCAATGACTTCAAAATTAAGGAGAGATATCCAGTAGAAAATTGACTAGTTCACCAAAAGCTGTAGCATTAAATAAGATGAATGATTATGGAAGTGATGAATTGGAAATAAGCATCCTGGAGAAGGGGGCTCCTGAATCATCTGCAGAATGACTAGCAAGTAGTGTTAACTTGGTTGGAAAACAGAAAACCTGGTTGATGAATATTTAAAAAAAAAAACACAGTAAAAATATGATAAGTTTAATTTTTAAAAAGTTGTTAGTACTTGTCTTATAAAACAGAATAATCCCAGCATCATCTTTGTGGTTATGGGAAATAGGAAGACAAATGTAAATATCTTCGAAAACAGAAGATAAAACTGATTTTCAAAGAAGTTATTCAAAATTTGTACATTACAATAATAAAAAAGAAGAGCATATTTCTTACAGTTTGTTGGTGTATTATCCCTCTGTCCCTCAAAATTTAAAACACACATTTTCTTCATTATTTCCCCAAGTTTACCAAAATAGTCCCATCAGTGCAAAATTTGGATGTTATAAGTTCATGCCATCATTATTGGAACAGGTGTTTATTACCACAAGTATTTTAATATTTTGTGAGAGAAATTCCATTAGTAATTTTTATTTTGGCATAGGTTTTCAATATATCTTCTAGAAATAAAACAAATGTCTTTCAGATTCTATCTTTATAAATCTCAATCCTTGTCAGTCCCTCAATGGTTACCAGACCATTTGAATTTCTGTTTCCTGGATCTCTGTCTTCCTTCCAATTCTTTTGAATTTCTGAAAGCACATTTATTAACGATTTAGCTACATATTTTTGCTCAATACCACCAATTAGCTTGGGTAAACTAGACAATTAGAAAATACATATCAAGAAAGCCCCAGAGGTACAGGCTTGTAATCACAGCAACTCAGGAGGCTGAGGCAGGAGGATTGCAAAGACCAGCCTGGGCAACTTAGCGATAGATAGCCTATCTCAAAACACAAAATATAACAGGACTGGAGATGTAGCTCAGTGGTATGGCATCCCTGGATTCAATCCCCTGTGCTGAAAATAACAGCAATAATAATAATAATGGTAGTAAAATTAAAAGTTACAAACATTTTAAATAAAAAAATAAGTGCCAATCTTAAAGAACAGTATTCAATTATATAAAAAAGTTGAAGAAAAGTGATTTAACTCCAGAATTCTTTAAAATTCCCTTTTCAACAACTTAATAGCATTTCACTTACTTATCCTTCATTCTTCATCATTTCTAGAATGTCTCCTCTAATTTCTAACCACTATTGACTTTCTATTTACCCACCACACTCAATATTCATGATAAAATAGGTGTGGCAGTTTCTGTATGTGACCCTCCTTTTATTTCCTACAAAGTAAAAATTAAACTTTCATGCACTAAATTAACAAAGAAATATATATGTATCCTAGTCATTGTACACTGAAAATGTGTTCATCTCTAGAAAAGGTCACTGAAAACAACAAATAACAATCCTAGAAATGCATTGATGTAGATTTTCAACTGTATACATTTAAAGAAATATTTACATCTCATTTTCAACCTTTAAATAAGATGACAAAAGCTTTTATTCTGCCTTACAATTTAAACCACTTAATAGTTTGTCTTAATCTTGGAGTACTAAAGATCCCTTTCTTGAAGTAAGAATTAGTCTAAGGAATATAATCTTAATTTGGAAAAAGAAAACTATTAAAGGGTCTCACCCTTAAGACTCAGGAATGGAAAACAGACTTCTGTTCCAGCCCTGGGGAAGAACAAAGGCTGGTGGTACTTTATACTTTACCTCTTTGGTCTCCTGCTAAATGCCAACCAGGATCACACTTCCTCAATATGAGGTAGTTGGGATACAAGATTTTCCTCACTCCCACTCCCAGAGAAGGATGTGAGAGGTATAGAATTCTCAACCATAGAAATGTTCAGTAAAAATGTGGCAACTAGCTTGGTTTAAAATCCTTGGAAGGAACCCTCAGCTCTCTTGGTGGAGGAGCAGAGCTGGAGATATACCATCTGTTCACATGTGAGCAAATGATATCCTATAGAAGCAATGCTGAAACATGGACCTTATCAGATGAAGGACTGCAGATTCAACCTGGAGGAGATGGAATGTTTTATGCAAATCCAGTTTCACATGATGCTCAGTTGTGACCCTCCCATCTGATACAATGGCTCACAGATGGGCTCTAGAGAGAATATCATCAGGCTCTTGGATAGATGACAGCTATCACTGTGACACCTCAGAGATTGAGGATGTAAACCAAGAAAGGGGCAGAGGGTCAACAGACTTCAGTTGTTCCTGCACATATTGTCAAGGAAAAAACAAGATAATTTTAAAATCCTATTTGTTTTTTTATATAATCCCAACTTCATAGTTCATTCTTCTCTTATGCAATAATGAGACAACTGAAGTTCTGCCACAATAACAGTCAACAGTCCCTCAATGGTTCCCAGACTATTTGAAATTCAGTTTCCTAGATCTCTGTCTTCCTTCCAAATTCTTTTGAATTTCTGAAAGCACATTTATTAATGATTAGCTACATATTTTTGTCTACTACCACCAATTAGTTTGGGTAACCTAGACAATTAGAAAATACTTATCAAGAAAGCCCCAGAGGTTAAATCATATGTAACATATATATAAGGAAAGAGGAAAGTGCCAGACAGCTATTCCTCAGCAGTTGGAATGATTTTAATTATGAGGTAGTGAATAATTAAATACTAACAGACAGTGGAAGTAAATTGGCAAGCTCATAAAAAGAGCCAAAACAGGACATGGCTAGGCAATGAAGGAAGACCCTATAACATGCAGGAAATAAAAGGGAAAATCCCATTGGAAACACTTTTCCCAAAGGATACCGAATATGAAATGAGACACGTTAAGGGATGAAAATTCTCTTTTGCCTATCTCCAATGTCCCTGACAAGGAAATATTTTCTCAATATAAAGAGGACAAGAAAAACCCTGTGAGGCCACTGTTGGTAAATTTTGTTCTGTAACAAAAGGAAGTACAATTCACTAAGATCTTCTCTCTAATTATCCCTGTCCATATTAATATATTTCTACCCCTCCTAGAATATAAACATTGATGGAAGGAAGAATATTTTTTGGTGTTTGTTTTTGGTTTTATTTTTTGGTTGGTCTGGCTTAGTTCAAGTTGTTCTACTTTAGTAATATTCTTTTAGTTTAGATTTAGTTTAATTGCAGTGGTAGATTTGAAACAGAAGCAGAGAAAAAATACCTATTTTTCTCAATAATGAAAATGCTTATGTTCATAGCTATGGAGGTACCTCTTAAGGCTACATGAAATTGTTTAAGTATATTTCCAAGGGTCATGCCAGCATATTTATTAATGTTACTGAAGCAATCACCTGTATGCTTTTGGGCTATCAAGTATAAACAAAGTAGGCTTCCTGAATTAAGTAACTCAGGTGCACTTACTACTATTTTCAGTCAGTCATCCATGAACTCCTCCCCCAATCCCTCTTCACTCCCAAACATACATTTCCTTCTCCTCCCCCCACACCATATTTACTTCTTTAATTCTAGCTAAAATGGTAATACAATGACTATCAGTAAGGACAGAAGCAACTTAGATATCTCCGGTACCCAATCTCATAAATAATAAACACACCTAGAAAAAGAAGCAAAAGTTTTCCTACAGTTCTATAACATAAGGGATGATTTCTAGTGCTTCTGAGGACACCAGTAATCACAAACTTATTCATTCTTCTCTCTATAGGTTGGTTCAAGCATAAGTAGAAAACAGACCGATTTTAAAGCAAGGGGTTTAGGAATCACTGAATAGAGAAATAAAATATTGAGTTCTCAATGACTCAGAGAAACCTCTGAAATAATGAGAAGTGCCTGTGTATTACCAAAGAATATATTGAGATGCTCAGAGAAAATGTGGGAAATAAATATTTTTAAAAGAGACCTTATACAAATTACAAAGAAGCTAGGAATAAGGGAACATGCATACAGAAACCGTAATATCATTCAGGGTTGAATTCAGAAAAAAAAAACAAACCTTGGAGTAAATGAGTCAGTGTTCAGTAGTTGTTCAGCTCTTTGTTTTAGAAATTAGTGTGAATGACTCCAAGGCACAGCACTTCCCCTAGAAGGTTATTTTGTTTGTGTAAGTGCATGTGTGTACACACTCTTGCTGTTCTTTTGTTGTCATTGTCATTGCTGTTTGTAGTAGTTAAATAGATAGTGGCATGGGCTTGCTATTGTGGGCACTAAATAACCCCTATAAAGCTGATCTAGTGCTTAAAGGAGGGAACATATGAAATAGAAACTGAGTCTTCTGAGGAGAGGGAATACTTGCTGGTGGCAGTATTTCTGATAGGTGCAATTAGGCTGTGCCTGACCATGTTGGAAGAATTTATGTGTATTTGAAAATAATCTCTTGCTATTATAATGAAGCGCTACTGTTAGGTTGAAGAAGATTGTTAGTATGAAACAAAATAGAAATAAAAGATGTATTCCTTGTTTTACTTCTAGTCTCTAGTGCCCCCTACCAGTAGATCCCAACAGAAGTGCAGATGGCAAAGAAGATACATCCCAGCCCCAGCATCCCAAAGCAGAGTACAAAAGCCAAGGTCAGAAGCCAAGAGACAATAGCCAAGTCACTGGCACAGTTGTCACTAACTATTCCCAGCTTGACAGATGAGGAAACCCAGGTAACAGGGAGGCAGAGTAGCATGCACAAGTTTCACAACATGTAAGAGAGGGAGCTAGGATTTGGACACAGGCAGGAAAACTATACACTTTTTTTCTCTTATCCCTGCAGCTATATTCATTGTTTCCATCTTTTGAGAAAGGAGTAAGCATGTTGCAGTGGAAAGAGAAGTCACTGAAGCCAGTGTCAAGGACAAGTTTAGCTGCAAAGTGTGTGAGTTTTCTAAGACATTCCACTGTTCAACATCACTGAAAGGAGATAAGCAAATTAGGGAATAAGAGAGATTCCTTTTAGTTTAATAATCACTAAAAATAAAATAGGAACCAGCTCATTAAAACCTATACTCTCTAAGTAGCTACAAATAATTTATGCTATGAATTGTAGTAACTGTAGCCTCATAATACTGCACAGAACAACTGCATTTGGAAATAATGTCCTGTTATTACAGATTTTACTTGTCTGTGGTGCTCAGATTCTTCCTTCATGTAGTTCAGGAACACTTAGAATATTTAGCTACAAAATAGACAAGCAATGCATAGACCAGTTGCATATTTGAACAAATGTAATTAATCCTACCATGGACCATATTATACTAGATACTAAAGACTGAAAAACATGGTTCCTTCCTTTAAGGACTTTATAATCTGAGAAGCCCAGAAGATCAAACCCAAGAGCCAGTGTTAATCAGTGTGATATGAAGAGGAAGCTGTGGACTTTGGGGCTTCTGACTATTATTTGTTGGATCAAGGTGGGGGTGGGATGCCTGTGTGTTAGGTCTTCCTAAAGCAGATGACTTCTGAGTTGAGTTTATAAAAAAATGTGTCAAATGAAGAAATGTAGAGCAGAAAATAATGGGGGTTGGCCGAAGCAGCCAAAAGGCAGTCAAAGCAGATAGAGTTTTGTTCTTTTATTTATATTATTACTACTATTAGAAAAGGCACATAAGAAAGAAGACATAGTACACTTAGAACCTGTAAGTATTTGCTAGAACACAGTGTAAGTTTCGGAAAAGGAGGAAAGTGTCAGTAGAAGAAGGCAGAGCATAGGTAGCAGCCAGGTTGTGAAAGGTTTACCCTTAAACTAATGAGTTTGAGCTTTCTTCCTGTAAGTAAACATACTCAATGAATTACTAGTCAGTGACAAAAAGGGACCCTGTTACCTGGGTTTCCTCATCTGTCAAGCTGGGAATAGTTAGTGACAACTGTGCTAGTGACTTGGCTATTGTCCCTTGGCTTCAGACCCTGGCTTTTGTACTCAGCTTTGAGATGCTGGGGCTGGCATGTACCTCCAAAAATTGTGCTAAGTGAATGAGACCAGATTATTCTCTAATTTCACTTATTTTAAATTTAAAAAATAAAAGACAAATCTATAGACAGACAGCCACATCAATAGTAACCTGGGATTAGGGTTTAGTTTGAGACTGACTACAAATAGTGCTGGAAATGGAAGGTGGACTACAGGCTTCCTCTCTAGGACTAGATAAATCAGGAATTACAGCATAAACCATAAGCAGGGTAGACAAGAGTAATTCCAGTAGCTTATAGGGCTTTCTGCAAACCCATCTGGCTCCCTCAGTGCCTCCAGACCTCAGGCAAGATCTCCAGGGCAGTGCAGCCAAGGACAGAGTTGCTAAAGCAAGGTTTACATTCTCTGGTGCTTCTGAACATGAGCCAGCCTTGACAAACTCCAACAAATGAGGGAGAGAGTACTCTTTGGATTCTATTAACTGGTGTTCCATTTAGGGCATGACCACTTCCTGACTGCTTTTAAAAAGATACTTGACTCTCTGAGTTCCAATCTATTAATGGAAATAAGCATCCTTCCCAGTTCAGAAAGTCGTCGTGAGCAAACGACAACACAGCCAACTATCTGGGAAAGCACGCATCCTCCTTTGGGTTGTACATTTTGCCTCAGCATTATTGTATTGACCACTGAGGACTCAGTCTTCTCATCTATAAAACAGTGCTGATGGCACAGAAGTTCTTTCCAGTTCTAAACTCCTATACCACTCTGTCAGATCATGAGAAAATCATTAGTTTTTCCAGGATGTTTAATTTGTGTGAGCTCCTCCCAAAAGTAACGGTTTGAAGAAATTCAATAGAATAGCTCCTTTGTTCCACATAGGCTTATTCAGAGCCGACATTCTGCTATGTGGTGTTTATGGACACCTGCACATCCAGCCTAGAAATGAGAGATCACAGGAATAGTTCCTCAGCATGAACACCTCAGGTATTGTAAGAGGACAGAACAGGGGATTCCTGACACTCTAGTAGTTCACATGGTGTTTTGGACAACAAGCTTTAGACATCAAGGTCAAGTACATACATACCTTACTAAAATGTATGCAGGTGAGGGTTAGACTTCTTCAAATAGCTCAGACGTAACCCTACTTAATGATTCTCACTCTCCCAACTGATCTTGCCTTTGTTAACTAGCTTCATTAACACAAGTCACTTTGCAGCCTACACCAGGAAGCTAGAAAAGGAGAGTTTGACTAGAACTGATTAATTCTTTACTTAATTGTGCACAGTCTTTCCAACTGACCTTTTCCTATTCTCATTATTACAATTCCTTTTCAGAGTGAACATGCTCTATGGAACAATTAGCCTTCTCCTCTTTTTATATTTAAGTGACTTTGCTTTATAAGTACTCTTTAGGAAAAATGTTCTTCCCCAATCTTTGGTAAACTGAAGATGAGAAAGTGGATTAAGTTTCTAAACACGAAACAGCTTCAGCACAAATTTGAGCTGCCCAAACTCCTTTCTGTTCCCTGACATACACACACAGCTTCCGCAGCATTTCTCAGGTCTTCAAGGGGATGCCAGGCCAGTTCTAAAGCAACCATTATTCTCTGATGAAAAGCTCCTGTGACCTCCACCTCAGCATCAGAAAACTTACCTATTTCTCACCTCATTCTTCAAAAGAGTGAGCTAGCTTTGGAACCTAGCAGGTAAGAAGTTAAAATGCATTCCATTAAAAAAAAATATTTTTTTGTGGCAGAAATTGCCTCTTTCCCCTCTGAACTGACCTACCTTGTTGGAATGAGAACACATCACAGACACAGACTTGAAGACCAGCCATTTAAGTTAAAGAGGAAATTAAGAATTGTGGGAAGTGTGGCCTTGAAGGTATTAAGTCTAAAGCAAATCTGCAGAAGGGCTGCATAATTGATAATGAACCACTTACTGGTCTTGCAAAAAAAAGCACTAATGAAATGGTTACTTTCTGCTGCATTGACTATTCAGCTATTTTTAAAATTTTACTTTTAAACTTTACTCACCAATAGCACCTAATTATTTTGTAGAATTGGTAAATGCACTATTACAGTGCCAGGAGCTTGCCAAAGCAAAATGATGAGTTTAACAATTAGTATCTGGGACTTCCAGTACCACATTTTATGGCTGTCCTGCATCATTGTTTGTTTGCCCATTGTTCTTTATATGCCATCTTCATGCTCTTTCCCTCTGTCTTCATCAAAATCTGCTTCTAGGAAAATACCTGACAAATTAGTTTTACTTCAATGCCTATAACTGATAACAACTTCAAAGTCTTTCCTTTTGAGGGCATTATGTTTTTAAAAGAACTTGAATGTTAGTCCACAGCAGTAGTTGTTAAAGAAGGTATATATCAGAAGTACTTGGAAAGCCATTTCAGTGAACACTTTCAGCTTCCTACTCCAAAGTTCTGATTGCAGATGTTTCAATGCGGAAATTTCTGTGTGCTGTGTGTGTGCACATGTGTGTGCATGTCCACTCATATGTGCAGGCATTCAAAGAGTTTCCCAAAGTGATTCTGCTGCAATCTTTCAGTGGTAAATCACAGTCTAAAGGAATAAAGATCCAAGGGTAAAGTTCAATCATTAATCTATGGTTGAGATAACTTTCCTTGGATAGCTGATGGTGCTTTGACATCCCCACTGATTATAGGACCACCTCTTCCACCTGCATGTTAGACCAAAAGACTAGACAAATAATTAAAGATAGACAGGCACACTCCCAGTTAGTGCTTCTCCAAATGGTTCATGACACATGCATTAGTATCTTTCAGAGTATTTTTAAAATTGCAGCTTCAAAAGCTTCACTCAGACCTTGATGCCGAATATTTGAACATAAGTCAGAGAATCTGGCTTAGAAAAGTTTCTAGATGCTCATTAAACAACTAAAGTTGAAGAACCACTAATCAAGGTTTTGATGGTTGCTACGGTTTAAATGAGAACCCTAGGGTTCAGGTATTGAAAACTTAATCCCCAATGCAACAGTGTTGGAAGGTGAGACCATTAAGAGGTGATTGGTTCATGAGCTCCCTTGAATAGGCTACTGCCATTATCTCAGGAATGTGTTCCTGATGAAAGGAACAGCTCAGCCACTTCCTTCTCTTTTGCTCATGATCTCTTGCCCTTCTGCCTTCTGCCCTGGGATGATGCAAGAGGCCCTCAGCAGATGCCAACTCCTTGACCTTGGATTTCTCAGCCTCCAGAACTGTAAGAAATAAATCTCTATTATAATTTATGGGTCTTTTTAGTTGTACATGACAGCAGAATCCATTTTGATATAATTATATAAGCATGGAATTTTACCCAGTCTGTGCTATTCAGTTACAACAACACAAAATGGACTAAAATCATGGTTTTCTCAAAAATTATTTCCTTACAAAGAATATAAAGAATGAATAAAAATAATAATGGCACAAAATCAATAAACAAATCTCATAATACCACCCAAAGATAACCTATTATTGACATTTTTGTATATTTTTTCTGTCTTATTTTCCTATGAAGTATTATATATTTATAATAATATACACAGATATATACATATATAATTCTTTTAAAATTAATTTAGAGTCCTTTAACCACATCACTAAATAACTTAACAAAAATGTAATTGAAATGACTCTATAGTCTTTCAATATATAAATATAATGTATTTCATTAAATCAATTCTTACTGTGGGCCTTTAAATCAATTCCCAATTTTTTGCTATTATAAATAACATTTTAAAGGTCATCTTTTTTATGTTCTCCTGGAAGGACAATCTCTAGTATCTTTAATTACAAACAATTTGCCATCTCCTTAATTACAGTCCTGCCAAGATTGGAGCCTGAGAGGGTGCCTTGGACAGGCCAATTGTCCTGGTTTACCTACAACTGAAAGGTTTTCTGGAATATAGAACTTTTAATACTAAAACCAGCAAGTTCCAGGAAAAATGGGATGGGTGGCCACTGTAGTCAAAAGTTAAACTTTGAATTTGTAAAATAACAGTAGGAAATTTAGCTGAGGTATGAGTATAATATGATATAAAATTTATATTTCCCTCCAAGCACGGTGGCACACACCTGTAATCCCAGCAGCTCAGAAGGCTGAAGCAGGAGGATTTCAAGTTCAAAGCCAGCCTCAGCAATTTAGTGAGGCACTAAGTAACACAGTGAGACCCTGTCTCTAAATAATACAAAATAGGACTGGGGATTTGGCTCAGTGTTCTAGTCCCCCTGAGTTTCATCTCTGGTCCCCCCCGTTTCATCCCCCCCCAAAAAATTATATTTCTTATTGAGGTTTTCTTCAACATTTTCTCTACTGGAAGACTGGGATGATTACTTATTTTTTTTAATTTCTAGACCAACACAGGTGAGTTGAAAGAGTTTATTTAGGACCCTAGTGTTAACAGTAGAGGCAGCAACATCACCTTCTCTGTCTTGGGTCCAAGTAGAATCTATACTGTAAACACAATGGATCCTCCAAGCCTTTCGCTTGGCTGCCTTCTTGTTAAGTATAAGTACTGGGAAGAGCTTGAATATTCACCTCTTTTATTTAGTGGCCTGCTGGCTTTTCAACTCATTTAGAGCTAGTTCTTCACTTCTCATCTGCTCTTTATATTACTAAAAATTCATTAATGCCAGGCAATGAGGTAGAGATCTAACTTAAAAGAAAAAAAAAATAACTAGCAATGGGATAGAATTACTTCAGAGACTCTATCTGCTTCCCCTAAAGCACAGTGCAATGTTTTCATTTCAATTAATGTGATGGTCAGGATAGGGGTAAATGCTCTTTTACATTCTGCCTAACACTCTAATACACTAAGGAAAACATTATCTCTTTTAGAGTCAATAATGCCCAGAATGTCAAAAACTAAATAGCATAATAACCATCGTTACCCTGCCTTTACCTTCATGTCTCATGACAAGATGACAGACTTGGGAGAGTATATTGATGATTAAAATGATATGAATTTGCAATTGTGGAGAAAATGGAAAGTATATATTCTAATTATCTTGAATTTCTTCAGAACTGGATCTGTCTGTAACTGATGAATAACTTTCTGGCATTTAATTTTTTGAAGCAAATGTGCACATTTTGAACAACTTTAAATAGTATAAAATGAAATCTGGTTTAGATTATTGTCTTAATTTATCTCATTCCATACTTGAAGAAACCTGAATGTCTTGTTTTGAAGTGTAGTTCATTTACTCTTTTACTTAAATATTAATTTTTTATATGGGTCTGAAGATAGTACAAAAAAGAAAATAAACAAGCACATCATCTCTTTGCAATCGAAGGTACCATCGATCATTGTAGTGTTAACTGTATGTACAAATCTGACTACAAATTCAGCCTTCACTAAGTTGTTTTGAGTTTCTTATATCTATTTTCTCTCTCATAATTCTCTTGCCTATCTGTTTATCTTGTATACTCTTTGCATAGCAAAATGTGCTGTAGAATGTGATGTTACAAAGAGAGATATGGTGTGGATCTCTTTTCACTTCAAACGTCTGATATTGCTCACATTGAAGGACTCCCACCATAATTAGCACATGCCAGTACAACTTTTTGTCTATTTTTGCCACTCAATACTCTTTCATGCCTTAGGTTCTCTTGAATGCAAACCATTTTTGACAGACATACAGCTCAGGGGAATTGAATTTCAGTCAATATTGTTTAGGCCCAACATGTCTGAAAATCTCTTCATTCTACCTTCACAACTGAATAATTTTGCTTGGTGTATTAGTTATGAATTATTATGTAACAATATTTCCAAATCCTCCTCAGCTTAAATCAACAGTTTCTGTGGGTCATGGGTCTGCAATCAAAGCTGTAATCAAAGTGTCAACTGAGGTTTCTATCTCATCCAAGGCTACACTATGGAAGAACTAGCTTCAGAGCTCACACAAATTATTGATAGAATTCACTTCCTTACAGAGATAGGACTGAGGGTCTCCATTTCTGGCTGGTAGTCAGTCAGAGACTGCCCTCCTTTTATAAGAAGATCCTCATCTTTTGGAGTTTCCTAAATGATTGTTTGGTTTCTCAAAGCCAGAAGGAAAGAAAGACATCCAATAAGATAGTTGTTACAATTGCCTGGAGGATAACCAGGTAATCTTGTACATCTTCTCACTGTTCTTTTATTTTGTTGACTAGAAGCAACTTAGTCGGAAGGAGGAGGAATTATACAAGGTCAGGAACCTGAGGAGTCAAAGCTGTAATTAATGTGCCAACTGAGGTCTGTGTCTTGTTTGAGGCTAAACTATGTCCACCATACTGGGGATAAAATCCTGGGTTTAAAATAATTTTTTCTCATAACTTTGTAGGCAGCATTCCACTCTATTCTAAAATCCAGGATTCCTCCTGACATTTTGTTTTCCATTTTTATGTATATATACTGTTTCATTCCTTCCCCACCCATCTTGGAAAGTTCCTAGAATCTTCTTTTTTTACTGCTGATATTCTGAAATTCTTTGATGCTCTAGGTGTGTCTTTTGTTTATTTATTTCTTGCTCGCTGTTCAACATAGTGGACATTTGGTGGGCTTTTTCGATCGAGACTCATATCTTTGTCTAGAATATATCCATGTTTTTCTTCTTTGATCATATCTATGAATGCTTTACTATTGTCTAATTGTCCTTCTTTGTGGATGATCTTTTCTCTGAGATTAGCAATATTTTAAAGAGTTTTTTGCTTGCACTTTATCTTACATCCATTTCTTCTCTGCTCAGTTCTTTTCTGTTAGATGCCTTCTTCAAATGTGATTCTTGTCTATCTATTCATAACCACAAACTAAAAATCTGATTGGAAGCTCTATGTAAACAGACAGATTGTATAACTTCAGCATGTGGGGTGGGGTCCTAGTGCATTAGGACCTGATGTTACTGAACCAAAACTCAATAAGTGGGGATGTAGATCAGAAAGGCATATGGCTTTGTGAATAACTTCCATCCAATCCATCTGCTCTAAATTGGCCTCTTATGCTTCCCAAGCATAGGAGGTCATCAAGTTCTGGGCTTTCATGAGGATCTGCAGGGTTCTTTACCTTGCTTCCTTTCTGATCACTCTCTATGAATACTTTTGTTTCAACTACTGCTGAGGCAGTAGCCATTCCTCCACATACCTTCACTTTCTGAAACTGAGCTTTCTTTTCTACCTATTGTTTCTTGTCCATTTGTTTGTCCTTTTGGTAGACAACACATTTTTGCTTGACTCGCTGTCAGAAGTAGAGATAAATGCACATATTAAATAATCATGTTTATGAACAAATGACCCGAGGAAACAATCAAAATAATCTAGTGATTCATAAGAGTAGAGAGATCCCTATTATTTGATAGATACTGTCAGAGATAGAATTCTTTTCAACAAAATGGTATAAGGGAATTACTGCCTCAATTGGGAAATCGTGGCATAGAACTTCTATAGTCAATTAAAATTCTCCCTGTGATACTCTGTAAGCTATTGTGTGCCCCTGAGTATGCAAGGAGTATTCACTTTTTCCCACAAACACCAGTATATAAGGTATTTAGTTAAAAAAAAAAAAAAAAAACACTATCTAAGATACATTATTTGTTACTTGAATCTGATGCTCAGACTTTTGTAACACTCTGTGGTTCTGAGTAATGGACAAATCATCATCTAAAGGGCTCAAATTTGAGGCTTATTGGAGCCAAATATAGAAGGATTGCCCCCACTGTCCCTTCCTGCCACAAACTCCTTACTTAAAATAACATGGTCTACCTGTGCTTGCTAAATAAAATACCTATTAACCCATGTTTGACATAGAGCTTAACTCTTATTGATAAATATCAGTGGTAGATGGTTGCAAGAAACAATAATTTGACTTTAATATTTTTATCTTCATATTTTCAGAAAATACTGGTACTACAGTTGGTAGCAATAGAATAATGGCCCCCAAGGTTGTCTACATCCCAATCCCTGGAAACAGCAAGTATGTTACCTGATACGGCATGAAAGAATTAAAGTTGTAGATGCAATTAAAGCTGTAAATCTGCTCACTTTAAAAAGATTATCCTAGATAATATGTATGGACCTAATGTAATCACAAGGGTACTTAAATAGAGGCGGTAGAAGAGGCCACGCCAGAGAGATGACATTGTGAAAAAGAATTCACTGGCCTTTGCTAGTTCTGAAGTTGGTGGGGAGCCATGAGCCAAGAAATAAAGACAGTTTCTAGAAGCTTAAAAAAATACACATTCCCCTGGATCCTCTATAATAGGAACCCAGTCCTGTTGACCCCTTGATTTTAGCCCAGTAAGACCCACTTCAAAGTTGTAATCCAAAGTCTTGCATCCAAAATTAGAAGATGATAAGTTTTTATTGTTTTTTACTGTTTGTGGCAACTTGGTACAGTAATAATAATAATTATATAAAAAACTAATTGGCTAATTGGCAGGACATGCCAATATAAATTACATGGGGCATAAGGAGAGCTACTCTTTTAATAATCAAGGGGCACTGTCACAATGAACTCTTTCCACTTCAGGGCTTTTCCTGCTGCTCTGCTTGTTAGTCCCTCAGCATCTGTTGCTCCAGTGTTTGCTGATTGCTCTTCTTTATGTATCATATTTACACTCACTGAGAAAGAGCATCCCTTTGGGTTGACCAGTCACCATTCCAGCTTAGGAAACTCCAATTAGACAGGTCTCTTTAGCAGGCCCCCTCCTGGACAACTGGAAAACCTATACATGGCTTCCCCTCAATCAGATTAGCTATTTTTTAATTAGATAAGACCATAATCAGAATCACACAGTGGAAAGCATGCTAAAAAGCCTATGCAAAAGGAAAAGAGAGAAATATGATCAGCTAGCATCCCACATAAGCACTCTAACTCCTAGATGCTAGAACTCTGTGTTGCATGTCCACATCTATTTGCAAAGGAAGCCAGGAAATGCAATATATCTTTTTTTCCAAAGCAAAAGAAAGTGGTATTTTCTGAACAACTAGAAACTTCTGCCACTGTGACTGGGCAAGCTGTTTCACTTCTTATAGCCCCTGCTTTGACATTTGTAATACTAATAGTTGCATTAATAATAGTTCTTACTCCACAGAACTACCAGAAGGCAAAAATATACCTGGCACAGAATAAGCAGTCTTAATAAAAGATAGCTACTATTTTGAATATTATTTCAAGGTGAATATACTAGTGCCATTAGAATAGCAGCTGAATTTTGTATATAAAACAATATAACTTTAGTACCTATATGTGCCACTGATATGAATATATAGTTAGGATTTTGTCATGGATCTCTTTACCCCATCACTAATAAAACATTTATTATTAGAAATCATCTGTGCATTTATATTTTCCAACTGCACAAACCATTCACTTAGATAGTCTATTCTTCAATTTATTTACAAAAATGCAGAGTAGTCCTCAAGAACTTCAAATACATCAGTTGAAATAATTCCATGTTTTCATTATACTCCTTGAAATAAGAATCATGGCAATTGATTCTTAAATCAATTTAAGAATATTTTTTATATAGGTCCTCATTTTAATATGAATCTTTGTAGTAGAATTTACGAAAATCTCTAGGTTCAAAATATCTCATTTGTCATCTCATGGTGTAGTTCTTGAACCCAGGCTACCCTGGTTCCCTTTACAATGTTCCAACTGAGCTCTCATTCTGCTGGAGTCTGAACACCGCTGCCTCTTAAGGGTACACAATGGTTCTTGGACAATTCTGACTACAATAAAATATGTCCTCAGGATAAACCCCAAATCCTGCAACCTGGTTATGTCTATCTCTTAGGTCAGATTGTATCTGTTATGTGTGACACACGTGATTACTCTCCCAAATGCCATTCTTTTAAGTGTTTAAAGGTGGCAATGTTTAAAGGTTTTTAATTAATCTTCTTGTATCCAGCGTAAATGTTTTCAGTTCCTGCTGTCCCCACATTAGAAGGCTGAGAATGCCCCTTTGCTGTCATTTTGTTTTCCATGAACTTTCTCTTATTTGGCATAAATCTCTTAAAATCCATTCTCGGGACAAAGGTAACAGATATAACTAGCACAGAGCAAGAGTCTGCTGTGCATTTCCTCCGAACAGTGCTATATTTCAAACACTAGCATTTTACTTAGTCACATTAAATAAAGCTAGCGGATACTATGTGATTCCACTGTGTGGTTTTACCTAGGACAGAACTTAGAAGGCCAAATATGAGGGAAAAGGAGAAAACTGCAAAAGTCTATTATTTGAAAATTGTCTAAACAATGCTGTGTCTCGAAGTAGCAAATTCCTGGCAAAAGCAATCTACAAAGATTATAGACATACAATTCCATACAGTGGGTGTTATATTTATTTCTTCATAACACTTATTCCATATTAAAGGCATAGATGTTTAACTCAGTTAAAACTCACTGGACAATATCTACATTTTGGAGATATTTAATACCAATTAACATCTCAGAAATACTGCTTCTCAGAGAACTCTACATGACACTGGTGCAATCAATATTTTACAATGTAGATAGAGAAAGGAAATTTTCTAAACTTTCCACCCACCTATTTATCAGCTCTAAGATCACACCACCCACACAGGTATGTGCCTCTAGACTAATCCAGATTTTCCTTACTTGTAGAAGTACATCTCATACAGTACGACTCAGAAAGAGGAGTGAAGCTTTCATATGTCTTCCTCACTAATAAAAGAAAACTAATAATTTCTAGTCTAAATTGGCTTTACATAGTTATTTTAGATAATCACTGTGTTTTGTATTATATGGGGGCATTAAAGAATGTATGGAAATCATGATTTCATGAAGTCACTTTAAAAGCTCCTTCTCTTAATATTTTTTGGCAGAGAAAAGAAAAACAGGTAATGGTGGCAAATTACCTTTCATACAGATGAACTCGAAATCCTTTTGAATCAAACATGTCCCAATGAAAAGGAAAGACTAATCCCAATGTCCTGGAAGAGTTCACATAAATAGGGAATGGAAGCCAGTTTTCTATACCCCCCAAATTTGAAAGTTTATTATTTTACCCTCGCATTCCCTGTACATGGAAAAATTATATGTTTCCCTACCAGAGAGCTTCTACCAGCACATGCATCCATGATCACAGCTTATTTATGATACCGAACAGGCAAGATGAAAAACCCTGCACCCTATATTCTTGGAGTGGCTGATCTTTGATCTTTACCCCCAAAGACAGTCCTTCAGCAAATTCCTCTGAAGGCATTTCCATGACCTGCTGGGCTCCCATATCATTTCTATTTTAAAACACTTTGCTAAACTCCTTTATTTTTAATAAAATGTTACTGTTTCCACTTTGGCCCATTGAAGGGCCAAGAGTTCTTCTCCAGTTCTTCCTGTTCTCACATCTGATTTCACATAAAAGTAAAACAAGTTAAAGGGACTGGTGCAGTAAAATTCCATGGCACTCAGAGGAAACATGCCTGAGGCAAATTAAGCTTAGAGGACAGTGCTGAGCATATGGTGTTTGCTAATCACAACTGTTTGGGTCAAGTAATGGAGCTGCGAACCTGGTGGGTAAATCTGCATTTTTTAAAGCCTGCTTCTCTCATGCTTGCATCTCCTGGCCCATTCCCTAGTCCTCAGCAGAACAGGCTTTTGGTAAATGTTTGTGGAACTGAATTACCTGAGTTATAAAAAGTAATGACAGTGCTGAATGACAGAAACGTGCCAAGGATATGACTGAGGAATGTCAGGGATGCCTTCAGCTGGAAATCACAAAAGACATGGGATCTCTTTTGTGAAATAATAGTCACATCATCATACTAAAAATAGATTTACCATTTACTCAATGGTGCTTTGAAACTGTTTTATAGAGAATTCTAAAAATGTTTTACACACAGTTTACATTTAATCCTCACAAGAACCCTGAAAGGTGAGTAGCAGTGATCCCAGGGCCAGATGAAGGTGGTGAAGTTCAGGCTCTCCTGCCCCTGTTTACCCTGGAGCACAGAGCCAGGATCAGGCAGAGCCCTGACCCTCTGCTGACAGCCTTTCCACAGTCCTGTGCCCATTCCTTGCTTTCTTGGAGCCTCCACATAGCATTTCTCTCATCAGAAATTCCAGCTGTTTCCAAAAGGGAAGCATTTTCCAAACCATGCTCCAAATCTCTCTGCCTAACTGTACAGAGATGACTTGGAGACACTGGGTGAAGTTGTTCAAAATCACTATCCTGGAGAGCATCTACCACGTAACAGAACTGAAAACTCAGAGATGGGTCAGCAGCCCTCAAGGGAAGAGAGGAGGATGGGCTGCCTCAGAGATGAGGAACCCGTAAAGCTGCAGCTCAGGGTGCCTCGCTTCTCATCCTCTTGAAATGCATGCCCTTCCTCTTCCTTGTGGTAGTGATGTTACTTGGGTATATGAATAACCGCCTTCAGTCCAGGCATTTCTATTAGAGCACTGAGATGCTTCTCTTTCCACACAAGCTGTCAGCTTTATTTCATATTTATTCCAACTCCATTATCCGTTCCATTTAATGCCTCTATGAGTCTGTAAGAACAACAACAAAAAAAGTGAACCATTTCTTTGTAAACATATATGTATTTTATTCCAAAAGTAATCACCATATTTACATATTCATTAAAATTGCCACTCTACATAACATGGGGACAGTAGCTAATGGCATAATTTTAACTTTGTGCATGATCAGTTCTGCATAAACAAAATAAAAGTATTAACTTTATGTCCCTAGCAAATGTAAGGAGGAAAAGCACAGGCATATTTCATTTAAAAACTTTAAGAAAACAAGCTAACAAGTATTGTCAAAAGAGAATGTTCTAAAATATAATTAAAGCTAATATTCTAATTTTAATTATTAAAAAAATAAAAGCTGGTTCTTGGGGGGAAAAAGAAGAAAATATACAAAGCTCTAAGGAGATCTAAGGAATAAAAGAAGACAGCAAATTTAAAAAATGAAATTACTAAAGGGCTACACTACACAGATAGAATTATATAGATAGTCCTAAGAGCATATTACATGCCATGTATGCTAAAAATTCAGAAGTTGGGTTAAATTAAATTTTCTAGAAAAATAGATGTGACCAATAATTCAGGAAGTAGGAGAAAAAGAGATAAAAATGTTAAAGACTAATTGTAAAAATTGATCGAACTATTAGTTCCCCTCAAATTATCAAGTAATACCTAATTTTCTCCCCACATGAATTTTGGTAGAGCATATAAAAAAAAATAAGAGGCTACCAAGTTCAATTTTTAAAGCCAGCATAATGATGAAATGGAAACCTAAGAAAAATACCACGAAAAAGATATTAACCCATCTGTATGTGAAAATATTTCCCAAAATTCTAAATAAAAACTAACCACAAATTAAACCATATATTGATGGAACATTCAGCTCTGAACATGACCCAAAAAGCTCTATAAAATGAATATAGTTTAGTAGTAGGATAATGATGTCTGTTAATATGACATTTCAAATCAATTAGGGAAATAAGAAAAATTCTATTATCTCAATAGATGAGAAAAAATGGATAATATAAAAAAATCTATTCCTCATCAATTTATAAAAAGTAAAACTCTTTTAAAACAATGGCTAAAGGTAGAGTTCCTTTTGTATATTTTATATTTGCCACAGGCTTACTCTAAAAATTTAACAATATATGTTAAAAAGTCCTTAACACCGTGCTGGGGCTGGGGCTCAGTAGCAGAGCACTTGCCTCGCGCATGTGAGGCACTGGGTTCAATCCACAGCACCACATAAAAATAAACAAACAAAATAAAGATATTGTGCCCATGTATAACTAAAAAATATTTTTTAAAAGTCAGTAACCTATCTGCCTCCCACGCTTGTTACTTCTCAAAAGATAAGCACTAGCAGATTAGTATGTAAAACAATGAGTTAGACAAATGAAACAAATGTGCTAATGTGTAATATACTAACACAGGTTTATAACATGATTCATGTCTATGAATCAAATTATATATAACAGTTACAAAGAGAGAGGGAAATATATCATCAAATAGCATACAAAGTACATTGCAAATAATGCCACAATGTAAAATTGTACTTTTACACTGGTAAGAATAGGGGAAATTGCTGATTTGAAGGGTAAATACACATTAGTGTTAAATGTTTATAACTATTATGAATTGCCTATCAAAAAGTTTGTGTTGATTTACTCCTACATACAGTATATGAGAATTCATTGTTCTCAATCCACCAATATTGATTAGTTTCAGTCTTGGGAAGTAGAAAATCATGGTGTTTCAAAACACAGCTAGAGAGAGACATCCTGGATTCAAATTCATTCTCCACTACACACAACCTCTATAATCTTGAGGTTTACCTCTTCTATACACCAATACCTCCTCTTTTATGACAATTAAGATTGCTCATAAATCCAGGTGATGGTACAACTGGTACACACCTGTAATCCCAGTGACTCAGGAGGCTAAGGTAGGAAGATCACAAGTTCCAGGCTAAACTTGGCAACATTTTGAGACCCTGTCTTAAAAAAATAAATAAAAATAAAAAGGGTAGGGTATGTAGCTCAGTGGTAAAGTACCCTTGGATTTAATCCTCAGTGATGGGGTGTGGTGGGGGAGGTGAAGAGAAGAAGAAAATAAAGAAATTGCTCATAAAATGTCCTTTTCAACCAACTTGAAATTTAATTACCCTATAAGAGATATATATATATATATATATATATATCATATGTGATATATATGATATTAATTCTTTGCCTCCTAAGTAAGATACATTTTAAAATTTCTGTTTGCAATTGGCACTTTATTTTTAAAGACATTTTCCTAGTACCAACTTTAACATTCTTTAGGTTAAAGCCTTGGTTTTATATAGTCTACTTAAGAATTTCACATATTTTAAAGAATCCTTTAGCATACCCTAATTAATACAAGTATTTTAACCTATTATGTTTTATTGTAATTTTTTTCATAATTGTTGGCTACATTTATGTCTTCAATCTATTTGATATTTTGTGCGTGTATGATATGATGAAATTGATGTCAATTTTTATCTGAGATTGATAGACAATTATATCAACACTATTTTTTTATTGAGGATATAATTGGAAAGCTAACATTGGTTTTATAGATAAATGTAAATTTTAAAAAATGCTCACAAATATATTTTTAGATTTCTTTTTTCAGTAGCACAGATATTTATTTTTCCTACACCATAGGACACTTTCAAAATTATTCTAGTTTATCCATGTTGAATTTTCTTGGGACCAGTTCTCCCTTTTTAAAAGTCTTAACTACAAGTTACACAAAGGCATTCACCCTGCCTGATGAGCTTCAGAATCATCTGATCAGTTTACATAAGACTTCTCCTGGGACATTCATCTGTAATATATTATACTTATATATTAATTTATGGAGAATTGATTATCTTTGCAACTTTGAGTCTTTTCAACTAAGAATTAGTTTGTTGCCCCACTAATGACAGAATTTTTTAATGCTCTATGTTAAAACTTTGTGATTTTCACATATATAATACATATTTTTGTCAAGTTTATTTGTACTTAGCATTTTTTTATTAATAGTCATTAAAGGAATCTATTTTCTATTTTCAAATTTGTTACCAACAGAAAAATAGGAAAACCACTGACTTATGTATGCAGGTAAATACTAACTCATATACATCTCAAATCAGCAAATATCTATCTTAAGTCAGCACACTTAATACTGATATATTAGATGCTTCTCAATAATAGGTCGAAAAAAAAGCTAGCTAACTGCTTTCACTGTTAATATTTAGCCTTGTTCTTTTAAGTTTTGACCAAAACAATAAAACATAAAACAGTAAAAGTAAGTGGCTTTGTGGTGTCTGGGTAGGATTGCCCCTGCACTGAGCAGTTGTCCCTGGCCTATGGCTGCAGCCCAGGGTAAGTAGGCGCTGACATCACCCATGTTGTGCTGCACACACCATACTCTCTGGGGACTGCATATTTGTTCAGATATTCTTCAAAGCTCCATGTTACCACCATGTGTATATATCTGTCTGGATAAAGCACCTTTTAACTCTGTTTTTGCACAGCAATGACTTACTGGCTAGCACAGTACTGAAAATGAGAAAACAAATTAGTACAGCTCTGCAGGATGGTCCCTTGTTTAACAAGGGACCCAATGTAAGAATGTAGTCCCATAAGATTAGGTCACCTAGTGCATCCTAGTTTGTGTGAATCCACTCTGTGATATTCACAGTTTTTAGATCACCTAATAACACATTCCTCAGAACATGTCCAATCATTGAGTGACACATGATTCTAACATTATTTTTAGGTAATAGTTCACTTAAAAATCTGAGGAAAAAGTGGAAATGTGTTATCATTAATAAAATAATTCTAAAACATCACATATAAAGAACATAACTATTTATGTAGTGGCAAGAAGTTTAAATACATAATTTTGTAGAAGCTGTTCATCATGGCAGTCTAAAGCACAAAACTCTCATGAGTACATTTATAAAAGAACATATGACTCAAGTAAATTAGATTTTATGATTGCTGAATGATATGAAAGAGGATTTGAGAATATGAAAATTAACAATTTTTCTATATATCCAGAAAAAAATAGAAATTTTTAATGAGAAAAAGCATTCTCATTCATAGAAATTTTTCATGGGAAAAAATGGATTTTCTTTCAAAGGAGCAAAACTGAAACAAACATAAGGGCATTTTTGAAAGGCCTAGGCCAGACTCTGCTTTGTAGACAGCTCTCGAGCCCACTTGGCTTCTCCCAGCAGCTCGCAATACCCTGGTTACAAAGGGGAGCTGTGGAGGGAGCAGAAGTCTCAAGTTAGAGCAGCGCCAAAAGAAGAAAAATGTCAGTGACGATTATGGCTTCTGAACTGGCTCCTTGACCTCAATTTGACCTCTTACATTTAGAGAAATGAGAACCAAAACTATTTTTCATGACCGACTTAGTGAAATTCTGAGCAAGGAATGATGGGCAGAAGCCGACCTCTTTGAGGCTCTGGACACAAGTGCACTTGCCTCTGGGTCCTGGAGGCCAGTGCAGAGCACAAATGGGGGCAGAAGGCACCACTGGTTGTCTTTGCATGAGTGCTCACCCCATCTGTGGCCTGCAAACACTAAGAGAATGTGGATATGGCACTTTGGCAAGGGCTTGCTGTAGGGAAGAGAGAAAACACACTACCAGACGAAGCTAGAGCAGAAAAAGAAACCTATAGAACACAGTTTCTGGGTATCAGCACCATTGATATTTTGATTTGGATAATTCTTTGTTAATGAGGGGCAGACAACTGTCTTGTGCAACATCAGAAATTTAATAACTTCTACCAGATACTTATTGGTGGTAGCACCTTCATCCCCAGTAGGGGCAACAAAAAATGTCTGAGACATTGTCAAGTGTTCTCAGGTAGAGTGAGAATGGGGGACGTGGGAAGGCGGGCAATCAGAATGACCCTGGCTGGGAACCACTATTGCAGGGTGATTCATTAGGAACTAGAATGAAGCTGGGAGACAGGGGTGTGCACATTTTGGGGAGGCATTCTCAGAAATAAATGAAGAAGGGGCTTTGATAAATACATTTTGAAATACACACACTTGCACATAGATCCATATATCAATAGTGGGTGTACATTCTCACACTGTTAAAAATTGATATTGTTCAGTGGGGAAGGATATTTTTATATATCATTTACACATTTCTGCACTTTTTTGTTTTCAAAAATGAGCATACACTACAGATATTCATTCTGACTATTTCTGTAATTCCGCCCCCCGCCCCACGACCCAGAACCAGGTAAACTAATTAGTGCAGAGAATGAGGGCTGGGAATTCCAGGTGGGGATTCAGGTGGTGGGTAGGCCCCAAACAATAAGCATAATTAAACAATGAATTACATACATTTGAAAGTGTCAAATGCCATTCAATTAGAGTAGACCAGTGACATCCTTAAGTGAAAAAACAGACAGCAGAGTTTACATGGAAGCATTCTGTCTCCATTCCTCAGTGCCGCTGACCTCTCATACAAAATGACCTTTAGAGGATTAAGGCAGTCTCACTTCTTGTCAAGCCCCTGAAGGCCCCATGAGTGGATCAGAGCCTCTCAGTCTGTGATAATAATCGGCCTCCAACAGCTTTATCAATAGCCCTTCCGGTCATTAGAATAGACAGTGACATCTATTTTCTGAAACCCTGATAGTTCTCATGGCCATTTCATTACCTAAGGCGCAGATTTGCTCAACACTCCTGCCATGAAGGCAGGAGCAGCGCTGCACAGTGCCCTTCAGGAAGGCCGGCCTGCGGTCTCCCATCCTGGCTGGAAGGACTAACAATCCTGTGAGTTGTGGATGCCAGCTGGTTGCAACTTCACTTGCTGTGAGCAGGGGTTATTAAATGACTCATTTAAAGCTGAGCCAAACACCAAATAAATGGATAATGTATTCAAATGGTCTGGAGGAGAGGAGTGGATGATATGTTTGTTTCTATCTCAGTGATTAGGTAGATCAGTTCTTAGGTAAATAAGGCAGCAGTAGTCTGTGTGGGTTTCAGAAAACACAACAACACACCCTTTTTTTTTTTTTTGCACTGAGTACAGGAGAAGAAGCCATAATAACTCATATAACCAAAGCCAATCACATGGAACTACATATTCGTCTTCTTTTTTTTTAATGGCAGCAGCAAAATATATAGGTTAGAAGGAATTCTGTTTAAACAAATTATCCCATGATCACACCTTTGCTGAGAACTGTCAGAAAGCTCGCTTCAGGTTCTGCCCTAAGAATATTCAACTAAAAATACTTTTAAACGTGTCCTATTGGTGTCAAATGAGAAACTGAAAATAACTAAAATAAACTAAAATAAAATTGAGTCTGTAACTGCATTGTTGCCCTTGCTGAAACCTTTTTTTTTTTTTTTTTTCCAAGTGGCTTCAAGTATGTTTGCCAACCTCAGAGAGGCCAAGTCCAGACTGTTGGTCTTTGAAAGTTTTGCAGTGGAGAACAAGGTGCATGTTCTCCATGAAGATGTCTTGTTTCTGGTAAACTCTATTTTGAAAAAAACCCACTGACTTTACTTTGAACACTTTGCATCAGTCTCTGGAGGCAAACGGGGCAGCAGTCCAGAATTTTCTTGGCCGTCAGCACAAAGGAGGCTGCACATCAGTAACAAGGAGAAACGGCAAACTTCAGCAAAAACAAAGACCTGTCCCGGTTTAAAAAAGAAAGACAGAAAGAAAGAAAAACGGGACATATGATCACCTTAGTTGGCTGCCAAGTATATGAAGTAGCTCCAAAAGGAGTGTAATGTTCCATTGTAAATGAGAAACTATAATTACAGCTAGAAAATCTGGAGAGATAAATTCCATGGAGCTGACGAGCGCTAATTGCAGATGGGCAGCAGAGTACAGATAGGGCTTTGAGTGAAGACAGGCCTGGAGCAACAACCAATGTGCGGTCCTATCAACATCATCCTCAGACCAGACCATCTTTTTGTGAGATGGGATCGCAGGGAGTACTGAAAGCCAGGGCTTCCCAGGAGCATGAAAGCAGGAAGGGAGCCTTTTGTGACAGTCAGATGTCTCTGAGCTGGTTTCTTCGGTTTGATTTTCCTCTAATGGTTCATGTTGGCTTTAAAAGAAGACCAAATGGCTCTTCTCCAGGCAGCTCAGACAGCACCTGTCACAAAGGGATGGCAAGCCTCTGTAGGAGCTTGAGCTGGAGAAGGGTGGTCCTCAGACTCACCCCGTGTTTTAGAGTGGAATCAGTATATGTGCAAACTTCCCAGACACATTATCCAATCCAAGAAGTAGGTGATAAACAAGTCACCCTATATTTCACAGTTTTGTAGCATTGTTTTTTCCTTCTACACAGTTGTTTTTATTCTGAGCAATGGAGTTAGTTTTCGCGGAGGCAGGGGCTAGGGTTGGGAACTGGAGGCTTACCCAGAGACCTGTCTATGGCTTCTGTTGCACAGAAACAGGTTGCCAAGCAGGTTGGGAGGGAGGGTACCATCATTATTTCACAGGTTGAGAGGATGAGTTTTGTAAGAGCCAATTACAGCCGTTATTAAGGCCCAAATATTTGATGTAAGTTAGAGGCATATTTCCCTCTTTGCTTACATAAAATAATAATAATTCACCTCACTGTATATTAAAGCAACTCTTTAGCATGCTCTTTATTTTTCCTGGGGCAAGCACTAATAAAATAACTCTATCAGGAAATATATTTTTTACAGTTTAGTACAAGAAAACATACATGGAGTATTACTATAATTATGTAGTAGAGAAGAATTAAAGCAATTAGATTCTAATTCATGTTTCTAATGAAACCAACTTTCCTAGAATTCATTACACCTATGTGTCTCCAACCTAGACACAAAATGATGTCAAAAGGGAACTTGACAATCTCTGAGCACTTAAAAAATGTATCTAAAATATGGACTCATGGCTCAGATATAAAAACCAGGTCACCTAACCTTGTGAAATGAAGAAGCTTGAATAGTGTTAGAAATGGTCATAGTCTCCAGTCTGTGACTCAAAGAATTGCCAGTAGAACTGTTGGTGGAATTAAGAATGAGCATCATTTTAATGGGAGCCACACCTCTGCCATTGACAGGCCTGTGGGGAATCTCAATAGAAGAGCTATTGTCACTTGCATCCTCACTAATTTATTCACAAGTTCAAAAACAGTCAAGAAATAAGGGACTGTCACAGATACTGCCATTCTTCATCTGCTAGAATTGCATCACTAATTATAGGTGATAAAGCAAAGATGGCCAAAGATAGCAAAAATGAGTAAAAATCAATCATTTATTATTGCCTTTTCATAACCATAATTATTAAATTATCCAAGTAAGGTTTACTGTGATTCAGAGGAAAAAATGTATTTTCATTCTGTAGATATTTTTTGTTAACATCGTTTGTGTTTCTGTTCAAAGCAGTTTGTTCTCAAATCAACACCAACAAACAGTGCACTGGGGCTCTGTGTGAAACCATGCCCTCTCTCCAGAGCTGCATCTTACTGAGAGGCAATGGCACATCCTCCCAGTGGTCAGGAACACGTCCCTCTCTTTGGCTTCCAGTTTAGTTGGGCACTTGGAACTCAGGCTAGCATCAACCACTGCAGTACCATTGGGAGAGGAGTTATACCTGCCTTTGAGCTGCCATTGAGGCACCCAGGGGAACTGTCCAGAAGGCAGGAACAGCAGCAAGAGGGCTTGGTCACCTGGTGTGCCACTCAGCACTATAATTCCTCCTTCTGGGATCTTCTGTCCAGCTCCCATCTGTGATCTACTCTGGGAATTTACAAATTTCATAACATTAATTTTGGACTTCATATTACCTGTATTTCAAGTTAGGCCATCTAAACTATAGTCTGTAATTGTTAAAAATCTTTCTTGATTTTTTTTATGTGATGCATTGAAATATATGAAACAATTTTGTTTGATCACATCACAGCAAAGTCAGAATTTTTGAATGATTCTTCATGTGATCTAGTCATTGACTAATATAAAAACCAATTGTTGGGTCCTGGAACTCAAGCAGAAAACTCCTAGCAATTCACAACTACAATTCTCCATGTTCCTCTCTCTTTCTCCCATTCCCTCTTTCTTACATATATATAAGCATGCATAACTATGTGTATATGTATGTATGTATGTATATGTGTGTGTATGTGTGTGTGTGTGTGTGTGTGTATGATATCCAAATTTATTTCCACAAATACTATTGTTCTATAAAGTAAAGTACATTAACTTTTTGTGTGGTACTAGAAGTTGAACCCAGGGTCACTGTACCATTGAGCTATATTGCCCACCTTCAGCCCTTTTTCATTTGTATTTTAAGTCATGGTTTCACTAAGTCTCTGAGGTTGGCCTCCAACTTGAGATGATCCTGCCTCTGCCTCTCAAGTTATAGTTGTGTACCACCACAGCCAGCTACTAAATTTTTAAGGTGCTCAATTGGGGAGAAATATCATTTCATTTGAAAGAGACCTTCTTAAAATGACAAGTAAATTTAGTTAGTAGCACTAGGAAGCTGAAGGTGCCAAAGTTGTATTGGGGTTGAGTTGAACTTTTAAAAAAAAGAAAATTGTATTAGAGCTGAGCTGAAACTGTTTCTGTTTTATAACAAAATTCCTTATTGAGTTCTATGGAGTGACCAGCAATTTCACTTCCTGGATGAGAACAGCTCAACATTTAAAATTAACTTACAAAATATGCACCACAAATCATTCTCTATATATAATATAAGCAAATTTTAGCTATAACAAAGGCTTCATTATGTAGGCTGATTTTAAAGGATTTTTAGCTCCAGGGGACATTAGAGATTTTGAGTACTTTTAAGCTATGTGGCATCACTGTCCTCAAATTTAATTTTCTGAGAATCATAGACCTGAAAGGAATTCACTAATTCACTTTTTTTCTAATTAGAGTTGGGCTCCATTCCTTTGTTGCAGACATTTATATTTAATCATATGAATAGTTGATAAATATACCATTTCAAAGCCCTACAGAATGAATCATCTGCCTCTTGCTTGTTCTCCCAGAATCTTACCTGATTGTAGCATCACTTCCCAAATGCACAAGCCCCTTTTAGAACTCCTATGACATTGTAATATCCTCCAAGTTACAAAAGCCTTGCTACCAAACCACACATGTGCATAGCTTCCCTTGCATTTTAGGGAACTCGGTGTAGTTGTGTGCAATAGAAAGGCAAGGGGAAAAACACGAAAAAGGAAAACCTGAAAGCTCTCCAAGTATGCACATCCCCAAGTTGCAGGAGTCCCCTCCCACTTCTCCAGGACGTGGTTCAGTCTTCTTGTAAATTGTTCATCCACTGAGACTTCTATCTATTCCCTTGGGTCCTTACCTCTGGCTTTGTTGTGTAGTTTAACACTCTTTTCTCTTCAAAAACTTCCCCTGACATTCAGCCCAAATGTTCTTTAGTCTCCCTCACAATTAATACTCCCCAGGACTGACCTTTGTGGAAGTACAATAAACCATGGCTTTCTCTCCTGAGTGCTCACACTCTTTACACCTTGTGATCCCTCCCCTAACTCTTAGATGTCAGTGAAAATATTAAAGTGCACTCACGACACACATTTCCTTGCAGCTCAGCTCTTTGATGCTAACAGTTCTTGACCTTCAGAAACCAATTCGATCATTGATCCATTTGTTCAACAAATATTTTTGAGCACCTACTGTGTACTCAGCATTGTGCAGAACATTAATCCCTAAGGACCCAGGCCCCACCTCCAACCTTTACGCATTCAGGTTCCACTATCATTGTCTGCCATGTCACTTGTAATAATAGACTTGGCACGAATATTATTATTTTTTCACTTAAAACTCGACGTCTTCCTGTAGTAAGCATTGCTTTGCAAATTGTGAGCGAACATTCTGCAATTTCAACTCATTTGGTACAGGGATAGGGTGTATTGAGTATGTTACTCCAGAGGTCAGAGATGCCTTTTGTTCTCCTGTTTGACTATAAAGTACCGCATTCTTTATGCCAACAAGTGAAGACTAATTGTTTAGTGTAGCTTTCCTTGTGAGGAAATAGAAAGTCGGAGGAATTCTTTTTAAATTATTGCCCTAATTTCCCTGACTGCCCTGATAATAATAGATGTAATTAAAGTCCTTAAACTGTATTATTTAAGCAGAGTTTCTCCAGGCCCCCACAAAAGAGAAACTGATTCAGAATAAGAGGACATAGTCCAGGCATTCTTACCAAGATATTATTTATCCACCATATCCAGATCTTTCCTTTCATTAGCTACAGATTATAAAGGGGGCTTTTGATGATGCTTATCTAAGTCAATGCCCCCCATCCCATTTGTTTCCAAGGTTAACTCCTTCATTTTTGCTTTTGATTCCAAAGTTCCTTGACTTCTGTGACCTTGATCATTATTATCCTTTCTCTTGGATTTCTAACATCACTACCATGTGATGATCAAAGCCAATCTCATCAGCCTGTGCTCTCCCAAATTGCTGCTCCCTTGTGGTCCCTTTGGTTTGGTGGCAACTCCATCTTCCAGGTACTCTGATTAAAATTTCTGCCCTAGGACTGGGGTTGTAGCTCCGTGGTAGGGCACTCACCTAGCATGTGTGAGGCTAGAACTGGGTTCTATCTTCAGCACCACATTAAATAAATAAATAAAGGTATTGTGTCCCTCTATAACAAACAAACAAAAAATTTAATTCTGACTGTCTTTAACTATTTCTTTTCCTTACTTCACCTGCATCAAATTGTATAGATTTTAATTGTCACATGTTCCTTAATGTAGGACTACAATTCAGGTTGAGGACTTAATTACACCAGTGTAGGGCTTGGGTTGTGGCTCAGTGGTACACCGGCTGGTGTCCCTCAATGGATGCTTGCCTAGCATGTGTGAGGCACTGGGTTCTATTGTCAGCATCACATATAAACAAAGTCCATTGACAATTAAGAAATTTTTAAAAATGGCAAAAGTTTTTAAAGAATTACACCAATGTAGTTAGATATTAGGAGAAATAGTATTCAAGAAAAGAATTTTAACTTTCATGTGAACAAGATTCATAGAAGTGTTTTAGCCATGGAAGTAAAATTATAATAGCTGACATGCAATGATAAGTATCTAGACCAAATTTTCCAAACTGGGTTCCATTTATTCATCCAGATGTTAGTACGTGTTTCTTTCTTTTTTCTTTTCTTCTTTTTTTTTTTAATGGTGGTTTTGCTTTATTCTGTAGCTTACATGTTGTCATTTGATCCTTCTTTGGTACACACAGACCCTCCAAGACTTGAGCCCTTCAGCCTTCATACCTGGGCTCTAATGTTCCACTGCACCTGACTCTCTGTGCTGGGGCTCTGCCCTGGTGTGTCCCCCATGAGGGTCCCTAGGCCAGGAATACCAAAGAGGCTCCATGTGATGTGCCACCTCTGAATACACACATGTGAAACCCTGGGATGAGGACTGTGAGGCAGACTGTGCTGGATTCCATTACAGAGAAAGTAATAAGTGTTTCTTAAAGAAAACGTTTCATAGTCAAATAATCTAAAAAATACTAGGTTAAAACCAAGTTTCTTTTTTGGGTGTTCTTACTGCATTTTTTTTTCTTTTGCAGTAATGGGGATTGAACTCAGGGGTACTGTACCACTGAATGACAGCCCCTGAACTTTTCTAATTTTTTTTTTTTTTTTGAGACCATGTCTTGCTGAATTGCTGAGGCTGGCCTGGAAATTGGTGATAATCCCACCTCAGCCTCCTAAGTTACTGGGTTCACAGGCATGCGGAGCAGCACCCAACTTCTTTTTTTTTTACTCCTTTTTTTATTGTGGTAAAATACGAATCACATACCATTTACCATCTTAGCCATTTTAAAGTGCACATTTTCTGGCATTGAGCACATTCACATTTCTGTGCTACTATCACCACCATTCATCCACAGAACTGTTTTCATCTCACAAAAGAGAAACTCGGTACCCATTAAATGACAACTTCCCATTTCTCCACTCCTGCCACACATGACAACCCTCATTCCATTTTATTTCCCTAAGAACTTGTTTCCTCTTGATACCTCATGTAAGTAGACTCCGCAGGCATTTGTCCTTTTGTGATTAGCTTATTTCATTTAGCACAATATCCTCAAAGTTCATCCCTGTTGTAGCATCTGTCAGAATTTCATTTCTTTTCATGGCTAAATAATATTCCATCACATACATATACCACATTTTGTTTTTGTATGTATCTGTCAATGAACAGCTGGGTGCTAGCACTTTTTAGCTCTTATAAATAAGGCTATATGTTCTTATAACATTTCTTGTTGTACCATGGATGAATATGTGTATATAAATAACTGTTCAAGTCCCTGCTTTCATTCCTTTTGGGTATTTTTATAGTTTGTATATTAGGTGTCCCCCAGAACTCACATTTGACATGATGCAAGAAGGTTTAAAGGTGAAAGGATTGGATTATGAGAGCCTTAACTCCATCAGTGAATTAATTCCCTGATAGGGATTAACAGAGTGGTGACTGTAAGCAGGTAGGGTGTGGCTGGAAGAGGAGGATCACTAGGGATGTACCTTTGGGATATATATTTTGTAAGGTGAGTTTACTCACTTTCTGTTTCCTACTGTAATATCCTGAGCCACTTTTCTCCACCACTCTCTTCTGATGATGTTCTGCCTCATCTTGGGCCCCAAAGAATGGAGTTGGCTGTCTATGAACTAAGACCTCTGAAACCGTGAGCCCCCAAATAAACTTTTCCTCCTCTAATTTTTCTTATCAGGTCTTTTTGGTCATGGCAGCAAAAAAGCTGACTAATACCAGCATATACACAGATGTGGGATTGCTGAATCATATTGTAACGCTATTTTTACTTCTTGAGCGAACACTGTACTAAAAGATGGTTTCTTAATTGTAGGATCTTTTAATCACCAAACATGCATTGTGGTGCCCAGGAAGGAGGATTACTAGAGGTGATGTTTCTCTAAATTTATTTGACTCTGATACCTTTTAACTTGCAAGTAAAAGTGTCTGGAGGGATGAGGTAGGGAAACAAAATAATTCCATCTGACCAAATGTAAAGTGAATTGGTGACTCTCAGGGATCTACTAGCAGGGATCAGTGACTATCTTTGCCATACAGAAATCCCATAGAACTTCCACCCATCCTTACGTGGAGCATCCTTTCACCGTTTGAGACATATGTTCATATATGCTAAGAGAAATCCGTGTGCTGTTTGAATTTATGCAATGTCGGAATAAAGATCTTTGTTCATAAATTGATAATGTACAAAGGAATTAGAAACCTAGAGGAAAGGGGCAAAATAGGACAGGGAACAAAAAGAAATGAGTAAATATTTGTAAGGTTCTTACAACACTTCTTGTCACAGAGTAAGCACTGTATTTGTGTTGAGTAAAGGAAACAAAACCCGGTTAAGTAAAAATGCTCTTAAAACAACAGAAATGGAGGGGGACACATATTTTAGCTCCTGCTATTCTGGTTCGGGCCAAGGAAGAGCCTTTTGCTTTCTACTCCTAAGAAGAAAGGAGAAAAACAAGTGCACTAAAGACTATTGCTGGCACCCACAGTACTTTGCAGCATTGAAGCTATTTTTGATGAATATCCACAGTGTCTGGAAGTGAAAAATATTTCATTCATGGTACTGTAGATATTTGCTAGTGTGTAAGAAGATTAAAAGGGGGGAAGGAAATGTTGGAATTTTAATTAGGCACTTCATCCCCCTCAATATGGAAGGAATTAATGTTGCATTGGTAACAAGATTATGTATTTCTATTGTAACTGGTACTGACCTAAAAGCAACCATCTGAGTTATAATTCTTTCTGTCTTCTGTACACAAATTTACTTGTTTTGGATCATTAATCAAAACCACCTGGTAACATAAAACAAATTGGACAATTACAGAAATGCTACAGACTCATACGCATTAAGACTGGAGCACATGCTACCTAGAGATGGCCTGCCCTCTCTGCCAGTGTGTTAGGGAATCTGCCAGTGAGAATTAAATGCCATGTTCCCTATTAGTATCCATCATCACAACACCTAATCATACCAGTGGTGTTCAACTTCTATAGCAGGATAAAAGGAACAGTGCCAGATATCAGTTTTACAAGCAGGTGTATCTTACAAAAAATGATAATATTCACAAAGCTTGCTTTTTTTTTCAGTTTACATTTCTCTATACAGGTATACATTTACCAGTTTCAAAGTTTGTTTGTCCCTAATGCTACAGGATCAATAAAAGTCACTCCTTTAAAACAAATATTTAGATATTCACAAGCAAGACATACAGAACATTCATATAATTTTATATATAACTTTCCACACATGTTCTCAATTATTTGAAATATACTTAACAGAAAACATACTATGAATAAAACACCATGAAGTACCATGTTTTCTGAATGAGTAAATTTGTTTGACAGATCATGAATTCCCTCTAGATCTGGCTAAACAATGCCAAATTATCAATCGGAATGAATGGCAAGACCAACATTGTTTTTGCAAAAGCAATATTCTGCGGGAGAGCAAGTGAATTCAGTAAGGCACATTTATATAAATCCTTGTACAGTCACAGGAAGGCAGGCAAACCTGGGATCAGAGGAATCAGGATGGCTCTATCTGTGACATAAATGAGAAATTGGCTATTGTCTCTCTAATGTTAAATCTCTCTCTCTCTCTCTCTCTCTCTCTCTCTCTTTTTTTTCATAAAAGCCATGCCATTAAGCTGTCGACTCTTAAGTTGCCATACCAACGGAGGTCACTTTTGGTTCAAGCCTTCACATCAAAATCCTTGCAATTTGAAAAATGACAAAAACTTTCAGTTTTCTATAGGTTTCTCTTAGGTTCAATCTACAGAGGTAGAATCTTCCATTCCAAAACAGAGCCAACCTTACCTAGCCACATAACATGTCTCACCTTTAAAATGAGAAAAAATCATCAGATTCTATGTCTGTTTTAAACATAGTGTGCATGGGAGATCAAAGTTCCTATTGTTCTTGTAGCTCTGAGCTATCTTAAATAATATGTTGGAAGTTTTTTTTATCTCATTTATTTATTCCCCAAAGATTTATAAATCATCTACTATCTGCCAGGCATTACTCTAGATGCTAGGGCTACAGCACTGGGGGGAAAAAAAAGGACAGTCAGAAAATCACCACACTCATAGACTTTGAGGCAGTAGGGGGAGGCCAGGTAATATACAAGATAAACTACATATAGACTGAGTGAAATATGATAAATGATGAAAAACAAACAGAAAAGAGCAAAGAACATGGGAAGAATTGCAATACTAAACAGGTGGCCAGGGAAACAGCAGGTGCCAAGTCCCCAAGGCCAAAATATGTTGGTGTGTTCAATTCCCAAACAGAAGGCTCAATATGGAGCTGAACGAGAGGAGACAGGTAGTGAAGTCAGAATAGGAAAGTGGAAGTGAGGCCAAATTCTAAAGCCACAGAAGCCTCTGCATCACCCTTCCAGCCCTCTGTACGTTTGTGCTTCCCAGGATGCCACTCATATGGCCTTCAAGCCTGTGATTCAAGGTCTGCCATATTTAGTCATTTTCTAGTTATGGGAAACAAAATTGTTGCGATGCTGCCTACCTGTGAATGAAAGCACTTGGAAAATGTAATGTATAAATAATTTATCTTTTCTAACTGAGAAAGTGTCATAATTTACATCCCAGCCTGAAATTGCCCTTATCAAACATAGTCCTGGGTTCCTAGGGCGTATGAAGGCCACCTTGAAATAGCAGCTTTAATTATCTGTTCTTTTATTTAAATCGTCATGTGATTATTTAAGCAAAATTCTTACATTCTTATTTTACCTACAAATCAATACAATCAGTTTAAATTCCCAAGCACCTTCTCTGGCAATTGGAAAAGGACTATTTGATGCAGAGCCATCAACAGGTAATTAGACCAGCCAGTTTGGTCAATGGAGATAAGCAACTGAAGTGGAGACTTTCAGCTCACACAGCTGTGGAAATATCCTGTGTAAACAAGGTCACACAAGACCCACACTCTTCTGCCAATTCACATGGCCACAGTAAATTGATCCAAGAGCCATCTCATTCTGGCTTTCTTCCAATCCAGTGATGAATCCGTTTATCAAAATCACTGTCAGGTAAAAGTTGTGAGACCTTGACCGGGGTATTCCTTAAACTATAAGAGATGGAACACTTTGTAATGTATTTTCAAATTGAAAGTCACTTATCCTCTTAGCACCCCAAGAAGGTTTATGAACCAAATGCATGCTAAGAAATATTTTTGAAAAGAACCAGTTAGGACTTAGATGGAAAGCTCCAATGTAGTAGATTGTGGTATACTCCCAATTCTATCTAAAATAGGTTTTCAGAATTAAAAGTTTATAGTCCTATTTACTCATGAAAAAAGCAAAGCTAAAGTACTGGAAATGGGATGCAGTAAAATGCTAGGATCTCATCCAACGATGGCTTGGAAATGAAAATTCCCTAATGGGAATAGGTCTTTGAAATGGGACATCTGGGTTTTACTAAGTGGGTAATTAAAAGTTTGAAATCTTGCCTGGAAAATGGGACAAAAGCTCAAATTACCAAGATAGGTGAGACATTCCCCACTGCCTTTATCATAGGAATGGCAGGGATCCAACTCTAGCAAAGCAAGACAGAGAATGTGTGGAGCATTTAGCCAACCAAGGGCAAAGGAGACGTTGGAAGCTGATTTCTAGGGATATCTGTCCAAAAAAAAAAAAAAAAAACATGCCATACTTCCCCCAGCTAATGAAATATCCTGTGTAACAAGTCCAGCCTGGGATGGCTGTCCCCAGCCAGAGGAGTTAGCCATCACCCTCCAACATGTTTTGCTGTTTCCCAGCTCATGGTCAAAATATTAGCTATTCAAGGGGATGCTGGGGACCAGCTTACAGTGGAAGTCCCATCTACTAGTTCACCTGGGTGCCAACCTGAAGTTTAGAGATGGATTCCAGAGGCCTTGAATTCAAGAATGAGGTTATCTGGTTGAGTTTTATTCTGACAATAAATAAGATTATAGATGAGACTAATACACACAGGTGAGGATAGAGTTAAATAAATATTGACTGTGGGTGGTGGCCTTTCCAAATCAGTATATACATATATAGGATATATATCCTACTTAATGTTTTGTGTGGTATTTTTGTTTAAAGCACACTGCATGCAGGATCTAGCTGGGTTGAAAGATTAGAGATAATAGACATAGAAGAATGTTCAGGAAACATCAGTACTGTATCTTCATGTTTCAGGATGTGCCTCATGGTAATGATAGTCTTCTCAGCGGGTTATGCCATGCAGTGGGCAGTTTATAACAACAGCTGACAGGTAACATCAGTATCATTAAGGTCCTTGCATCACAGTTCTCCAGGAGGCCCTGAAGAATCATGGTTCAAAGCCTGAAATATATCACTCCTTACACAAGTTTATAAAATAGGAGGGAAAGCGTAAAGTATAATATTGTGGTAAAAATGTGAACATCATGCCATGCTAAGAAAATGTTTAGTTAGTTAGTAAGTGTAAATTAGTTTAATTTGGCACCCAGAGTAAGAATTTCCTGGGGCTAAGTACTAATGCACAACATTAGTGCTTCACAATTAGAATTTAGAAATGTTCAACATTCGTCCTACGTCCTAATGTCCTAATGTTGCAAATCACTTGGGGAAGGATATATATATATATATATATATATATATATATATATACACATATATAATTTTTTAGATAGTTAATTCTATCTCAACCTCAAAGGAAATTCAGGCAGTGGTTCTTTGCCAAGTTGGATCTGTCCATGATACTGTTAGTGACATGCAGCAGCATGCCATAGCTCTCTGGGCTTCAGTTTTTCTTTCTATAGGAATAATGTTGTGGCTATTTTATTTCTGTGTTGTTAAAAATCTTTATTAAAAGTTGTTCAGTGCTTTAAAAAAGGCAGCTAAATAAAAAATATATATATCATTAGGACAAGTTACCATGACCCTTTAACCATTGCATACCTGAGCCTAATGCCCTAATCCCATGTTTTTTTAGTGTGGAAAATCTTGGAAGTAGTTAAGCAAAACCAAATGTCTCTTGCCTTGCTTTCAGATCTATCAGAACATCTCAAACATCCCACTAGCTAGGATATGTCAGCAAGGATCTTTGAGTTCAGGCCCTGACCAGGAGTATTTAAGTGGAAGATGGGACAATAGAAAGGTGGTCAGCCCATCTCCCTTCCAAAAGTCCGCATGTGTTTGAGAAACTCCATCTAGAGTCTGCTGGCCCCACACTCTCATGGCGGAGGGCACAGTCTTGATCTACCTACCATTCCATCAGTGGTCCCTGGGGCCAAGGTATCCTTGAAGCCTGGACCTTTACAGCATCACCACTACCACTATCACAATCAGCCCTCTGTCCCTGTACAGTGCTCTTCTGTTCTTTTTGTTGTTGTTGTTCTAATTAGTTATACACGACAGTAGAATGCACTTTGACACATCATACATAAATGGAGTATAACTTCTCATTCTTCTCATTGTACATGATGTAGAATCACACTGCTCACGTAGTCATATATGCACACAGGGTAATCATGTCTGATTCATTATATTATCATTCCTACCCCCATACACTCTCCCCTCCCTTCACTCTTCTGTGCCTAATGCAAAGTAACTATTCTTCCTTAACCTTCCCCCTTATTGTGAATTAGAATCTGCATATCAGAGAAAACATTTGGCCTTTGGGTTTTGGGGATTGGCTTATTTCACTTATCATGATATTTTCCAGCTCCATCCATTTACCAGCAAATGCCATCATTACATTCTTCTTTAAGACTGAGTAATATTCCATCACATACCACATTTTCTTTACCCATTCATCTATTGAAGGATACCTAGATTGGTTCCATAGTTTAGCTATTGTGAGTTAAGCTGCTATAAACATTGATGTGTTGATATGAACTGGAAGATTGGATTAAAACAAGACTCTTCTGACTCTTTAAAGTGATTAGTGGATCACAAAACAGAGAGGCAATGACCTTTGGCCTAGAGGTACTGGCTGGACCAAAATGATACTCACTTTATATATCTTTGCACTAATTTTAATTCACTTACCTCTAAGACCAAACTTGCCTTAAAAATAAGTCTGAGCAGAAAATGAAAGAACAAAGAGAAGAAAATGATGATTTAACATTTCAAATTGTAGTATCTTGGTGCCATGTCTTATCCACCACCTCAGATGGATATTAAAGATAAAACCTAATTGGGCAGTTAGAAAAGAAAAAAAATATGGATTCTCAAAGAATTCTACCCCATTTGCTTATTCATTTTGTTTGAATAAGTCAACATCCAGATCTTATATCTAGTTGCACAAATATTATTCCATCTCTCAGAATCAGTATTTCTTCAAAATCCATAGTATTAAAACGAAAGATTTTGTAATAGGATAAAAATGAGGCTACCTTTTCCCTCTATAAATGGCATTAAAAATAGTAGTTTTTAGGATAGAAACCAGTGTATAATTCTTATCAGAGCCTATCTAGACTCTGAACATGATGCTTTGACATAAATAGTACAATAAATACATATAATCCATGAAAAAACTGTGAAAAATCTGTAGAAATAAAAATGATTTTTTTTCTCACGAAGCTCCATACTAAGATTCAGATCATCTTTTGAGGTTTAAGAGACCCCAGTGTTGAACCATGATACATAATTCAAGAAAAGCAAAAATAAAATTTGTAAGTGTTCCCCCCCCAAAAAAAAACATGACTGATAGAACCACTAAATGAAATAATCATGAAATGTCAAAGTACTAAATATATTTACAACATGCACAAACAATCTGAGGGTAGGATCCCTGAGACCCCTACAGTCTGACTCTGAAAGTCCTGGTGCCATGACTGCAATCAACCCCCCACAGTTCCAAACATGACCATATAAATATGAAAGACTGTGGATGGTACTCCGTGAGTTTATCCCATGACTTAAAGCCTTTGAGGAGATTCAAAGGTTAGGGCAGAACTCCAGTCTTCTGAGTTAACAAGTGGGTGGCCTGTGCTTTTTCTCTGCTTGGCTTCATGAGAAATTCCCTGAAATGCCCAGGGCACCATACTGGCACTGCCTGCAGACAGCACAAAGCAGAGACCTGTGATGTCTGTGAATGGTCCCCGGGGAGTGCTCTCCAGAGGAGTTTGCCTAAGTTCACAAATTCTCTCCAGTACTTCTGTAAATATCAGGAGGAGGTAAACATGGAGAAAGGAAAAAGCCATGAGCATAGTTAAAGCATGTTAATAAGGAAAAATAGACTGGAATTAAGAAAAAAGAAGTTTTAGCTTAAATATCAAGGGGCTGAAAAGAACCTACTGATAATAAACCCACCGGAGTAGAGTATTGAATGGTTTTTAAAAGAAATAATGATCTCAAAACCGTTTAAAACTGAACACTGATGAAAAATGCAGAAGACCTTACAAAAGGCCAAGGCTATGAGAGCTCCTACAGAGAATGCAGCTCTTGATTATTTATGTATTTTTATAATTTAGCATTTTCTGAGATATTGTCTGAAACTAAAACTAGCTAATATTTACATAGTTATTTGCCCAGACATTGTTCTATGCACTTTGCATGTTTTAATTCATTTTATCCTCACAATAACTCTATGAAATAGTTATTCTCGTCTACATTGTACATATGGGAAAACTGAGGCACTAAGAAGCTAAGTAACTTACTTGCCCAAAATCACAAAGACTCGACCTGGGGTCATGATTCCATCCTGGGTCTCCTCTTGTGTTAAGATTTGCATAACAAATATCTTGGTTAAAAATGTTAAGTTTATTTACCTAATTCTACCTTGAACAATTATGATGCATGGTCAAATCAGGTGGAGTGGTGAAATTAGTCTGCTTCATGCCTTTCTGTGGCTGTCATCAAAGCCCAGTTCCTCCTTAGAGTGCTTTTCCCACAGTCCTTTGCCAACGGGGTCCTCATACTTTTTTCTAGTTTTCACCATAATAAAACCTGTTGTTTGTTACCAAAGTGATTTCATAAACATATTCCAATGAAAGCCAGAGCTTCCTTATATATAATCAGAGTACACTAAGTATTTATTGAATGACTATGGAATGGTAAGGCATTGCCTCTCCCAAGAGTATCTTATTGACCTTCTGGCACCAAAAGCTCTAGGACTTAAAAGTGGATGGATTTAAAACCTTTACATTGCTCCTTGCATAGCTAAGAGAGGCATGTATAATTTACAAAGCTAATCTCCCTTGCCTATGCTCAAGTTATTTTTTTTATTTTTTTAAAGAGAGAGAGAGAGAAAGATATGAAAGAGGGCCTGGGTAGTATTGCAGAAGATTAAAACAAAAGTTTAGGTACCTTTGAATACAAGGAGTGGGGAGTGGAAGTAGTTTATGGGTCAAAGGGTGAGAGGAGAGAGGAAAGTCAGTTCTGCAGGTGGAATTTCAACACCCCAGCATTCCACAGAAACGGAGCCAGCTCTGCAGGGAACATCTGCCAGTTGTTTCCAAATGAAAGAGAATCACTCTTCCAATGAGAAAATAGTGATGAAGGATCATCTTGGACTGGGAATAAAATTGAATTTTTACAGTGCCAACATCAGGCTTATTTTTTAAATATTCCCTCAACATTTGGATGTGCTGTGAAGAAAAAAAAAGAAAAGCAGGAATGCAGTTCCTCGGAATTAAAAGCATATTGGAAAAATAGTTCCATTAAGCATGTGCCTAATTTAAAATACAGAAGTTTTATTAGGTTGAACTATGTAAAGCTGCCATTTTTGTCATTCAAAAATGGCCAAATAGAGGCAATTTCATTTGGTTCAACATAAGAGAACATGCCGTAGTAATCAATACGTGGCTGTAAATCACAGTAATACCAAATAGCTGTGAGTTGTCTATGGTTCATGAAATGATTTTCCCACTGTCACACAGCTGGTAAATGGAAAGTCTTCTCACTGGCGAGGTCTCCTTTCACTAGTCCATAACCAGCTTCCCTGGATCACTTTTCCATTCAGCATATATGTGTGAACATTTACCATGTGCCATGCATAGTGATAAAGGTCATTCTTTTTTTTTTTTTTTTTTTAATGTGGAAGAATCTTCTGCTATTTCTTACCCAAATATTGGCCTCTAAGAAATCCATCTGGGATGTGGCTCTGGATACTTCTGGTGTGAATCCTATCACAATTCTTAAAGGGTGGGAAGGGTCTGATGATAAGAAATGACAAAGAGGAATTGCAGGCCTCATCATGAGTATTTTCCAAGGAAACAAATCTCTAGAATAGGGCATTTTAGATTTCACAACAAACAGGACTGGGAAAGGGAACAAGTCTGGGCAGGAGCAGCAGTCAATAAGCACATGCAGTTCTAACTTGAAGTCACAGGCTGCTCTGCCTAAATGAAGCCCATCAGTGGGAAGAAAGGCAAGGGTGACGGTCCTTTCCAGGACATGGGTCTGGGGCAGCATCAGAATCAGCCCTGCATCCATTAGAAATGTAGATTCTCAGGCCCCCATTGGGACTCAAGGAATACAAAACTCTGTGAATGGAGCCCTGCACTTCTCTTTAGCAAGCCCTGCAGGTGATCTGATACACAATAAAGCTTGAAGTACACTGTTTTAGGGGAAACAAGCCAGGAGTTAAGAAGGCTGAAGGCATGCAGGCACCCACAGGATAGCAGAAGAATGCAGGCAATTCAGAAACATGAAACAGGATTTCACATCTTCACATCAAAACATGAAGTTGTTTCCTACCAGGAATTGAGTCAAATGAAAAATGAAATGACAGATAATCACAACTAATAATATTTTTGAGGAATTAATGTGTCCCGGCTTATTGGATAAGTATTTTACATAAATTTCATCTAATACACAACAAGAGAGAGAGAGAGAGAGAGAGAGAGAGAGAGAGAGAGATTTATAAAGAAGCTATTTAGCAGATAACAAAGCTAATAAGAAGTAAAATAAGGGATGGGTTCAATAAAATCTCATTTTCCATGCATTTACAAGGCTTGGGACCTAATTCAAAATGAGGCAGTCTGATACCACTCTCAGGACAACCTAACACATCATCTTTCTTATTCCCATCACGAAATCATGCCCATTCTCCAAACATTGTTCAAAGAAATGTGTCTTCCACAACAAGGTAAGAGAAGAGTGTCCACTGTCTTTGGTGACTTCCCACCCAAACTATATACTTTTTTAGTTTAAGGTGAAGCATTCTTCGGAGAACAAAGGATATAGCGCCACCTAGTGGATAAAGGTCACCATTTATTTTAAATAACCTTTTGTGTAAAGAGCACCGAAATGGAAACAACCTCCTTCGGACAAATCACTGCAAAATTTGCAAACCCAGCTAGAAGCAAAGATATGGTCAGGAGTGAGTTCAGTTTTATTTCTCTCTGGCCAAGATTCCATCTTGTGAACTGTATGTGCAGTGGCCCATTTTAGAGGGGCACAAGAAGGGTCCCACCCATCTAGTAATTATATAGCACCCTGACATCTCTGAGCAGTGCTTTCTTTCCTTTGTAAATGCAGGGACTACATTTGACTTCTCTGCATCTTGCTGGTAGAAACAGCAGAAAAGGAGAATGTTGGAAAACAGGAAATGCTACTTCTATGTAACTACAACAGAGACAGGTTTCATTGAAAAAGACACTCTGCTTTTTTTTTCTCTTTCTGAGAAAAGGAAGTAAGAGCATGGTGAAGAAATGGCACACAGGAAGGTAAAGCAATTAGCTGTAGTTTGTTTACTGGCAGATAAACCAAGGACAGTTTTGTTTTGTTTTGGTTTTGGTTTTAACCAGGCTTTATTTGACTCTAGATCCAGGCCCATGAAGAAACACAGCCATTGCCTCATGCCTCTGCTCCAGAGGTCATTCAAAATTGTCCAATGAAAATTTCAACTTCCTGTGATTCTGTGATCATCCACAACCAAGTGAAACTCCAAGTGTCTTTTCCAAGACATTCAGCAGCAATATTTCCCACAGTGTAGAAAATTTTAGCTATGTAGCAATGGATTCTATGTTCATTCAAGCCTAGGAAAAAGGATTTCACAAAGCAAGTCAGTTCACCGTAGTCCCGAGCATCATATGCTATTTAGAAGACAAACTTCCCGAAGAAGTAAGGAGTCTAGTCCACTCTATTCCCTCAGGCCAAACATTTTATATTCTCTCCTCTCCTCTCCCCACCCCACCCTGGTAAAGCACCCATTACGACTTCTGTTCATGGGACATGCAATGGGAAATCCTGGCCTATAGTGGATGGTTATGCTTATCCCAAATCCCATCTGCTTAGTGCATACATTAAAATGATGTACCCATAAAGGCTGTTTGAGTCAGTATAGTACTTCAATAAGCAGCAGTAAGATATTCAAGTCTTCCACAATAATTATTTATGAAAAGTAAAATCTCCATTGCAATTTTCCAGTATTGTGACAGGTAGTGTCTTCTTGCTGGCTAGCTTCCTCAGCCTGGGAAAATGAGATGTCTTTCTAGTTTTTCTAGACAAGAGAGAAAACCTCTTCCCCCCATCTTCCTCCACAACACAGGCTCAGAAATTGAATGCCTCGCCCCTGCCCCTCCACTATTCAAGTGGCTCCCTTATGTCTCCAGTGTCTGATTCTTTTTGTCAGCAATTAAGGATGCATTCTGTGGCCTGCCAACATAGGTTCTGGGAATTCAAGGCCACACAATGGACTCTGAAGGAGCTTAGAGTTTTATCTTTGGGGTGGCTCTTATCTGCTCTGCTTCCTGACTTTATTCTCTGACTGGAAGGATTGAGGATCATTAGTGGGGTTCTCTTGCCTCTTGAAACAGCTCTCAAGAGGTCTTGCATTGGTTCTGCCCTGGATTTTCTGGTGGCTTCCAGCATACTGGCAGCTGCCACCTCTGCCCTAGGTTTCTCATTGAGCACAGCCAGTGCTGCTGCAGGAGCTATACTTGATAATTTTCACTTGTTTTCTATTGCACATGCTGTTCTCTTATAGAAATGTTAAAGACTACTTCTGCTTTTCAATTTTTGCAAAAGCAGGCTAGAGAGAGAGAGAGAAAGAGAGAGTCCCCAGTCACCTGCAGGCTTTCTGTTCAGGAAAACCAGGAAACAAAAGAATTGTCACCAGTCTTTCTTGTCCCATGCAGGGACTCAGAAAGAGCGTCAGAGAGCAGCTGCAGTACCAGCCTAACTACAACCCAAGCAGGGGCCCATTCCAGCCTTCCCACACCCAGTCCATGCTGCCACCACCCACTTAGAGGCCATACTTTGGAGACCTCTTCAATAAAAGCTCTTCCTGCCCCCACCCGGACAGGGTTTTCTTTGATCTTTCTAATTTGACAGAAATGTGCCTCTTTCAAAATCATACCCAGGAGGGAAGGAAGGAAATTCTTTTCTTCCTTTCCTTCCTTCTGAGATGCATTGTCCCATTATCACTGCACTCAGTGGCCAGATATTTAATGCAATTGTGGGCTTGTCCAGGAAGAGAACTGTCACTTAATTTATAACCGCACTTCTAGGTGAACTTACACTGCCTGGAGCACAGATTCAGGCACTAGGGAAAGCAAGCCTACGTGATAATAAAAGGGCAAGTCCAAGGTCACCCTGTCTTCCTGTATATCAACTTCAAAAATGAAAGTTTATGAGTTGGGAACTTCTTTTATTTAGGCATTGACTGAAAGATCCTCTAAACCCACTGAAAATAAAAGAGCAAAGGCTGTCTGAAAGCCATCTTGTTGTGTAAGGGTTCAGAACTGAGATGTGGGAAAGAGGGAGGAAAGCTGCTATTCCCAGGCAGCAATGGCAGAGAGGCCCTACCAGAGGACACAGCTGATCCCTGATGTCCTGAGCAGCTCTCAGCTCCCATGTTGCCCCTGTGAGGCTTGGCACTGCCCCTGCCCATAGGATAATAAGGAGTGCTAGTTAAGCACCTTGTTTTAAAGAATGCTGACCCCTGTCTTAGATCATCTGGAATTAAAGCTCTGGCATAAATTCTAAGGGAAAATTAGATACTGAAACTTCAGATTTTTCCCTCTCTTAATATGGTATTTCTTCATGTAGATGAGAACAACACATGAGCTCAATAAGTATCAAGAGCTCATTGTTCGTAGGAACAAGCACCAAGCTTTAATGTGGCCTTCAACATCTTGCAGATTCTGCATTGGGAAATGGTCTCCCAAGCCTCATATCCTATTATGTTCCCTGCAAGCACTCTGGCCCCCTTTCAGGCCTGCCCAGGTGCCATACTATTCTTGCCTCAAAGCTTTTCACAGCTCTTCTCTTTGCCTAGAATAAATATGTGCTTGCCCATCATTGCTCAGCTCAAGTTCCACTTCCTCAAGGACCCTTCCCTTACCCTTGACTTGGGTTGGGCCCCACCCCTGCCCCATCATCTATTTTTAAAGTCTGCTTTGCTTCTCAGTACTTTTTACAATACAAAGTAAGTAACTGATTGAATAATTGGCTGTCTCCTCCCACCCCACTAGCAGAAAGAATTTCATATAAAGACATCCAATTATTATTTGTGAAATGAAGGAAAGAAGAAGCAACAGAGTTTCAAAACAAATTTAAAAGAACTTCCCTTGAACCACAGGTTCTATAGATTGCTGATACATGAGATCAAGAACATGAACTCTGGGAGTGGACTACCTAAATTCTCATCTTAGCTCTGCTGCTTACTGACTATGCCACTTGGGAAAATTAAACTTTCTCAGATTGCTTCTTTATAAAAATGAACTATTTACACTATAGAACCTTCAAGCTTTTGTCTTTGGTTTTGTGTTCTGTTTTGTTTTATTAAGCTTTTAACCAGGAATAGGCTATCTGAGGGCTCGGTCTAGTTAGATGAAGTGGATATAAAAATCTCTGTCCCTAGTTTAGAGTTGTGGGATTTTAGTTCATTCCTATAAAATGGGTGTAGATGAAACTGTATTTGTAGTGACCATTAAATGCCCTGTATAAAGCTGAATATCTATGCATTTAGACAGTTTAAGCTTTTGACATATAACTATTAATTTCATAGTCAAAGCAGAATTCTTCATGGAATGGAGATTATGGATTTTATTCCAAAACCATATCTTAGAGTTGTCTCATCTTTAGTTGCCTTCTTGATGTTCCTTTTCTTCCCAAACTAAGAAACTTCAATGACACAGATTATGGTTTTCAAAAGGATAATTTTCAGAAAGCTCACATGTTGTGTGATATACACACACATGTGTGCATATAAACATATTAGTGCATATAAACATATAATGTACACATATATATGTAACCTCACTTCATTTTGCCCTGACAAGTTAATTTACCAGAAAACACTCTTAATCATTTCAGAGGGCCACTCAATAGAATAATAACCAGAAGGATACAAATTCTGTCATTGCAATCACTCAAAATTTAGATTCCTTCCTAAGTTCTAATTCTCAAGTGTCTTCATGAACAGTCACATCTACCCAAAATATACAGTGTGAGGTGAGAGAAGACAGAGAGAGTAAGTGAAGCTCAGCATGATTATATTTTCTAATTGGTAGTTTCCTATACAATCTGATGTAGGAGGACAGATCAGTCATGCTGGCAGTCCGTCTCACCACCTATTACAGGTCTTACTTAATATACATCCATATATATACATATTAAGACAGCAAGACACATAATTGGATAACTAGAAAAGCAGGGAGACAGTATTGAAGCTGTTTCTGAGTGCCCAGCACATCTGCTTCAAATCAGCCATCTATTAGAATATGACACCATTCCTCCTCACAACAAGGCTGCAAAGAATAAATTGACTATATGATGCTTCAAGATAATCTAGGGTCTTGGATATCTTCCATCCATAAAGCCTATGAGTCTGAATCCCCCCACACATTGATGCAAGTCTTTCCAGCTGCCCATAGTAGTTCAAACAAAAGAGGGAACAAAGACCAAGCATAAATTTGCTAATCAAAATTTGCCTAAATCCAAGATTGACCTGACTCATTTGTCTTCTCTAGTGAATGATTTCACTTAATATCACTGCAAAATAACACTTGTTTTTATTTGTTTCTACTTATCTACCATTGATTTTATATGATTTTACTTACGTTTAATCTTCAAATTCATGAGATAATTTATTACCTGAGATCTGCAGAGTAACTCCGTTTACTATTATTATAACCATGTCATTCTTCCAAAGCTTCACTCTGGAATATTATGACAAAATCGCAAGAACATAATTTTAACACACATAAAAATTATTACCATGCAGCTGTGCAAGTATTTCTTTCCTGTACTGAGGTCCATAATCAATTCTATTTGCGCATACTACACAAAGAGGGTAATAATTTAACACCCCTTGATTTTTTTTCCCTTTCCTGAAATCTATTGAGGAGGTAGTTAAAGCCCTCAAAAACCTAAGCTGCACGCCAAATATCTGCAACAGTCCTTCTGCAAAAACTTGAACAAAATAATTAAGAAGCTGCTTAAGCAACCATTTGCCACAAACCAGATTGAGGGATTTGAAATATGTACAAATATTTTTAAATAACGCCCCAAAGGGGAAATTCGTACTAATAAGTGAGGCCTGCTGCAGCTCCTGCTGCTGGCTCTGCATCCTGGGAGTACACATGAGTAAATAGAAACAGGTTCCAACATTTTTCATCTTCCCTAAGGTATCTGAAAGAAATACTCTGATTTTAACTGCTACAAATCTGGGGCAGAGCCTTTTCTAATAAGATTCCATAATCTTCACAGCACAATGTGCTCTATGTTAGAGCAATCCCACAACTCATAATTCCCCAGCAGTTAGTGTGCTAGGGTGAACTTCTGAGTCTCAGATAACATTAAGGCTGTGGTTTATGCCCTGATTGATAACATAGTCAATGGAGGCAACCTGTCCCAGAGAAAGGATCCAAAAAGCTTTGCATAGTGTTTATGATACAGATAACCTCCTGGCTGACATCTATAGAGGAAAACCTTTGATGGATGAAAGGAGCTATAAGATCCTGTGCACCCAGATAGCTCTAGTGAATTTCTCATACATCACTCTTTAGACAATTATAGTACTTTTGTCATTCTATTTGGTCACAAACACTTAACTGATTTTATAGCAATATGTTTTGCAGAGAGTATTTGATAAATAAAATGAAATCATTTTATGCTAGATCCCAGGGTACAGGCAGAGAAATGCTGTTAAAAGACAATATTTCTTTGTTATACATCATATTAAGTCCTGTACTATTACTTGAGCCGGAATCTAATTGGAATTTTGAGGAGCCTCCCAGACCAATAAATCCTCTACTTATGGTGCAGCCCATGTCCCAGAAGCAGCAGCATCACTGGAACTTGTTAAAAATGCAGAATCTCAGGTACCACTCCAGGCCAACGGAAGCAGATGCTGAATGAAGGTTAACGGGATCCCCCAGGTGTTAGACTGGAACTGAAGTGATTCAAGTGGGTCATTATTTGTGGACTCCTAAGCACAAAGGCTGTCATGCCTTGGGAGAAAGGCAAAAAGGAAAAGGCACTTAGAGAGAACCTGGTAAGAGAATATCCATGGTTTATAATAAAAATCCTTCAATGGACCCAGAGCAACTTGGTAGAACAGAGCAGTGTCTAGAACAGAACTCTTGTCAGTGTCTCAAATACACCTTGTCTATACTTCTAATCCTAATCTACCATGTTTTCAGCCATGGAATATCAGGCTCAGCAAATATCTTACAGAACAACCCAACTAAAACAATTCGTTGTTATATACAAAAGGCAAATATTACATATTTAAAGCAAAGGTAAACAATAAAGAAGAAATGAAATATACTTTGGATTTTGACCTTCTAATGCACTGGTGAAATTTGTGGTTATAGAGAAAGTTAGGTAAGTTACCATATGTATCTTCTTTTGAGATTAATCATAGCTTTGAGACTCCCTTAACTGATCAAAATTGAACATTAAGTCTTTTAGCTACCAAAGGGACTTCCCTAGACACCTTTAAAAGATCAATAAGCAGTATAAAAAACATCCTGCTTATCTACCTCCCCTAAAAAATCCATGGCCAAATGACCTATGCAGAATGCTAGAATCACAATGACTGATATGAGTCTGGGAAGACCCCCAAAATGGGTACCCTCTGCTGAAGAGGGAGTCCTGATCTCCATGTGGTAAGTTTCTTAGACAGAATCTACTGGATTGTTCTGGCATTGGCTGGAAGGACTGTTCAATTTGACTGTTTCCTTGTAATAGCAAGAGGGGCCAGAACTTATCAGTTTTCGTGTTTTGCAGGAAATGAAACATAATAGACTGGATTATTTTAGTTTTGAAGTCCTTGGGTCAATCAAGAATAGCTCTGGGGTCCTATCATTGTTTTGCATTCCATCAGGACCGCTGGCAGCTGAGCTGGATACAGCACAGTGCTTCCGTAAAGGGATAGAAATGTCTCACATAAATGATAGGGCTTAAATCTTTCCAAAGCTATTCTATTCTATAACATACAAAAGATCCTTCAGCCAAACTGGGACATGGAACCACAAGCAAAGACCCCCAAAGTAAATGTTTATTGTTATTTCTGTCTTTTCCTCTAGCACTCTTGTACTTGATGAAATTGAATAATGACACCCATGATGTATCTGTATGGTGTTTACACTTTACAAAGCATGGCCATGTATACTGTTTTAGTTAATACCCAGAAGATACCTGTGACAAATGTATATGTCCCTGTATACATTTATAGTAGAGGAAATTCAACTCCTAGAGCTCTGCCCAATTTCCAGTGGACAACAATGAAAGGGATGATATATTCCTTAATAGATAGATGTCAATGCTATACTTAATTCATGTGGTATTTACTTTTAGATATAAAATTGACTGGATCACAGAATGCCCAGGTATCTGGTTAAACTTTATTTCTGAGTGTGTCTGTGAAGGTGTCTCTGGGAGAGATTATCACTTGAGTTATAAAGATAAATAAAGCAGATGACCCTCCCCAAAGTGGGTGGGCATCATCCAATTCACTGAGGCTCTGAATAGAACAAAAAGACAGAGGGAGATACCTGACAGCTTGAACTGTGACATCCATCTTCTGCCCTCAACCAGCCTGGTTTTCTGGCCATCAGTCTTGGCCTGAAACCTGCACCATGGGCTCTCAGCTCTCAGGCATTTGAACAACAACACCAGCTCTCCTGGCCATGCAGCTTTCAGACAGCATATTGCAGAACGTTTCAGACCCCATAATTGCATGCGCCAATACCTTATAATACATTTCTCTCTAGATGGATCCTACTGCTTCTACTTTTTTTTTTTAGAATCCTAATACAGTTAAGAAGGAGAGTTATCAATAGCATTTCATGTACCCCCATCTAAAGAGATTCAAAATTTGATCAAAAACAACTAAACAAAAAAAAATCAAAGAAACTGAGCCCTCATGCGTTGTCTTTTCCTACAGTAAGACCACTGTGAAGAGCCCTATCCTTTGATCCTAAAATGCAATTCCTCTCTCTATCATTTGAGTCTTACTCATCCCAGAATCCACATAGGGCCTTCTTCTTCCTTGAAGCCTTCCTTGCACACTCTTTCCTTTGAGGATGAACATCAGGAATATGGATGGGACCTGGGTCATCATATAATGCCTTGTGTGATGGTTTGCCCTATGCACAACTTTCCACTTAGTTTGTCTATAGGCACTGAACTTCAGGAACTGTATCTTATGGGCTGGGCAACAAAGCCTTGTGTGGAAATAATGGACTTTGAAGTCAGTCATATGAAGGTTCAAATCCCAAATGTCTCTCCTTTAGACCCAGGGATACTTGAACTTTTCTGAGACTGCTTAATATCATAATGTCTGTCATTTTCATTAAAGTACCTCAGGTTACAATGTGATAATAGGTGAGTGTGCAATGCATGGGAAGATAGCATGGTGTCAAAAATGCAGCCCAGTGTAATCAATTCCAATTCTGATCAAAAGAGCCACACTACCCAGTGATACTGCCTTTCCTTCTCCTATTGATATCTCCATCTATAACTGTCCTTCTGCTAGATCACAGACTAGGTGTAGAAAACATTTTTTACCATTTGATGAAACCAGTATCCTGTCAATTCGACAAGTTGTGTCTCCTTAATAAAAACAGAAGCACTCAAGACTTGAGGATTGATCCAAATGGATGAATCCCATATGCAACTGCATGAAGAGGGGACAAGAATTTGTTAAGGACTGTGCATTACCTCCCTTGGAAACTATGTCTGAGGCTCATTTCCTAATCAGTCCTCTGTTTAGCCTTTTCTTTAAGAAACTCCTGATTGCAAGATGCTGCCAGGAGGACACAGAACACTAGTCTGACCACATGGAACCCTCTCATATAGGTTGTGGTCAGATCACTGAGAAGCCAGGACTTCATTGCTTGCCCTTTCTTGAGATGCTTCATTCCTTTGGGTTCAGGGTCACGATTCATTTAAGACTGTCCTTTTACTTTACTGACCTCTACTTCCTCTCCTTCACTGATTCTTCTCCATCTTCCCCACCTTCACACTTGTCAGAGCTGAGACCTCACAAGCCTCCTCTACGTGCACTTACTCCCTAGGTAAGTTCAACGCATATCTTTCAAGGCACATTGATCTGCTGATGGTCTTCCCCAGTTCACATCTCTAGTCAGAACTCAAAACTTCTCCCTTGGCTTCCAGGTTCATCTCTTCCATCTTCCTTGAAGTCTTCTGAATGTTAAATAGGTATCTCTAACTTAGCATGCCTGTAAACCAAGTTATTCACTGTCCTTCCTATGTCACTGTCCTGTCCTTATGTCTGTACACAGCAGCTCCATCCTCCCAGCTAACCAGGCCAAAATTTCTTAGAGTTATCTTTGACATTTCTCTTTTTCTCACACCCCATATCCAATCTATCAGCAAATCCTGTTGGATTTTTACCTCAGAATCCTGCTTCTCTTTTTCTTCATCACTATTGTTCTAGCATTAACTCTTCCCTGGGTGTTAGTTTTAGTTTTGTTTTGGTACCAAGGATTGAACTCAGGGGCACTTGACCACTGAGCCACATCCCCAGGCCTATTTTGTATTTTATTTAGAGACAGGGTCTCCATGAGTTGCTTAGTACCTTGCTTTTGCTGAGGCTAGCTTTGAACTCACAATACTCCTGCCTTGGCCTCCCAAGCCACTGGAATTACAAGCATGTGCCACTGTACCTGGCTCTTCCCTGAGTTATTGCAAAGCCTTCCAACTACTTTCCCTGCTGCATCTCTGGCCTCCATACAACCGGTTCTCTAAACCAGAGGCAAGGTGATACTGTTAAAAGTGAAATCCAACCTTGTCAATCTTCTGCTTAAAAAGCCTGAGTCCTGTTTGTGACCCATGAGGGACTATAACCTGCCCCTATACTGCCTCTCCCGGTTTCTTTGACCTCACCTCACCTCACTCACCTCTGTGCAATTGCACTGGACTCTTGCTCTTCAACAAGCCAAGCACACCTTCCCCACAGTAGCTTTGTACCACCTCTTCCTTCTGTGTGAACACAGCTCCCAGCTTCACCTGTCATTTTCTGCTTCACTTGTTCAACAAGATAAGTCTCACATGTCACAGGATCAGGGAAGCTGCCTCTAACTATCCTACATGAAAACCAACCCTCAGCACTCCCCATCTACCTTCTTCTTTCTCCAAACCTTCGTCAGCAGCTGACATATGATAAACACACTTGCTCTCTTATGGTTTCTGTTTTTCCTCATAAGAATGTGGACCTTATGGGATTCCTTAGTGTATTCTCGGAGGTTAGAAGAATGCTTGGTTCATAGTAAGTGTTCAATAAATGTTTTTTGAATAAACGAATGGCAACTTCTCAGTAACTGTGTCTTCCTGCTTCTCAGTAACTGTGCCTTATCTCAGGGCCTTCTCCAGAGGTCTATGGTTGCTGGTGCTGGGGATGAGCATAAATCTCTGCTTGCTTTCCAGCACCCACAGATTGCTAGAGTAAATTCTCTAGCAATAAAAGACCTACTACTACCTACTTAGCAGTTATTGAGGATTATCTGATTATGAAAATAGAGGATGGCACCACACACTGCATAGCATGCATAAAGAATGGTTTTCCCATCATTTAATCTATAACAATTACTTTGGCTTAAAAGTGGTGAAATTAAAATTTTTGACTTTAAAATAGAATTCTTAGAAATGATGGCATCTACTTTTACAATGCCCTTAACAAAACAAAACAAAAGTACGTATATAAAAGACAATATCCTCCTTGTTCTGGTTCCCCTTTGCCTTTTGTCATCCTACCCCTACCATTAATGCAAACTTTTTACCATCAATCATTTTTTTTTCATATTTTACTAGGTCAAATCTTTTGCTAGTCATATCATGACATTTTCCACGTTCGTTTCATTCTTCATCCTTACATCCTATTAGCACATTCTTCATGATCCCAAATAACCATAAACGATTAAGCACATAATAATTGTAAATTGAAAATCTACATACGGGATTAGCTCAATTCCTCAATTTGTGAATAATTCAAGTCCCCAAAGAAACTTGCTTCCCATTTCTATGATATTTATTCTGGAATTATAAATACAGAATCTCTTTATTCATGTGGGCTCCACCAATTTAAAATTTGAAGAACTTTGAAGGTGAACACTAGAGGTTATCTTTAATTAGAATGCTCTTCTTAATAAGTTGAATAGATTAATCTTGTAATCAAATATAAAGAAAAATAAACATAAATAATCTTGGATAAACCTTAAAAATATTGGGAAGATTTTTTTTTAATTTGAGAAAAAGAGTGCTTATATTCATTTACCTTGGTATCATTTAGTAAAACACCCAATTCTGTAACTCAATATTGTTATATATAACCACTCTTCCCCATCTAGTCTGAGTTATTAATACATTAGCATCTAAGAATTCTATATATACACATGAAACAATTCAGCATAACTAACATTTTTTTAATAAAACAATTTAGGTATAATTTACCTTTGATAAGTTTTGTTTTTAATTCAAAGCAAGTATATTTTAGTGAATTTACTTTTTTGTTTTACAGACATTAAATTGTTTGCTCAGTTAAAGACTTCCAAAAATTAATTGTATTCTAAACCTACATGAAAATTGAATGTTCTACGTTTCACCAGAGAATTACTAACATATAATATCAACACTTCTCATGAGTTTAACAAGGACAGACTTTCAAATCTGTCAATTAACTTAAAAGACATTGCTTTAACCTTCTTCTGTTAAAAAAATGCAAAATATTTCTCTTTACTGGCTCTGAATATTTATTAATTCACTATTTATTGGCTCATTTGTTGTTTTCATTACTTGAAAAACCTCAAGGAGCCATCAGACCCAAAGATCAAATAATTTAGGCATAAATCATATGAATTAAAACTATCTCAGCAGACATAATGTTGGGATGTGGGAAAAATTATATTTTGCACCTGATGGTCAACAAACTAGCAGTTTGCTTTTCCAGAAGGGAAGGGAATTTCAGTGACAGGGGTCCTCCAAAACCTTCTGCATCTGCTTCCCTGAGATTCAAATATGGCCTTGTTCATTCTCTCAGAGCCTACAGGCTTGAATGTCATCCAAGAGCCAGGGACCAATCTAAAGTAGATTGGCTTATACCCAAATTTAATGAAACTTCCTTAGAGGGAACTGATTTCCCTCATTATCCTTTATGTAGATAATATGTGGAATTAATTCTCCTTCACTAAGTTATCATTACATCAAGCAGACAAACACAGATATAATGTTATTAAAAGTAATGGAATGAGTTCAGCCACTGTTAACTTTAATGGTTCGTATCCTCTCTAGCATCTCAGAGAAATGCCTTCATCTCGCTGCTTTAGCAGATTAAAGGTCAGGGCTAAGGTCACCAGATTTCATGCTCACTAGAGATGGATCTGCTCTTTTTCAGACCTTACTCCCCTGGAACTCTGAATGAAGCTGGGAGGAGGAGACAAAACTGTTCTGAAAGACTTTTTTCCAACTGTGATGGTGACACAAACAGATGTGTATTTCCAAAACACAGTTATTTTGCAATGTAATTGCAAAATGCAGTTTTATTTTTGCAATGAAATTATAAAAATTATACAAGATATTTAACTGTAGTATTTGTTAGGGATTTTCCCTTTCTGTGTCTTGGAACTAGTATTTCTTCGTTAATATTCAACATTCATACTTACATACTCATTAATATTCAGAGTGAGTAAAGACTGTGCAGGTAACACCTTTACATTTTAAGCATCAATCTTGTTGTTCATTTTGTTGAAATAAAACCTAATCAACCATTCTTTGCTGAAAAAAAAAAAAAGCTTTTACTAAGCATCTCTTGGCTGTATAAAAAAAAGAATTACAGAACTATAAATGCAATGTAAGAGATACACACTCATATATATATATATATATATATATATATATATATGTGTGTGTGTGTGTATTCATACATACACAGTCACAAATATATAATATAAAATGTGCATTATAACCATATGTCTGTAAAATATAATAATAGATCATAACAGAATCACATGCACTTATTCTTTTTTGGTTTCATTCATTTGATACACATGTATCAAACACCTACTATGTGTTAGTCACTATATTAGTACCAAGACTATAGACAACAATAAAGATTGTATGCCCTTAGGAGGTTAATGATTGAGGAGAGAAGCAGGCTTAAGTAAATATCAATAACAGGAGGACAAAGACTGCTTAACACAAAAAAGTTCTGAGCATTTAAACAATAAAAGAAGAAAAACAAGGCCTCCAGCCAAAATGTAGTTACAGGGACCAAATTTATTCTCCTGTTTGAAATGATTGAAATACCAGACAAAATATATACAACTATGGCTGTCAACACATTGCAAATGAAGCTAAATTACCTCTGAGAAATATGACACAGATGAGTTGATCTCTACCTAGGATGGACCCAGATTTTTGTTTGTTTGGTTTTTTGTTTGGTGTGGTTGTTTGCTTCCTAGAGAATGTTCCAGGTTGTGAGGTAGGGAGGGAGAATCCAATTAATACCCTGAGTTGAGGAAGGCAGAGCTGGGAGTCCAGGGGAAGTCAAGATTCCTGGTATTTCCAGAGCAGAATACTCACAGGGAAAGACACACACAGAAGAGAATTCCAAAGAACTATAGATGGTCCCCAATGTGTATTAATTCAGTTAGGTACCAAAGAGTATTCTATGGAAGGAAACCACCCAAGGTCATAAATGGAACCATTTAGAAGATTAAAGGTAAAAGTCCCCAGAGAATACAAATGACCAGGAATTATGCCTATCATCAATACCTAAAGGGAAAACCTCCTAATTCATTGGTATCAGTTAAAGAACTATGAAGACTATTGCCTCAGGGATGAGGATAAACAAGCACCACTCTAGATCCACCTAACAAAGCAGAAAAATAAAACCCTGAGGATTAATAGATTTCCAAGTAAACTAATCACAATTCAAGTCCAAAGCTAATGAACATGTTTAGAAACACAACAATAATTAGCAATCAACAGGACAAATTTCACAATGCTTGACATATGCTAAAAAACAATCAAGTATGTAAAAAAGAAGGAAAAATACAACCTACAATGAAAAGAGGAAAAAAAAATCAACCAATCAAAACTAACTCAGATATGCCCCCAGATGGTATTTAAACCATTATTATAAACTAATTTGATATATTCAAAATGTAGAGAAAAGATTGAATATCTTAAATAGAAGACATAAAAAAGACTCAATTTGAATTTCTAGAAGTAGAAATTATAATGTCTGCTTTGTAAAATATTCAGACTGGGAATAATGGCAGATGACATGTCAGAAGAAAAGATTATTGAACTTGAAGACATAGTAATAAAAATGATCCAAAATGAAACAGAAAAAGAAAAATTGACAAAAATTGAACAAAGCATCAGTGAAATGTAAGACAACTTTAATGACCAGATATATGAGTAACTGTAGTCTCTAAGAGGGACAGAAAAGATAATTTTTTAAAATAGTGCCGAAAATTTTCTAAATTTGACAAAAAACATAAACCTATATCCAAGACACTAACAAAGTCCAAGCACAATATAATACATATATATAGAAGACTACACAATTGAACATAGCAGACCAACTATTAAAAGTCAGTTATAGAATAAAAATATTAGAAGCAACTGGAGGAAAATATAAAATACATACAGATGAACAAACATATAAGAAAGAGTTTTCTTATTGGAAACAACAAAAGAAGAACAAAAGAAAAAAAAATCAACTTAGAATCCTCTATCCTACAAAAAATGTCTTTCAAAGACAAAAGTGAATTAAAGACTTGCAAAAGCTGAAATAACTCCTTACCTACAAAACTGAACTCTGATAAATGTTAAAGGAAGTCCCTCAAGTTGAAGGAGAATTAAGTACACAGAAACCTAGATCCACACAAAGGACTAAAAAGCAACAGAAATGTCAAATGCATGGTAAATACGTACAAGGCTTTAAATTGATTACGTAAATCTCAAAGATAACTGACTGCTTGAAATGAAAACAATCACAATGTATAGTGGGATTTACAACATGCATTAAGTAGAATATATGACATTAACTGAACAAGATGTATCCCATAAGCCTGTAAGGGACTGCTTACATGTTGAAACAAAGAGTTATAGTTAATAAACCAAAGGAAAAAAACAGAATCACAAAAAAAAATACTTAAAAGAGAACAAGTGAACAAAGAATAAATGAGATAAAGAGAAACACAGAGCAAGTTCATATATTTAAACCAAAATCATATTAATAATTACATAAAAGTAAATAGTCTAGATGGGTAGGGTGGCCCATACCTGTAATCCCATGACTGGGGACACTGAGTCAGGAAGATCACAAGTTCAAAGCCAGCCTCCGCAACATAATGAAGCCCTAAGCAACTTAATGAGACCCTGTCTCAAAATATAAATAAAAAATAAAAAAATACTGGGAAGTAAACCCAACAAAGGGCATCCAACAGCTGTAGGGATATAGCTCCATGGTAAAGCACCCCAATTCCCAATTTAAAAAAAAAAAAAAAAAAAAAACAAAGTCTAAGCTTTCCATTTGCAAAGCAAAGCAAATATAAATTTGAAAATGTATAATTTATAAACTACTAGGCAGTTATAAGAAAAGAAAAAAAGACAATTTACCAATATAAAAAATAAGAGAGATAAAACCAATATTAATTCTATAGTTATTTAAAGTATAATAATGGGAAGTAGTAAGGAAATTTATGGAAATAAATCTGAATGATTAGGTAATGTGAATATACTTGAAAAACACTACTTCCAAAACTCATTCAGGAAGAAATAGATCAGGTAAATAATCCAAAACCTATTAAATAAATTGAATCTTTAGTTAAAATTCTTCCCACATAGAAAACTACAAGAGATACTAATGTCTTCATGAATGAAATATTTATAAAAGTAATGGCATGATTTCTATAAAAACTCTTATAACAGTTGAAGAACAGAAAATAAATTCTATCTCATTCTATCAGGCCAACATTACTGTGATACCAAAACCATACAAAGACATCACAGCCAAAAAAAGCTACAAAAACAACAAAAACAAAAAACCCTCTGTACTCCTATACATTAAAAAAACCCTATTTATAACAAATCAAATTCAAGAAAGCATAAAAATATAATATATAACAACCTAGTGGGGTTCATCCTAGTAATGCAAGGTTGGTTTCTCATTTGAAAATAGATAAATGTTATTTCTGTGTTGACAAAATATTAAGGAAAAACAATATGGTCATTTCTATATAGCAGAAAATTTTTTGACAGACCCAAAACGTAATATCTACACCTCATTTTAAACAAAAATAAGCCTCACATCAAATTGGGAATTGAAAGGAAACTTGTCAACCCCAAAAAGATTCTGTGAAAAAATCTATAGCTAACAGCACACTTTATTATAGAAGACCATTTTCCCCCTAAGATCAGAAGCAAGACAATAATGTCATCTGTCACCATTTCTATTTAACACTGGTCTAGAGGTCCTACCCACTGAAGTAGTCAGAAAAAACAAATAAAGATCACCAGATTAGAAAGGAAAAATCAAATAGCCTTTATTGGGGATGACATAACATCTACCTAAAAACTTCATAGAATCCACAAAAAAAACAAAAGAGCTCCAAACTAAAGAGTGAGTTAGACAGGTTGCAAAATTTAAAACTAACAGACAAAAGTCAGTCATCTTTATAATACAAATAAAACTTGGAAATGATATTTAAAAAGTAATGTCACTTATAATAACATAAAAGGTTTTGAAATACTGGGAAGTAAACCCAATAAAGGGCATCCAACAGCTGTACACTGAAAGCTGCAAGCATTGCTGAGGGAAACTAAAGATGACTTGGATAAATTGAGAATCATACCATGCCCATGACAGACAAAAATATCTATAAATCATACAGAAATGAAAAAATTACTAGAATAGGCAAAACAATTTTGGAAAAGAAGAACAAATGGAAGGATGGCACTATCTGATTTTGAGACATTAAAAGTTTTAATGATCAAGATAGTGCAGTATTGCCATTAAGATAGACAAATAGATGAATAGAACCAAATGAAGAGTTCAGAAATAGATTCCCACAAACACCATCAACAGGTCTTCAGCAAAGGAACAAAGAAAATTCAGTGGAGAACTAATAGACATTTTAAAAAATGATGTTGTAATAATTAGATATCCTTATGCAAAAGATGAACTTTGATTCTTATGTCATAGATGTAAATTTAAAATAAAAAACTAAAAACCTTCTAAAAGAAAGCATATAAGAAAATCTTTTCCCTATTCAGTTTTTTTTTTTTTTTAAAAAAAGAAGTTATGATGGTTAATCTGAATTGTCAGCTTGATTGGATCAAGATATGTCTGAAATTAAGAAGCTTCTGGGTGTGTCAAGGAGGGTATTTCTAGGAATGATTGGCATGTGGGAGGAGGGCGAGACCTATCCTAATGTCGGCTGCACAGTCCCATGGGTTGGGGGCCTGGGTGAGACAAAAAAAAAAAAAAGTGGAAAAACGAAGCAACCATAGAGGCAAACTCAATTCTTCTTGGGAACATGCTTCAATTCCTGTGGTGATTGCCTAAGAGCATCAACTCCAGCTCCTTCACTCTTCCAAGGCAGATTCTGACTGTCCATTCTCCAGGGAGTCTCTAGACCTTTGGTCCTGGACTGGAGTTATATCACCGAACCCTCCTGTTCTGAGATTTCAGTTTCCTGGATTGAAAAGCTATAGGGTCCTCCAGTTGGCCACTGTGGGACTATCCATCTTTGGTCATGTAAGCCAATCTAATTAATCCCCTTTTTATAATCATACCTACATATATAACCTGTTGGTTCTGTTCCTCTAGAGAACCTAACACAGAGATAAATTAGACTTCATTAAAATAAAAACATAAAAATTTATGGTTGAAAAAAATTCATTGTCAAGGGAATAAAAATAGAAGCCAGACTGGTAGAAAATATTTGCAAGTCATGAATCTGACAAAAAGACTTGTGTAAAGATTAAGAACTCTCCAAACTCAGCAACACAAAAACAGTTTCTTTTTTTAAATTGACAAAAGACTTGGGGGAAAAGCTCACTTCACCAAAGAAAATATCTGCAATATAAATAAGTACACAAAAATAGACCTATCATTTTTCATTAGGGAAATGAAAATTAAAATCCTAGTTAGGTACAATCACACACTTAATAGAATGCCTAAAATTTAAAAGACTAAACATACAAAGTGGTGACAAGAATGTAGGGCAACTGCAGGGCATTGTGGCACATGCCTATAATCTCAATTAGGGAGGCTGAGATAGGAGAATCACCAGTTCAAATCGAACCTCAGCAACTTAGCATGGTACTAAGCAATTAAGGGAGACCCTATTTCTAAATAAAATAAAAAACAAAACTGGGATATAGCTCAGTGGTCAAGTATCTCTGAGTTCAATACCTGCTACCTCCCCGCCATATATATTTTAATGGCATGTTACACACATCGACAAGTGATACACAAGCAGTAAGTGGTTTTCAGGATAGTAAAAGGCTCAGATATATTAACCAGAATATGATGGAGAAGGTAGGATAGTTTGTTATTTTTCGGCCACTAGTGATTTTTCAGGACCACAATTTGATCAGGTGGTGAGGCATATTAAAATCATACTAGAAGGAAATAGAGATATCAAAACAGAAATGGTTAAAATACTTTGATGAGAGAGAAAAGAAATGGAACTAGGGAAAAGGGAGTCTGTGAATTTGAGGGGCAAGTCCAGCCTCAGGAAGGGTTGTCTAGAATGTGGACACCTAAGCATGCTAGAGGACCACGTAGAAGAGGCAGTGGCCAGGAAAGAAGCAAGATTCTAAGTGGAAAGGTTGATACAGGACTAGGGGTGAAAATGGATAAGAACATCTCAGGAAAAAGGGCACTTCCTTCCATTAAGAAGGGAAAGAAGGAAGAAATAAGAAAGATAAGCAGGAAAATTGGATAACTATGTAGGAGGGAAGAGAAGAATCCATCAAGTGGTGTCCATAGAGGAGTCCCTATCTTCACAGTGAAAGTTAAGGTAAATAGCTATATTGTACCATAAGCTTTAGAAGAAGGCTAAAACTTAGAATAGTTCCTGAGCAATTACCTAGAGATGAGCAAAATTTGGGGTATGTTGTAGTAAAGGCTTAACCAAGTTTAAAACACATAAATTATTATAGTGCTAACAAACAAAGAGATAATTATTTCTTCATTCTACCAGCAAAAGCAGAAAAAACAAAAGGTTGATTTGACCAAGAATTAAAGGTTAGCCAAGTGGATACTGCCAAAGGTCAAGAGGAAGAGACATTTGTTGTGCTGCTTCTTACAGTATACTTGAAGTGGATTTTCAGTTCTGACATATCACTTTCACTGAAAAAATATTTATTCAGAATCTGGAAGAATTGTGTTTTGGAGCATGCAAGAGCAATTATCTTCAATGAAGGTTAACAGTACAGAGTCAGTGGGAGAATAAATACAGTTATTGATTCCTATTTGTTGCTGTGGACATTAGGCTACAATTGGTTCATAACATTTTAGAGCCAAAAGACATTTTAAGGGTTATAAAGTTCAACATTGCCATTTTATTGATAAGGAAACAGACACAGAAAAATTTGAGGACTTTTTCCAAAGATGATAGGAGAGAGAACAAGATCTTTCTGGTTCTCATTTAGTATTTTGACATTCACAAAACTTCTTTTTCAAACTTGCTAATCATCATTAAAGGCATCATATTGTACTTGTACCTTATAACTAGAAACACCAGAAAGAGTCTACTGTTTGGGGGAGTAACCTGAGAAGGGGAACTCCATTCTTAACAGTAAATTCAAAAATATACCAGCTGCAGCTGTATCACTTACTATCTCAAGGTAGTTACGTAAGTTTTTAAACTTGAGACAATTTTATATAAAATAACACTAGTGTATTTCAATTCTGTTAGAGTCTGTAAACAAGTCTGGATGGCGCCTGGCAAAATGCCAGAGGGAGTGGTTTGTGAAGTAACGCCAGTGAGCCATTAAGTGTGGAGATTCTTTATTGGTCGACTGATGTATCTAGTTTATGCTAATTAAGATAAGCTGTGTGAAATGTATAAATACCGCTCCTGTCCTACAATAAATGGCTCCTACTCCTGCTGTATCACTCTACACAAGTTGTTCGTCACCCCCCAGTTATTTTGCCCAGCCAGCCGGGCTGCGGCACAATTCTGGTATTGTTCTTTTATATTTGCAACTGAAAATATAAGGATGTTTCAAATAATGTTATTTTGCTGCCTAGTTTTTCCAGTTTCTAACTAATTTCCTAAGTAAATGTCATGTCAAAAGTTTCTCATATGACATAAAAGAAGAGCAAGAAGTTATTCTCAAATGGGAACATGAGATTACAGTTTCCTGGAGGTCAAAGACTGCTTTATTATCTACAATGTAGAAGGTATCAGGTAAATGCTCAAAAACACGTATTGAATGCATTCATAAAGTGAGACAAAGGGACATAGCTGATCCTCATGGCAGATGCTAGTGGCAGATGTGCAATGTTCAAAGTCAAGGTGGGCTCAATCTTGATTCATCCAGGCAGAGGTCTATAGGGAAGGTCTAAGCCAACAAGTACAGGTACAGGCAAAGGGAAATTTCAATGTTAAGTATAGCAAAGACATTTAAGCAGAGGATGGAAGATTCAGGTCTGGAAATGTACTAAACTTTATTTTATCACTCAGTGGCTTCATTAGGTCCTGAGATGATTCCTAGCCCACAGAGAATACTCTGCATTATATAGGCAGCCAGAATGAATTGGGCAGAAACTTTGGAGTCAGAGACATTGGGTTCAAATTTTAATTCTATTACTAACCAGAAACACAGAATGAGCAACTTGCTTGACCCACTGCTATTCTGTATTTACCTTCTTGCTGTGAGACTGTATCATGTTACAAAAACACCTTTCATATTTCATATAACTTAAACACTGCTACCTTGCTATCCAAACACTTGCTCTTCCAACCTCTCTGTTGCAGGCTTCCTGTTATACCCTTTCTGGGCTCTCTTTTCCAGTTTCTTTGGGGAATTATTCTTTCTAAACATTAGTGTTCCCAAGGTTTCTGTTCTTAACCCTCTTTCTCATTTCATATGTTCTCTCCTATAGATATCATCTACCGTATTGTTTTAAGTACACTGTCTGTTTTACTTAGCTTTTTAAATGCCTTGACCAAAAGATCTAACAAGAATAATGTAGAGGAGGAAAAGTATATTTATTGCCTTATGGTTTCAGAGGTTCAGTCTATAGTCGGTCAACTTCAGAGCTCTAGGTACAAAGTAAGGCAAAACATCATGGCAGAATGGCATGGTGGAGGAAATCAGCTCAGGACATGGCAATCAGGAAACAAAGAGAGCTCTGCTCACCAGGAACAAAATATAAAACCCCAAAGCATGCCTCCAGTGACCTACTTCTTCCAGTCACACACTACCTGCCTACATTTACCACGCAGTTAATCCATATCATTGGATTAATCCACTAATTCAGTTATGCTTCTCATAATCTTACAATTTCACTTCTGAAAATTCTTGTATTGTCTCACATATGAGCTCTTGAAGGACAACTTATATCTAAACCATAACACTATCTATAACTTCAGGCTAGATACTTCCAACTTCCTACTAAATTTCTCCACATGAATATTTCTTAGTCACTTGAATCTGAGAAACAACATGACCAGAACAAAATGTATTGTCTTTTCTCCTTGTCCCCTCCCAACTTCAACTTTCAACTACTCCTTTTCCTCTACTCTCCATGTCATCCAATGCTATCATTCTGTGAATCAAACCAGATTGGATCTCGATAGCTCCATCATCTGGACCCATATGTATTTAAGCAATGATTTCATCTTTTATTTTCAACCTGTTAAATATTTCTCATAACTTCCTTTCATCTCTGTGCTCACCACTGTTCAGGCCAGTCTAACCTCTTCTTCTACACTTTTAATCTGCCATTTCTTTCCATCTATTCACTCAGTTTCCAGAGTTATCTTTTAAAAAGGGAAGTCTAAAATTAGTACATTCCTGCTTAAAATGCTTTAGTTCCTTCTTAGTTAGCTAGATTGCATTTTATAGTCATCCTGACATAATTATGAATACCTAACTTATTATGTATTAAATATACAATATTTTAATCACTCCCCTACCTTAAAGGACAAAGTCCAAACTCATTATCATTATATGCTAAAAGCCTTTCATAACCAGAAACTTCTGGTCCCTTAAGTCCCATCTCCATTCACTTTCCCTTTTTTCTGGTCATACTGAATCATTTTGCACTTCTGCATGTGCTCAATTCTTTTGTATTGTAAACAAAGCCATCTCTTACCTGATTCACAATAGGATTTCATTCATCCTTGAAGATTCAGATCAAAAATTTTCTATCATACATTGCCTGACCTCCACTAATCTTTGGACAGGAGGGTAACTTTCCTTTTTGTGCACCTACTTATTTTATAACAGTCACCATTGTCTTTCTTCTTGTATTTTAATCATATCAATGTTTATGAATTTGTGATTCCTTAGAGACCTATGTCTTATTTACCTTTAGTTTATCAACACATATAACAGTTCCTAGTACATAGAAAGTACTTAAGAATAGATAATTGAATTAATGGACATGTCAGGAAGTTCTAGTAGATGAGAGAGTAGAAATGAGGAGAGGAATTTTAAGGTCAAGGTGAGTCAGCATGGCAAACTCTGTAGCCTTATTTTACCCCCTGTGTCTGAGCTTTAATCTCCCAATTCAAATTCCATTTATGTATAAAAGTCTTTGGCTTTGAAATATTACCAGCAGCAAAACCACCCTCTGGCACCACTGGATCTCACAACAGGAGATCATGGAATCAGCTGCCTATAGGATTCTATTTAAAAGTCAATTTTCAATTAAAACAGTAGGGAATTGCCATTTAAATAATTTTTGTTTTGCTAGGAGCCTGGAACATAGAATGAGTCAATCTCAGAAATAAATAAATACCATCAATAATTTGAATTAGGAAATTTCACTCCTGCCCATATTATGATGCTTATTCTTGTAGGAGAAGCTCTTAGGTAATTCACTTGGAAAGAAAACTATTTCAAAGCTCAGTAGACTTCATCCCAGGAAGACCTTTGACTCCTTAAACATGCATCAGTTGACCTTCAGTGCAGGACTGGTCTTTAGAGATATCTAGACCTACCCACTTTGTATTCATAGATGAAGAAACTGAAACCAATGGAATGTAAGTACCTAAAATCACACCACTCCCTGTAGACAAGCTTCACCGTCCTCCCAGTCCTCTTTATCACTTCCACTTATTTACTTGGAGTCAAAGAAGACCAATGTAAATGAGGTAGTATGTCCATCAAGCCCAAACCCTACCCAACACTGCCATTGTGTGAAATCTCACATCATCAGAAATATTCTCAATATCTCTATATTCACTGCACAAAAGGTATTTGAACAAAAAGTTACACCCTGACCATGTGTATTTCTAACATGCCTCCTTACCCCACTTCCCTATTCAATCCTCTGATAAAAGCAACAATTTCTGCTTCTTCCCATTTACAAACTGAGAAATGACTCAGTAAACCTTATAGCTCTTTGGTCTATGAAGCACTCACTTCATATGAAATAATCACCATCCTTTTAACTTCATCACTCTGGAGTCTACCACGATTCTCCCCCTTTAAGGTGATAATTATACTAATGACCTCACCATCAGGTATTTCTTGGGAATTAATGATCAACTGAGGTTAATGGCCCACAGAATAGCCATGGTCCATCAACTCCACCCAGCCTGTCATTAATCCCCAGGAAATGTCCTGCTTCCCAATTGTTATTGCTTAATTTAGACTCTCTTCGTTCTCATCAAGCCTTGCGATATTGCTACATCCGCCAAGAAGCTTTGTGTTTCATTTTATTAGTCTATGTCCTGGTGGTTCAGTAAGAGTGGTTTTCCTAACAAGTAATCAAATAAAACTAGAATGTACCTTATTAAAAGTTACCTTAAAAGCCATTAAACCTCTCTAGACATCTTAATATTTTATACAGTTTCATGGGATTTTTAAATGCACAAATGGGATAGGGTACTGTGTCTTGAAGAATACAACCTTTCAACACTCTCCAATTCACCCTTAGCCTTATCCTTTATTCACCTCACAGAATAAATTTAATCACCTTATTTATTTTTACAAGTTACTCTCCCAGGCTGAAAGTGCTTTTAAACATTAAATGGTGTCATAAGTGGTCTACAACACTAAATGTTACATATCCCTTATAAGCAGTTTCTAGACATTATACATCCTGCAGCATTCCTATTTCGTTTATTTGCTTACCTACAATGCTACATTTCATTCAGGGATTCAAGGATGCACAAAGCTTTACTGGACTTTTTTTTTTTTGGTTCATTTCCTTCTTCTGTTAGATGAATGGAGCTACAGCAGGGGTAAGGCAGGTGTGAGTAGAAGGAATAGAGAGAGAGGTCTAGGGGTAGCATTTAATAACCCAGAGCTCTTTCAACACCAAAGTCAATTTCAAAAATACAACCAGGTCCCTATTATGAGAAAAAAATACACATTATCAACAAATAGCACTTAGTACAAATACAGGAAAAGGATCTCTGTGTTGTCATGTTTTCTTATGAGACCAAAATACAAGAAGGAAAATCAGAGGAGAGGGGATGGAGGTACAGTAGGAAACCAATGCTTCTTTTAATTCCATAACAGCTCTTTGAATGTAGGGAGAATGCATTAACAAATATTGAGGAATTCAAAAACAAGTATAGTGGGACATGCATATGCAGCAAGCTTACACAAAAGAAAGATCAGAGCTTACTGTTAGATCTGCCATTAGCAATAAAACCTTTGACAAGTTATTTATTCTCTTTGGATCTCAGCTTCCTCATCTAGAAAATAAGGTATTGATCTAGCTAATGTCCTAGCTTCTTTTCAACAGTAATATTCTATGATTTTTGATTTTTGGAATCTATAAAATAACCAACTGTTATAATAGAATTTCATTATGTATGACATCAATTTTTTTCAAAACATTTATTTTCATTTACTCCAAGAGCATGCATTGACTTGTATTTGTATTAATTTGCCAAATATTAGAGCACATGAGGTGAACAATGTGTACTATGTAAGAAATATAGTAGTGTTATTTAAAAAAAATAAGGTACATAGAAACCAGGATGTGATCCCTGCTTCCATGCCAAGTAGTTTACAATCTAGTGGAGGAAACAGAAAACAGTATTCATAAAAATTAATGGAGATAAGTGAGAAATGAGGCTGTAGAAAGAAAATAAAAGGACTTAGAATAGGAGGTAGTTGAGAGACTGAAAGTAGAAGCAGAGGAAAACAGTCATATATTGATATATTGAATCTTAGTATAGCCAGGACTATTAGGCGACAAACCTCCATGAAAGAGGTGATACTGGAGAAGCTGGCCAGGCTAGGGCAATAACCCAAGTGGTTCATGAAAAGGAGTTTGGGTTTTATTTGAAGTGAAATGGGTCTTATGGGACATTTTCAGCAAATGATTATTAATTGTTTTTAACTTGCCAAGAAGAAAATAAAAATTGTTTTATTTAAAAAGAACCTTAAGAACATAAAGCAGTTTAGGTCTACCTAAAGCACATTTTAAAGAAACATTAAATATATTATATAAATGGCCATTATATTTGTTGGATTTTTCCCTCTTTGTCAGATTTATACTTATACAAAGAAACCCAAGCTGTTTCTATCTCCAAAATATGAAATAATTACATCAAATATTTCACAATTGTTTGGAAAGCTTTCAGAATTCAACAAATGAATTTACCAAGAGACAATGCACTTGATACGTACAGATAAGCAACTAATAATAAGTTCACAGACAAGACCAAGAACCAAAAGGCAGTGAGGCATTCATGAAGAAAGGAGGAAGATTGTTTGGGTGGCAAAATCTCACAAATGACAGCAATAAATGAGCAATAATAGCTTTAGGATTCAGGAACTCTTTGGTATGCTCCACTGTACTATGTGAGATATAATCTTCCAGGGGAATTGATAAAAGCTTCAGCATTTGGGACTTTAAACCCAGACTGGATAACATATTAGGAAGGATTTTTAAGGAATAAGTTCTGTATTGGGAAAAAACTAAACTTCATCACATTTCATCTTTCTACTTTTATACTGTTCAATAATTTAAAAAAAAAATAAGAAAGAAAAAATTATTCAGAATTCTTTTTATCTTCACATATATTTTTCATTTTTTTCCTCTCAGGAATAACTATACTAGTATTACTAATAAAAATGAAAATGTAACTTATATTATACTACTGCAAATTTAGACATATAATAAATGACTTTGAGGAAATAGGTGTAATTTGCAATTGACTGGAACTTTAGGAGTCAGGAGTTTTACTGAGGCTTAATGCTAATCGTTTAGCTTCTTTGCACCTTAGATTATTCTATTGCCAAGTGGAAAGACTAAGGGTAAATCTCTACACAGCATGTTTACATATTAGTCTATATTTGATCAATGTTTATAACATATTTATATTTGTCATATTTATATTTATCAACACATACATAGCATGTTTATAATATAGTGAATCCATGCATTAATAAATAAATATATATATACTCTTCAGTAAAACCTCTCTAGCAAATTGAAATTGGTTTGAGCAAAAAAGGAAAAGGAAATATGCAGTTACCATAACTGAAAAATTTAGAGGGTACTTTTAGGCACAACTGAATCCAGGAACTCAAACAGTGTTTTCTGAGAAAATTCTGTGCATAAGCATAGGGTTTGGGGTGAGGATGCGGTAGGGCTAGAGAAAGGGAGAAGATATAAAGGCATTCTAATAAAGAAAAACAATAAAATCCACTGCAAATTCAAACATAATGCTTGAATATGAATGAGGTTCAGCTGCTAGAAACAGCCATCCACATTAAGACATAATTTGATTTCACTTTTTCTAAACAATCCAGATGTAGGCAATCTAGAGCTGGCATGGAAGCTCCCCTATCTGCAGGCCAGGCTATTTCCAACTCTGTTCTACCATCCCTGGGTGTGTCCCTTGTACTTTCCTAGGATGAAGTTTGTTTTAGTCAGATTTTTCATTGACCAAAAGACCTGACAATGACAATTAGAGAAGGAAAATTTTATTTGGGGGCTCAAAGTTTCAGAGGTATTAGTCCGTAGATGGCTGACTCCATAACTTGGGGCCTGGAGATACTGCAGAACAACATGGCAGAAGAGTGTAGTAGAACAAAAGCAGCTGGAGACATGGTACCACTAATCAGAAAGAGAGAGTTCTGTTTACCTGGGACAAATTATGTACCACAAAGGCACAGCACACCCCCAGGGATCCACCTCCTCTAGCCATACAGCTACCACCCAGTTAATCCCTATCAGGGGATTAATGCACTGATTAGGTTAATACTTTCATAACCCAATCATTTTATCTCTAAACTCTCTGACATTGATTTACACGTAAGCTTTGGGGAATACCTAGTATCTAAACCATAACAGAGTCCTCATCAATATATCCATATTCCAAGCAACAAGAAGCAGGAGGAAAGAAGGGTAGGAATGGGACTCAACAGTACTCTTTAAAAGAAATTTTCTGAAAGCTGCCCCACTAGACTTACTCTCTCAGCTACACTCAATTACAAGGCAAACTGGGACTCATAGTTTTGTTTTGTTTTTTCCCAGATAGCTGTATGCCACTTGAAAGTTGTGGGTCCAAAGAGAAAAAAATGTGCATATTGGAGGAAGAAATTAAATATTTGCCAAATTGTTGGTATCAATAGAAAAATACAAGTACCATAATCAGTTTTTTTTTGTTTGTGCTGTATACTCAATCCCAGATTGTGAAATAGTTTCTGAAATATATAGTGAGCACTCAAAAAATATTTATTGAAAGAACAAATTGGTGAAAAAATATATATTATAGGATATATATATATCCTATAATATGTTAATAGTAGTACAAGTTCTATATATTTCAACAACACCAAGAATAGCATAAAGTAGCTACTACTGTGATTCTCCTCCTCCTCCTCCTCCTCCTCCTCTCCTCCTCCTCCTCCTCCTCCTCCTCCTCCTTCTTCTTCTTCTTCTTCTAGTACTGAGGATTGAATCAAGAAGTGCTTTATCACTAAGCTACATTTCCAGTCCTCCAGTCCTTCTTAGTTTTAATTTTGACACAGGGTCTTTCTGAGGGACTCACTAAGTTGCCAAGGATGGTCTCAAACTATGACACTCCTGCCTCAGATTCACAGTTGCTATAATTATAGACATGTGCCTCTATTCCCAGGAAAAGCTTTTTAATATTTCAAAATTGATATGGAAAGAATGTGAATTGTGAAATCACACAGATCAGGATTCCTATCCCAGCTTCACCACTTAAGTTTTTGACCTTGGTAGAATTATCCCATTTTGTTAACTCTTCATATATAAAATTGTGTCTAAAATTCTAAAATTGTAGAATATTTTAATTGAATTAAAATATATGCAAACAATGGAATAAAGTCCCAGACACTGATGAGCTCTCAGTAATAGTCACTTCTTTTCCTTTTCAGAATGCCTCTGTGAACCCTGGCAAACCACTGCAGATCTTTCCATAATTTCCTCCAGAAGAGTCTGTGTTTCTAAAAGTTATCCTAGAATGAGTTTGCCTGTTATCTCACCATAGAAACTCAAGTTTTACAAGTTCTGAGCCCAGATCTCCCTTTGGTAGATTGTTACTTACAAATATATTAAACTTAAAGCTCTCAAGAAGAACCCAATAATGAGCAAAGCCTTTAAGAAGAATGTCAAATTTGGGGACATAATGCCATATAAACATGCATGTATACATGCATAAAATAAAGCATTTCATTTATTTCTAATCACAGGTTATCATATTTTGGTATCCAAATAGAAAAATATAATTTGAAAAAATGAAAATGACAAACTAGTGGAAGAATGATATAGCATACCTCCTTAAAAATAAAAAAATAAAATAAAACACAAACCAAAGGCCACCTAATCTTAAAAAATCAGTATATTTTTATTTTTCTTTAATTGATATAATTCTAAAAAGAAAAATACAGATAACTGACTTCTCTCTCTCTCTCTCTCTCTCTCTCTCTCTCTTTCTCTCTCTGTGTATCTAGCTCAGATGCATTTTATCTCTGAGAAGTCATCTGAAGAAAGATTTATGGCTCAGATAATCACTAAAGGTTGAATTTACTGGAAAAACTAATTCTGAAGTAGGTCAAGAATTCCTTCAAAGTGGGAGATACCCTTAAAAACATCCAAACTGCCAACTGCAAATCTAGTAACAGTGTTGATCCTGCAAAATTTTTTTCACTGTCACTATGACGTGAACTAAAAAGAACCAAGAAAATGGTCAACATTGTGAAAACTAAATTGCTTTTAGGATTTATATTTTTTCATCCTTCTAAAGGTAGCATTTAATAAAATAATCTGATTCTTTTTCCAGTTCAATCATAATAAAGCAGAGATTCCCAAACCCAATTTACCATTATTTTTTCATTGAGATTTAAGCACCCTTCATCCTTAGAACCAGTCTTGTTATCAGAAAAGGTATTTACCCATAAGCCCAGTAAGTATTATGAATTTTTGAGGGAAAACAGCAATTACTTGCCACTGAGATGTTATCCCTCCTAAGCTACTTGTATAGACAACCCATAAAATGACATCAATCCCTGAGAATTTTCTTGGCCTTTATTTGTGGGGTTTGTTGTTTTTGTTGTTATTGTTGCTTGATGGAGAAGCATAGAGAGAGAGAATTTGTTGAGCATTTACTCCATACCATACTCTTTATATTTATTATAATATTTTATCCTCAAACAACCTGGGCTAGTAGAAGTTAATATTCTCATTTTAGATTTGGAAAATTGACATTCCAAAACACAGTGTGACTTGCTAAAGAATGCAACCTAGCTACCCAGGAAGCGTCAGATACTGATTCAAGCAAGACCTAGTCTTCATCAGAAGGCTCCTATTTTTTTCAATAAAGCAGCTCTACAATGCTGCCTTCCCTGTGTAGAAAGCTAAGGCAAGCTGGAGGAAAGATGCACTCTGTCAGGAAGAAGCGAAAGGCCTTCTTGCCAAAGACAGGTAATTATCTAACAAATAGCCCAAAGTTGTGAGCTGTCATAAGCAAACAGTTTATAAGAACTTTAGTTCAGAAAAGCAAATTTTCAGTCGCTCACAAGTTCCTCTTGTCTGCTCTTTCATACATCCACAGCCGCCACAGATACTATGTCTAAACCTGGGATCCCAGCGAGATTCTGGGGAGTAAATATTTACAATTTATTTCAAACTTTAAGCCAAAAGAATAACAAGAATTGGATTTTTGGAAGGCCCCTTCTTTACTGTGAGCAGAACATTAGTAAATACAGTGGTAATAACATTTACCACTTGTTGAGAGCTTACTAGGCAATGCGCTATGGGCATTTCAAGTATTGTATTAATTCATCTTCAAAAAAACCTTGTGGGATAAGAACTATTACTTCTCCATTTCACAGATACAGGCAGTGGCTTAAGACATTAAATACCCAGTTGAGGTCATCCAGCTGTCAAGCAGATGCCCAAATCCATACATACTGTTGTTCTGTGTGTCCCAGAGTACCGGATCCTGGGTCCTTTTTCTCCCCCTTGATCACCTCCTGCCCTGGACTGGCTCACTCAAGCTTCAGAGTAGGCGCCATGGAAATTATGGACAGGAAAATTTATCTAATTTATGCATTAAATGGTTTCTCCAATTTTTACAATTTATATAATTTATACAAAAAAAGTCTTCTTTCAGTCTCTTCTTCTATTGAGATCAGGTTTTCTCCTTTTACCACCTTTCCAAACTCTATACTATTGAAAGTGTATTCATAATATTAAAAAGGCTTGTTAAACTCTAAGATAGAGTCTCCAATCCCAGACTCTCTTAGGCAATATGATTCAGAAACAAAAGAGACCACTTGTGAGAGAGACAAAAATCTTTTTCTATTCACTTTCTTCATTTATCTCCTTTGGAATATTTTCCAATTCCTTTGTTAGAAGAGTGTGTTAGTATCATTTTTCCTTTTATTACATTAGCAGTTTCTCATTTATTTTCAGCCTTCTCTTGTTATCAGCATTTTTTTTTCCTATCTTGAAAGCAGAGTTATGAGTTTTCTGTCCCCTCAGACTTTATAAGATAGTAAAAATATAACTCTGTGGAGACTTTTGCCTTATTTGATTTTTTACTCAGCTTGCATGCCTGAATCAAATCATTCCAGTGTTAATTGATTGGAAATACTGGTTTACTAGTTCACAACTAGAAATAAAAGTTGATGGATTAGACCTTGTCTCTAGGGAAACAAAACCACCAAATCCTTGTTGGGAATTCTATTTTTACAGAAGATAAAAATGGAAATAGCCAGGTGAATTTTGTTGGCATGTCACTTCAATGGATGGGTGTCAGAAATGTGGAATACATTCGTCTTTCTTCACAGAGGCGCTCGGACCCTGTTTGTTCTGTGCTGTGAATCTCCAAAGTAATAAAGCTGGCTCCTACATGTTTCAGTTGACAATCTCCTTTTTACTTTCAAAGTCCTTTTATTTGTACTCTCCTCTTTATCCATCAGTGGGAGTATCCACTGACATGTCCACAATATTTTTAAATCGGAATGCAGTGTGACTTCAGAAAATTTAGCTGACAATTTTTAAAGCACATAAAGCATATAACTTGGGGCGGGGTGTTGGATTTTCATTATTGGAAGAAAATTTCCCTGTTAATTGTACCTGTCATCCCAATTATTTGAATCACAGGATGATTTCCTTTTACCGGTTGAAAAATATTTTAATTTGGATTTAAAGGAGTTTCTAAATCACCTCTATTTCCTTTTCATAATTGTAAATACTCTTTAGAAACTTGAGAAGTGTTCGTAAAATTAAAATGAAGCAGACTGTTTGGGTCATTTGACTTCCTTGGCTATTTTTTTTTTCTTTTAACTAGTGAAATAGAGGATCATCAGTTATCTCTCAGGCACTCCTGGAAGACTGAAAACACTTAGCCGGCAAAGTAAAACACTGTCTTAGGTGGGAGGTTTCCAGTCACACCTCTGATACAAATCAACCAGAAAGCCTCAGGAAACAAGACCAGGGTATTAGCTCATTGGTCTGGAATCATCCAGCCACAGTCCCTAATAGAAAGCTTCTAGAAAGTCAAACATAGACAGCAGGTAGTTTCAGTTGTGGCAGATCCCAGCCGAGAAAGAGGGAAGCTTCTGCTGCTGTCACTGATAATCTGATATGTCTGTCACTCTTGCCAGCCACAAAATCCATGTTAAATCCTTGCTATATAGAACAGTCATGTTTTGGGGATTACAGGGGGGAAGATCAGAGCCCTAAATATTCACTAATTGGATTCCCAAGTAAATGATCTGATATCTATGGCTACAGAGTACCAACGTAGAGGGAGGAAAGCAAGTTTATCTGCCCTTTTCTCACATGAGAAAGAGCTACCATTTTTCAGGGCCTAGCAAAGTACTATCAGAAATAACAAATGCTTTCATACTATAAGGTGATGAGTGGCATCTCTTTTACAGGGTTCTGGGGGATTAGGGCCTTAGTCCAGGTGGCTCCATGTTCTTTGGTCTTCAGGGATTATGTTTCCCCAAAATGTATTTCATATTCCCAAGTAATAGGTCAAAACCTCATTATGCATGAACACAGGGGTCTAACATTGCTCCAAGTCCTCCTGTTGCAAATTCAATGAACAATTAGTGCAACAGACAGGTTCAGTGATCTGCACACAAAACAGGAGCCACAATTTTCCAAGTAATGAATAAAAGTAGAGTTCAAAGGCTATTTTATGTCATTTTTCCCTGTGATACTTAAATTGTCCTCAGCTCTACTCCAAGGTGGAGTGAATTGCTCCTCAGTGCTCCCAGGTGACAATGCACATTCCTCTATTACATATAGTATTGACCACAGTGTGAGGTTCTGAATTTGTCTCTCTCTTCCTACCAGACCCTTCAGTTTTTCCTGGCATATCAAAAAGTGCTTAATAAATGTTTGTTATCTAAATATGTTATTTTTGAAAGGAAATTCTAAGAGAGTAGGACATTAAGCTGATATACTGACTTATTTGTAATGATGTAAATTATTTCAAATTCAGTCTTCTGATGATAGACTAAAATAGAATTTCCTCTCTCTTACTGCTAGAAGGCTCTTAAAAAAATAAGCAAGTATGCCCTCATGAATTTGGTTTTTCACATTCATTGGTAAATCAGAACAACATAAGTAAATGTACTCATTGATCTCTTACTATGTGTTAAGTATCAGAGAACAAGATAGACTCAGTTAAGCTATTTATCAACATTGCAAAGTGAGTGTTTAATATGTCAATAGACTGAAAAAAAAATAAAAGGTCTTACTATGTAAGTTACACATTTTATTTGAGATTCTTAGAAATATATTCTAAAAATAAATAATCATATCTTAAAGTATATTATTACTATTCTAAAATCTTAAAAACCTTTTCTCCTCTTATTGATTTCTATCTCACATCAAAATAGGCTATTTCCTTAATCATCCTTTTTATAATCCACATTTTAGATTTTCTTAGAGAGAAGAACAAAATGTTTATATATGGAGTTCCATTAATATAGCCCCCCCCCCCTCATCTTTTACCTGGTCGTGAAAGAGATTTCTCCCAACTACCTCCACCTGAAAGTGAATCTTCTAAATCACTATTTTTCAAATATTTTCTACAACCTTGGAGCCTTTCCTTGGGACAGAAATCTCATCGTAACTATTTTTAAAAAAAGACACAAAACAACTCTACATTCCTGTTGCTTCTGGGGCTCAATATGGAGTTGAAAGTTTTTGTCATAAAGACTGGGTTGATTTCTAGTAAGAAATGAGTCTTCCAGAAAATCTTCTGCTAAATAAATATGGAGCCCAGTCTTATAGACATTTTATACTTAATCTAAAAAAAAAAAATTCACACCAACTAGTTTATTTAAATAGCTTATATATTTATGGCTATGAAAATAGACACTGGTTCCCTGTGTCAATAAAAGTTAAAATTAAGAAAACTGAACAGTGATTGAAAATTCATGTGTTCATTCTCCTAATTTTGATTCTTCTAATTTTGTTTGGTTTCCTGGGATTGTAACTATGATACAGTCTCACTAGGCTAAAAATACACATAAACTCCAACAAGATACATAAACAGCATCTCTACAGCAAATAATAACATAATTTCTGTTTCACTGTATAGTTTATAATTTTTTAATATGGTATTAATCTTTGTCCAATCCCTAGTAGCAAGGATCCTCATTTCATTTTGCAAATAAAAAAAACTAAGTCTCTAAGAAACTAAGGTGTTGCTGACATTAAAGAAAAAACCTGGTAGTACACAAATAATTAAACTTATGACTTCCAAAATGACTACTGCTTTTCTACTATGTACTGTTAAAGAATAATTTCAAAAAGGTAAAATCATAACCCTCTGACAAGCACAAAATGAATACATGTCAAAGGTTTAATAAAACTCATTAATTAATGAAGCAACCAGTAAGATAAAACTGTTCCAAAGACCATTTAAAAAGTAGATGTATAAAAATTTGTTCCCATGATGTATGCTCCCTATTTACCTCTCTTATTGTTTCTCTTGCTGAGAGAAAACTTTTCAGTTTAAGTAAGTCCCATTTGCTGATTCTTGTTATCAACTGTTATACAAAATTACATATAAGAGGTTGTGAGGGGAATGGGAAAATAAACAAGGAGAGAAATGAATTACAGTGGATGGGGTAGAGAGAGAAGATGGGAGGGGAGGGAGGGGGGATAGTAGAGGATAGGAAAGGTAGCAGAATACAACAGTTACTAATAGGGCATTATGTAAAAATGTGGATGTGTAACCGATGTGATTCTGCAATCTGTATTTGGGGTAAAATTGGGAGTTCATAACCACCTTGAATCTAATGTATGAAATATGATATGTCAAGAGCTTTATAATGTTTTGAACAACCAATAAAAAAAATAAATTTAAAAAAAAAAGTAGATGTATATAGACCATTTAATAGATTGTTCAGTTAGATATGAAACTGGCTGATGTTCAACACAGCTATAAAACAAAATTTGGGGAGTTTTCTATTTTACTCAACAAAAATCTGCAAATTAACCTCTGCCAATATATATTTTAAAATATACCAATAAATAAAAAGTCAAAGCTCAGCTCTGTTCAGAAAGAAGTCCCAGCATTCTCCTTTGCTTCTTCCTATAATTCAAGTAATTTCTTGACAGTATATTATGGCTGTTTTACTACAGACAGAAGAAAACTTAAAGACACATTGCTACAAATTTTCAAATAATGGGGAATTGGCTGTGAAATGTTGAGAAATTATAGTTCGGTATAGAGGGAAGTTGGCCTGAAGGCATTAGGAATAGTAGCTATTAATTCTCAGTGAGGGAATCAAGAGTGTCTGCCTGAAAGGAGGAATTGCAAATAATGCTAAGCTCAGAAATAACAGCTAAAGCCATAAACCAAAAGTTTGTCTTTATGAATGCGTTTTCATTTCTTTCTTCACAGGGTTCCTGCTCCGTGCTAGGTAAAAAGAGAACTTAGACAAAAAGAAAAAAAAAATCTGAAAAATAAATAAAAACCTGCCGGCCAGGTGCTCACCTTACAGTGGGAAGACAAGTTTGTGGCCAATAACCTGGTTATAATGGAGCACTTCCTGTGGAGGCAGAGGTGAAGGGTGTCTGGTTCCATTTGAGAAAAGAGGCAGGGATCAGAAAAGACTTCCTGGAGGAAGTGGCCGGCCCTTGTGGTTTGAAGAAAACATGACAGTTACTCAGGAGGAAGGAAGGGAACCCTACAGAGAGAGCAGATGGAGGGCTGTTAAAGTGTGAGTGTCACAGAGCAGGAAGTGCAGGAGCATGTACAGAGAAATGAAGGGACCCTGTGAGAGCTTCTCTGCTTTACTGAGATTTCTTCCTCCTGCTGGCAAAGGAAACTGCTGTAGTGTTTTACACTGGGCAATGAAATGGTATAACTGGGTTTGAAGGTGAAGAATGCACTTAAAAGGGAGAGGACCAGAAGCACAGAGTCCAGTTAGGAGCCTTCTGTGGTATGAGGAGGTGATAACAGCGGTAGAGAAAGTCCCATCCCTGGCAGTGCTAACAGCTGGGAGAAGAAAGATGCCACATGTCTTGGGGACACTCACCTAACAAGTTCTCTTTCTGCTCACTCTCTTTTCCTCTTTTTTCAACAGAGAAAAAGAAAAATGGTTTTCTGCTTCATAGGTTGGGTTATCTGGGGAGAGCCATGGAAGACCAAGGGCAGGAGAGAGCAGGCTCCCTTAGATCTGTGAGCATGCTGGGGAGGGCCTCTGTCATCTACTGCCTCAGCACCCTCTGCTCCCCTCCTGTCCGGCTCCCTGACCTGAGGCCACCCAGACTTATTTCTTCACTGCACTTTTCACTTCTCACACTCTGGACTCCATCAGTGACTTCTGAAGGAAGGGCCTGTTTGTGACCTGGGCTATATTTAAACACCGCAAAGGAACTTTATTGCTTTATTCAGCAATTTCTTCCCAATTACCCATTTCGTTCTCAGAGCCAAAAAAGTTTCATCAGCTTTGAAATCCAAATGAAAACCCCAAGAACTCACTACTAGATACTTTATATTGAGAGTAAGGGAGTCAGACACAGTTAGACACAGCAAGAGCAAAAAATAAATAAAAAATAAATGGAAAGCAGCTCTTTTTCCTACCAGATCCATTAGCTGCCCCTACCTCAGTTCTTCCAAAAACTTTTCTGCCTTGACATTTTCCAGAAGAAACAATTAACTTGGTAGTTGTATGTTTTTGTTTTTCTTCTTTCCTCTTTCTTCTTTTTTTCTTTTTCTCCCCCCCCCCACTTTTTTTTTTTCTTAAGGTACTCACTCAACAAGAGTCACTAATGCATCTCATTTGACATATTCTTAGTCAAGGGGTGTTCAGGAATGAAAAAGCACACAGACCCAGCTGAAATCCAGAAACATCCCAGGGGTTCTGTTGAACCTCAAAGATGCTTCCTAATTTTGTATCCTTCAAGATTTGAGACCTTTAATTAAGAAAGGATATAAATATAACGGGTGTGGAAGAATTCCCTGAAGTTTAAGATAGGGACCCCAAGATGATGCCAGGGATAAAATGTGTGCCTTGAAAATTCTTGATTGACTCCACTAATGAGAGGATGAGATTTCTTCCTCATAACCCCGTGCTCGTCTCCCGATTAATTTCCTCCAGTACTTAATCTTCAGTGCATGACACTTTAACCACTAAGCTTATTATTCTAAAAATAGTATCCTAGCTGTGCCATCTTAGCATATATATATATGTGGAGACCTCCTTTCTACACGATTTCCTTAGTTGTTTAAATGTTAATATCAGACTTGCACAAAATGAAATAAACAACCATGCTAACAGAGATAAGTAAATTTTCATCCAGCTCAATTCCCTAACTCCTATATGTAAAAAGAGTCTCACATATTTTCCCACTCTGAAACCTCACTGGAATTGATAGATGTTCTTTTATGGGAACAAAAGAGGAAAGTCACTCTGTTTCCATCTGAGAGCAGTAGTGTATCTCTATCTATACAAACAGATCAAGGTAGCTCATTCCACACCACCTTGGGCTGTGCCTTGTCAGTGAATTTTTATGACAACTTCTAAGATAAAAATAAATTATGGAGGATTTTATCGAGACTCTAGGTTAAGAAATTCATTATGCCAGGGGAACAAGGCAAGAGTCAGGCATCCAGACGGAATCAGAGGGAACAATTTAGGTTTGGTAATAAGATGAGATTTATGTTTCAGTCCTTTCTCTCTCTTGGCAGCATTAGGTGAATGAATGCACAGGAAGACATATCAGTTCACATAAAACCTTTACTAGGAGAAAGAGGCATCCTAACGTCACTCTGTAGTCTACTGAAAGCACAGTGCTTGCTCTCATGAATGTGGTTGCCTTGGTGTATCAGATTTTCCTAAAATTATAATGTGATGCCTGCTATTACCACCTGCTGGAAATACTGCCCTGCTTCCTGGGCACACTGCTCCCTCCCTCCTAAGCAGAGGACTCAAATGGCTGGAATTCAAGATGAGCTTGGCTCCTTGCCCATGTGCCCAGGAATACGTAATCAATAGGAAAAACACACCGACCTTGGATTTCTCCTTCCCCTGTCCTCTGAATAGAGATTCTTACTTCACTGTCAAAAAAAAAAAAAAATCATAGGTTACCCACACACTTTTTGAGGCAGCAGTGTTAAATAAATTTCTGGGGAACAAAAATTCCTCAATAACTTATTATATTATAGCACATCCTCAAACTTCTCTTCTTGAACATCAGCTTTTTAACCCCAGTGGCTCAGGTATAAAACAGAAACCTTCTCATAATCATTTCACAAGTCTGGGAATGCACAGATGAGTGATATTGTGCTGTCAATATTTTTAAATGCCGATTTTAAATAGGTTCCAGTAAGCTGTTTACACTTTCTTGTGCATTGTGCAAGGACCCTTGAAATTGAAGTGCTTAATTATATGACAACTATTTTAAGATGGTCAGAAAATATCACACTCCTCTGACTTTATCCTCTTACTAACCAAAACAAACTAGAGGAAAAAGATGGAACATGTGTAAATTAAAAAATCTCTTGTCTGTATATTGCCTAACACAACATGTTTGCCACTATGAATCAGTAATGCAACAAATTAATCCGTGTTACCTCCAGACCTCTGGGTCATCCTTCATCCATTCAAGTCCCTGCCCCCCGCCCTGGTCCAGCATCATCTCACAAACAATATGCCACATGCACGTGCTGGTTCATTCAGTGACTTGGCCTCTTCGTTTCTTGTCGTCTCCTTATCTAGAGATATTTTCTGTCATATGGAATCCAGTCATTTGCTTGATACTAGTATTATAGACAATGATTCCTCCTCTCCTGAAATGATAAATTTAAACACTTTCCTGCCATGGTCAGGTAACTTTATACTATCTTTACACATTACTACAAATAAGATGTTTATTCTTCATGATCTCTATACCACAGGCTTCTTCCTTCTCCATTTTTATCAGTCTCCTACAGGTTTCATTTTCCTACCCAGGTTAGTCCACTACCACTTCTGAAATACTGCTGACCATGTCACCTGCCTAGCTCTCCATTGGGAAGTGCTCTTTTCCCCCTACTCCTTTTTCTAGGCACTTTGAACACCTCCTAGTTCTCTGAATTCATATACTTCTCTTTCTCACCTTTATGGCTTTCGACACAGAATTCCATCTTCCAGAGACAAGCTCTCCACTGCTTTCTTGTCCAGCACAATACCCTATCTCTAATTTTACAGTTGTTCATTCAAGGGAAGCCTTTCCTGATTCCACAAGGTCAAGGGCCCCACTGTACACTGCTATACCTCCCATCTTCCCTATCATGCCTGCCTTCTTGTGATGTCCCTGGCTCTGTGTCTTTCACTGCTTGAACTCCATGAGAACATCTAGCATCTTACCATTTCCTAGCATATAGCCACTGAATAAAATCAGGCTCCAAAGCCGTGCACCATGCCGCACACCTGTAATCCCAGTGGCTTGGGATGCTGAGGCAGGAGGATCATGAGTTCAAAGCCAGCCTCAGTAGAAGTGAGGCACTAAGCAAATCAATGAGACCCTGTCTCTAAATAAAATACAAAATAGGGCTGGAGATGTGGCTCAGTGGTGGAGTGCCCCTGAGTTCAATCTCTGGTACCAAAAAAAAAAAAAAAAAAAAAACGCTCCAAGATGACAAATTAACATTTTTTAAACAAAGACAAATAAAAACATCCATTGAACATAAAAGTTTACTCAGCATTAACAGATTCTTGAAAATAAAAGTATTTTACCTACAGCTATTATAGTTCAAATAATTTTTAATGACTCCTAACACTCACCTCACTTTACTTTTTTCATAACACACTTCATATTCTAATATATTATTTAATTTATTTATCCATAACACTTCTTTTTTATATATTTTATTTTAGTTGTAGTTAAACACAATACCTTTATTTTATTTATTTATTTTTATGCAGTGTTGAGGATCAAACCCAGGGCCTCACATGAGCTAGGTGAGCTCCAGCAGTGAGCCACAACCTCAGCCCCCATAACACTTCTTATCAGTACTCCCTCTCTAGAATATAACCTCCATGAGGACAAAGGTCTTTCTTTGGTTTGCTTAATGATATGTTTCCTTATAACTATGTCTGGCACATGAATAAATAAAAGAATGAGTGAAGTGTGCAGGTAGTGTTTCTACATGTTTTTTTTTCATTATTAGCAATTTTATTCAACTTTTATTCTATGTAGGTCTTGAAAGTGTGAAATAACAACAATATTCAAAACAGTGCAATCTAGTACATTTATAATTCAAACCAGTTGCATCACCCAGACACAGCAGAGATTCCAGTAATTACATTTGAGAATATTGCAATTCTTGGACAATTTATTCAGCACTAAGGTGATACAGTTGATAAGGTAAAGAGGGAAACCTGTTGTATTACACTGCTTTTATTTTCCTGACACAGAAAGAATAAAAACTTTCATCTGCAGAGTAAAAACTGCTCTTACAGATGTTCTCATATTAAGTAACAGACTTACAATGGATAATATAAAAAAGTTACATTTTTTTTAACCAAAGGCATAAATACAATGGGTAAGAGGACTAAGAGGAATAGTGTTGCATCAACAGAGGTTACACATTTCATCATAACTCAGGGAAGGCATTTTTGTAAAAATCGGATAAAAGAGTCTCAATACTGCTTTTGAAAGTCTAACAATGCAGAGAACGATAATCTTTGTCGATTAAAGTGAAAACAGAACAAATTAGCATTCTGCTGTGGAAGTTTAAGAGACAAATATAAAATATAGGTGATTTACATGTTTTAAAAATAATTTTTATCATATTGAAAAATAAATACCTCTTCATTGTTCAAAATTTGAGATATATAATATTGTCCACACACAAATCACCAGAAATTCTGCCACTCCAAAAGAACTTGTTTCAGTATATAAATTTTCATACAAATACAACATACACACATACACACAGACACACACACCTCTCCAGTCCATCACATATAAAGTGAAATCATAGATTTTCTTCAAGTTTATAATTTGTCATGTATTTACATGATTATCTATATTATGTTTTAACTGAAATAAATAATATCATAATATCACAATGTTTTATAATCTGATTTTCTACCTGATAATAAATATGCCATGATCAACATTCACTTCAGGACACAAGGTGTGTACTTTCATGCAAAATGCACAAACATACACACACACACACATATTTTTAAAAATTTTAACTTTTTTCATACTTTCTTACTAGGGGTTCATTGTGACCTGAATATTACATCATACAATATATTCTGAGCCTAAAAATGTTTAATTTTTTTTTAATCCATCCCTCCCTTCAACAAAAGAGCACCAGTGGGTTGTTGCTTATTGCTTCGTATTTTAAGCAAAACACACTACTGGGTCAACAAGAATATTTTAACTGAAAAATAAATCCCCAAATAGTTAAATAGGTTTATCCATTAATTAACATAGTCTTTAAAAATAAAGAATGCCCTTGGTCCAAATGAGATTGCTAATCTTAAGGAATCTCTTTGAGATAACTGTTCAGTTATACCTATTCAATATCTCTTATATCTCCAATTTCCTTTTATTTCTAAGCCATCAAAGTGTGGTAGAAATTCTAAAATTATAGGTTTAATTTTGCACAAAAATATTACACAAGTGATATCCATTTTTGTATTTCAAAACAATGCTCCAATGGCATGTAGCAAGTAGACCCAGGTTTCTGAACTGTCTGCCAAGTTACTTCAATAAAGGTTTTAGAAGAGCAGCATTATGACACTGCCCATTTGATATAATTTGGAATCACATCTCATGAGACTTTCTGCCTGTTAAGCTTTTAGCAGAGGTATTTAGGTAGATAAATAGATAGATATAGATGTATAAAAGATAACATTGAAATTTTGAGAACCTATAATCTGACAACATAGATGTAGATGAATGCTCTGTTATATCAATAGCTAGTGATAACAATGAATGCTGAAAACATCCATGAGCTATTTTGATCATTTCATCAGTAAAATGGAATAGAGAACCTCAGTGATCAACAGAACTCTTTGTGTCTCAATTTAAATTATTCTTTATGCTAAAGATTATTTTTAAAAACCCAAACACTTTAAGTTATTAAGAGAAAAGGTAGCATACATTTCTAAACAATATCTAACAACTGGTCTTTCCATTTGAGATAACAAACCATCATTTTAAGAAGAAAATTATGATTAATATAAATTTTTGATAAATTAATTTGAGCCAATGATTCGTCAAGTAAAAGACCTTACTCCTTAATTACCTCAGACTATCATAACAAAATGCCATAGTCTCGGTAGCTCAAACAACATAAATTTATTATCTCACCATCCTGGAGGCCAGATGTCCAAAATCAGTGTGTCAGAGGAGTGAGTTCTGAAGAGGTTCCCTCTTCAGGTTGAAGTGGCCACCTATTTGCTGAATGCTCCCATGTCCTTTTGTTGGTACAGACTATCTCTCTAACTCTTTCTCTTCTTATAAGTCCACTAATATTGGATTAAAACACAGCCTTCATGACTTCATTTCATTCTAATTACCTTCTAAAAGGTCTATCTCCAAATACAAACACATTAAGGATTAGGTCATGAACATATGGACTTGGTGGGGAACACAATTCGGTTCATAGCACTGTTTAGAATAAACTTTGAAGAGTTCTAGTGGAAAGGGATCTTTTTAACAAAAATTTTGTTTTGTAAAATCTAAAGCTTTGGGTAAATGAAGGTACTAATTCCCTGGGGCAGAGCAGTGGGAGTTATAGTACCTAAAAACATATGGGGATTATTTTGGGGATGAATTTTTTAACCAAATGTTGGTTGAAGACTGATAGAAATTTAAGTTACAACAATTCCTCTTAACATTTACTTAATTCATTAAACTGATATTTATTGAGCATATACATGTCCCAGCCATTGTCTCACACTCTTGATATGTCTCAGAAAACAAAACAGACACAAAACTTTGGCCTAATTGAGCTGACTTTCTACTAAAGGGCAATAAATGACCAACAAACTAAAAATAATCATTTTCAATTTTGCAGAGTTTTTGAGATGGGTAGTAATATAAAAACAAGTAGAAAAGTGTAAGGGTATAGAAGTGGTAGCATATAGTTTTAAATATAATAATCAGGATAAGATTCATTGATGAAGTTTGACCTAACACTTCAAGAAGACAAGGAACACATAAGTTCCTTGAATCTTGGTTGGCTTGAAATTACTTGACGGATATACTGTGACAAAAAGTAAGATTTTAAGAGGAACTGGCAGAATCCACCTGCTCTTCCTTGGAACACAGCTTCTCAGAACCCAGTCCTGAGCCTGTGAAAATTCCAAGACAGCTGAGGGCCACTGGCAGGTGTTGCAATTAATAATCCCGGTCAACAACCTGAGAATGAGATATCTTGCTGCCCAGCTTGGTTGAGATTCCAGATAATTCAATGTTACCTGACATCTCATTTCAAGTACATAAATACCCCAAGTAACAAAACCCCAACTGATCCAGCCAACCCATCAAACTGTGAGAAAAACTGTGAATCATTGTTTTAACCTACAAGTTTTGAGGTAGTCACCTGGAACAGATGCTCAATCTGAGGCTGATTATATGACTACAGTGTAACTTTCTCCTGATTCACCACAAGCAAATGTTCATAAACATCTACCATCACATAGGTGTGTGTGTTGTGTGTGTGTGTGTGTGCGCGCGCAAGAGTACAGTTAGCAGAAATGTTGAAATTGTGGAAGAGACTGAATTTCATAGTAGTTTAAGGGGAAACCATAAAAGCACATGTGGAAACAGGGAATGGTGGTGACCATGAAAACAATAGCTTGCTGGGGAATTTTCTGTAAACATAGAAAGTTACTTAACTTCCTCATGATATGGTATTGGGGACTTGGCTAGCAGAGAAGCTTTGAATCACATAGGTTTAGGTTGAAGTGGCTACCTATTTCTTTAGATAAGGAGCAATCAAAGCTAAATTTGATCTTACCTGTATATCCTCAGTGCCTGTATATTGTTCAGCACAGAGTTAAGAAAGAAGATAAGAAAAAGGGCTCTTCATTCCTTTAGTCTGAATAAACTGACAACAGAATTTGAGATACTCCCACAAAACCTTTCCCTCCATATGCCAAAATAATACCACTGCAAGGAAAAGATTAGGCAATTTCTGAAAGAGACATGATGCTGTAGTAACAATCTCTTAGTAAAGATAAAAAAGGAGACTGAAGATGTGTTAGTACATTGTCACCACAGTTCAAATTTTATAAACCTATATCTGTTCTCTTCTAAATTCATTAATTAAATTTTCGCTTCTCCAAAAATCATGGGATAATAAATCATTTCAGAAGTATCTTCTTATTCAGTTTATCCAAATATCCCTAGTAAGCACATTCATATCAACTTTAAAAGTTGAAAGAACCATACTTCCATTTAAAATTTCCAGAATTAGAATAGAAGCTAACTGATACTGTTTTGGACACATACAAACATATAATTTATTGTCCCTTCCTTTTTTCAAAACGTATTTAAGACTATTGACAACATCATTTCATCCAAAAAAGAAAAAAAAAATCAAGAAAACTAGAAGGACTCAAACAATACATAAAATAGTGAATAATCGTTTGGTCTGAACCTCAAATTTGCCTTAGAATTTCCTAACTTAACAGTGAAGAGAATACGATATAGATCTCATGTTCAGAAAGGACTTTAAGAATATACTCATATCTGTACAACTGATTCCAAATAGCTAAGAATTTTCTGCAAAATGTATTAGATGCAATCTATACATTATGGATTTGGAAGAAGATACCAAAAGGCTCACAATGAATGCTTCATTCAAAACAGAGACTCTGGTCTAGGATAAAGATAGATATATTTGAGGAATACTCTTCATCTGGCAAATCTGAATTAGCAAGGCATTCAACATAGAGATAGGAGTTAGGAATATTGGTACACTGAGTGAGTCCAATGACATAAGAGAAGACTCTGCCCTCAATTCTATTCTGTTAAATGAGTTCTGGTAAGGATACTGATAGTAATGATGAAACTTGAAAATTATATATAACTGGAACATCAGTTAATATATTAGATAAATTAATGATAATTAACAAGAAAATATGATTTTAGCAAATAGAATGAATGTATTATTTTTGTTTAAGGAATATACTGATGGCCGTGTAAGTGTTCTCTACTCAAATATAAAGATCAAAGATAAGGAGTATTGGAATCCACATAGGACCATCTACTACTTGACTCAATATAAAGTGAGAGCTTGCTGGATCGTAGGAATATATCTGAGTCAACCAATACACACACAGAACCAGAGAAAGAGGAGAAAAGGCTTCATAGATGTGGAGGAAAAGGCCACAAGGATGCAAGAAAAAGTTTGAGAAGGTAAAACCTGGTTTGTGCTTTTTAAAGCACAGTGAGTAGTATACTTACCAGTAACACAGTAAATACAGACTAAATAATATCTTAGTTCTGAGTAAGCAGATTGAAAATGTTTCCCTCCATTGACAGAAGTCCTAAAGAAGGTAACTAGAGATAGCCCTAGATCAAGGACAGGAACAGTCTTCTCCCTATGTTCCCTTGCATTTTTTCTCTTAGATCGTTGAACACAGCGAGCAAATCTGTGGTTAAGCAGGGATATAGCCCATCATTTTCAGGAAAGAGCCCATAAGTGTGTTTGAGAGACCAGGTCCCATGCCACCAAAGTCATTTCTAAAGAATCTAAACTAGTCTTTTGTCCTCCTACAGTCAGAGAAATAGTAATCTAGCTGCAGTGAAGGATCAAATGTCAAAGGGGAAAATGTAATAAGTAGTAATATAAATAGAGAACACAGTGAACATGTATTGAAAGTCCATAAATACATTATACCTGACTGAATAATAGCTGAGAGAACTAAAGATATTAAACCTATGGAAAAGAATATACATGAAAACCAAAAAAAATTTAATATTGAATGAATTCTCATATAAAAAGCAGATGAGATCTATAAGATCCCAGAGAGTCAGAGAGGTTTTCCAGATGAAGATACAAGAAAACTGCCACAGTCCGGCTGCAGCAAAATAACCGGGGGGTGACGAGCAACTTGTGTACATTGATACAGCAGGATTGGGAGCCGTTTATTGTAGGATAGGAGGGGTATATATACATTCCACACAGCTTATCTTAATTAACATAAACTAGATACAGCAGTCAACCAATAAGGAATCTCCACACTTAATGGCTCTCTGGCGTTACTTCACAAACTACTCCCTCTGGCAAAATGCCAGGCACCATCCTGTCTTGTTTACAGACCCTAACAGAAAACAAATTTTGATTTAATGTAACTTATTATAGCATATATAACTTATAGCATTTAAGTTACAAGTTTCATATAACTAGTGCCATACTAATCAATCACTTAGAGATGTGGCTTAGTGTTAGACACCACATCAGGCGGTGGGATGCACCATGCTGAAAGCAATACTCTGGCCATTAGAGCATATTCCAAGAGGAAGACAAATTTATGAACAAAGTGTATGTTGTTATTAAATTATTATTGTTATAAAGGATGTGATCAGCATAATCTAGGAGCCTGTAACTGAAAAAGGCCTTTCTTAGGAGGGTGAGGGATGTCTCATGGAGGAGAGAAGGATATAATCAGCCAGCCAAGTGAACAGTTAGGAGAAGACAGAAAAATGAGGACAAAAGGCCAGAAGCATAAAGGAGCTTGGCATGTCCCAGGCAAAGAGAGAAGACCCATGCTTTTCAACAGAATGAACAAAAGAGGTGAATGGTCTGAGCTGCAGCTTCTTATCCTCCTCTGGGAGGAAGGCCAGAGCCAGATTCCACAGGACCCCAGGGGCTATAGTGAGGAGTTTTGATTTTTATTTTATCCCAAGAGCATTGGGATGCTGCCGATGAGCTTCAAATAGAGGAGTGAAATAATCATAATGTGTAATAGGAAAAGGATAACAGAAGACAGCAGGAGAATTGAGCCCATAAATAACTGTAAATGACATTCTTGTCTAGACATAAAAGGAAAGGACTGAATAAAGATAACAGAGTCAGTAGGAAACAGAATAGAACTGTGGCAGCCATCCATGGAAATAATTGAGTTAATTCCCACCTGCTGGAACCAACATGGATTCTGTGACACGGAGACAACAGAAAGAACCAGGGAAAGCAACCAATGATAACTGTAGGGCACATGGAAGGGTGCCGAGGAGCAGGAGTTTTCCCAGGGTGAAAAGATTTCCATCCAGCTCCATCACTGAGGTTTTCTAGTGTTAGAGGCTCCACTTTGGGAAAGGAGCAAACTGTTGTTCATCCCAAAGAAGCAACAGTCAACGGTAAGTTGGGAAAAGACAGTTGTCTTTTTGTTCAGGAATGCCCTGGAAACACTGGGAGCCAAGTCAAAATATTTCGAAGGCTAATGCCTGGAGAGAGAGAGAGAGAGAGAGAGAGAGAGAGAGAGAGAGAGAGAAGCATGGATGTTGCTTAATCTGAGGCTAAGTTGACTGCAGGAAGTAGAAGTTGGTATACTAAGAATTGAATTTTATGTCCTCCCCAATTTTACAGTGAAATCCTAATTTCTAGTGTAATAGTATTTGGAGATGGGGCCTTTGGAGGGAATTATAAAGTGAGCCCTTATGATGAGCACAGTGCCCTTTTAAGAAGACATAGCAGAGGCCTTGCTCTCTCCTCAGTGCTCAAATAAGTCATCATGTGAGCAGACTTGAGAAGGCAACTCAAGTAGAGAGCCCTCACCAGAAATCAACCATATTGGTACCCCAAACTTGAACTTCTAGCTTCCACAACTGTGGGGAAAATTTTATTGTTTAACTACTCACTGCATGGTATTTAGTTATGGCAGTCCAAGCAGCAAATATTGGCTTGAGAATAATCTGTTATAGCATATTAAAGTTGTCTTTGGGGGCACAGTACATGAAAAGGGGGTGATCAGTTAAAGTCAACTTCTAAGATAAAAACCCTAATGTAGAAAATAAAGTAATTATCAGATGATTCTGTTAATTTTCAGAATATTAACTGCCTCTCTCTGGGGAAGATTTATATTTTCTCCCCCTTTTGATGTCAGACTTGGCATTGTGACTTGTAGGTAAATGAAATATGAGTGAAGGTAACCTATCATTTTTAGATCATGGGAGTGGTTCACCATAATCTATCTTTAATATCTGCAGAAGACGTGCAGAGTTCCAGATAAACTATAATGGACTTGCAACATGAGCAAGAAATCAACCTTTGCTGATGTAAATCCCTGAGATTTGGGATTATTGGTTACTATAACAGAGTAGTTTGGTTTATGCACCATTCATCTTGGTAATAAATATGAAAAGATGAGAAAGATAATTAGACATAGAGCATCATTACTTCTTTCATGGCCATTATTTGGGCATAACAGTCCTTGATTTATTTCTGTGATTGATGGATAATTCTCCCTCGTTTTAGAAGCTTTGTAGATTCAGAATGTGGTAGGATTCCAGAACTTCTCTAAATAAATATTTCTGTTTCCTTCCTACAGTCATCTTTGTTATTAAGGTGGACATATCATAATTTCTGTAAAATGTAGAGCAGTAGAGGGGTCAGCTGGAATTTGGAAGCCATAGAATTCACATGTCTATAATCTCAATCAATTTCAAGATACCATCTTTAAGTTTCCAGTAAGGACACAGAAGAGAACCAAGAATACTTTCTATTCATGTATGTTTCATTTGAGACTTATGTAAAAGTGAGCCTAATTCTTGTATAATTCCTAAAGATCCACAAGGTAGCCCGAGAGTCGATTTGAGTTGCCCAAAACTTCCCAGTTACTGATAATGTTGGAGAACTGATGTGTCCAAAGGAAGTAAGAGAGGTGAGAAACTGCTAACTATGAGCTCCGAGCTGGAAAGTCTAGTGAATTTTCACATATAAATTATCCTGAAGCAAGATAGGGGGATAAATCATGTTATCAGCAGCATTCCACATCTATTTGGTTTATTTGCTCTGTTTGTGCATCAACCTGCTCATGGTGGACTTAGGTCATACAACTAAAGATTTGAAAGATTTCCTCACCCATGTGAGTGTTGTAACTGACTTAGCATTCTGTGCCATAATGGCATAGTGTGTTCACACTATCACAGATCTATGAGATATGTTGAATTATTGCCCCCCTTTTATAGATGAGGCAACTGTTGCTTTGTTGACATTAACATCTACCTTGGACTAGCTGCCTGTGCATTTTCACTGCTTTCTAGGAGAAAATGTGAAACTGTCTCATGAATCTTGTACTCTGGATTCTGTAGAAGGCATTGACCTGTCCATTTTGGACTACCTGACAGTGAAAAAAATACTAGAAAATGAGAATTTCAAAGAATGACACCTTATGTCCTACCGCAAAAAGCAAGCATCTGGCTGATAACCTCTAGCTAGCTGTGGCAATGGAGTAAGATCTTTCTAGATGTGATTAATGACACCAAAGCAGAATGATCTGGAAAGTGATATCTCATGGCAAAGTCAAAATACAGGGTAATGTTTTTTCTTTATTGGTAACATAAATGTCACTCCCAATTTCTAAATAAAATCTTACTGGAATTTTTAATCCTTAGATTGTCTTTTCCTTACACTCGAAATTTATCTATCTGCTTATTTATTTCAGTGGGGATGGGCTCAGCTATCCCTAAAAATGAGATCTGAGATGATGAAACCTTGGGAAAGAGGAAGCCTAGTGTCAACCTCATGTGTAAGAATTCTCTACAAAATTTTTGAGGTCCTAATTTCCCCTGACTCTCCTGAGAACTTCTATTCTATAAGCTCTAGATTTTGTTTTGTTTTACTTTGACTGGATCTTGCTAAGCTTTATGTGCTAATAAATATTTGCCCAATTCAAATGAACTGAACTAAATCAAATTGAAAAGTTGAGATTATTAAGTGGAGAAGCAGGCTGGTTTTTTTTTTTTTTTCCCTATTCTCAAAGAGAAAGGGGAGACCTAGCTTTTCTGATTCACATTTCTTGGAAAGACAGGCATACACGAATTTCTAGTATCCTCACGACACGCCCTGTCATACCTCACCCCAGGCAGTACATCAGAGGGCTGTCATCAGATTCCTCAAAATCCAACCCTACAGACACATACACTTGGAAATCTATTCTTATCACCTCTTCCTCCCTACTTTTACCAATAGTGATCCTAAGACTTTGTAGGGGAAAAAATTAAAGTACCCATCTTTTCTTTAAGTTCCTTTCAAAATGCTTAGGGACCAGAGACAGAGGAAAACAACCTTGTTAATAGCTCCCTTGGAACCTGTTTTTGATCTAAGCTGTCCTCCTAACAGAGAGCATACCAATGATAAGTACCTGCAGCTTCCACCTCCAGAATAGTCCAGAGAGGCTCATCAAAAACCCTACATAGTAAGTTGAGTCCAGATGAGGTCTCCAGAGAGCTATCTAAAGAGAAAAATAAATCCAGCCTCCCCTGTTTGGTACTCAAAAACTATGGAGCACAAGAAAATTTATTAAGATATGTGATACAATACTCTGGGGTATTTGCATGTTTAATAAGCCATGCAAGTGATAAAATAGATTAAGGATTATATTATTAATAGGTATTAAATAATAATAAATGATGGAACTGGCAACTCAGTATTTTAAATTAATTAATGTAAGTGTGTCAGTAAGGTTATATCAGGGAAACACACAAAATGTAGATGATACTGTCTTTACACGAATCAATTATGAGGCAAGGAGCAGCAGTAAGCTTTCTAGTTTACTTATATTAATTTTGGATATTAGCAATTACAACTTGTGCTTTCAAATTCCATAAAATGCAAAGCTACCATGAAATAGAATTAGCAGGGAGCTTTAGAAATTCATTAAACTGAACTTTGGTGGCAGCATCATCTTTTTGGCTAATACAGGAATATATGTCTGAACATACACTATTTATGATACCATTTGAGACTTACATAAAATATAAGTTGAAAGAATGTGTTTCCTTCAATAATTCACAAATGTAGAAAATAACAGCAAGGGGAATTGAGAACAAATCTCGCCTTTTCTCCTACTGTAATATACAGATATTGCATCTGTGGCTTCCAATACAGATTCTTAATTTGAGCCTGACATGCCACATACTATGAAGAGATTAAAGGGATATCTGAGGGAAGACGCATAGATACTTTTTCTGGTGCATAATCATGTTTGCAAACATGTTAATCAAATCTGGGTGCCTGCTAACTTGATAATTAAATTTACAAATGATTGGAAATATTTGCTGCAGAAAGTTTTAAAGTCATCCTGAAATCCTAATGACAGCACCAGTAATATGTGTACACCTCTTGAGGGGCCACTGAGCATAGATGGTATTAAAAACATAATTGGTTTTAAAGAATATTAAATTAAATTTTTTTCCTATGTTTCATTATTTCTTCTTCATATTCACCTTTCAGGTCATTTCTTGCTTCTTGAACAAGGAATCCATAACTCAAATGAATGGCCATAGAACTTTGCTTATATGCATGTAGTCCAACTAGCAGGTCCAGAATGTTCCATTTTCATTTAAAATTATGTGCTCTGAAATGAAAATATTAAACCTTAAAATTAAGTAATATTTAGAAAAAGCCATCAAAAGCATAGAAATTCACAAAGGCCACACTGTTGAAAAGGTAAAGTAAACCCAAAAACTGAACAAACAAAAACCTAAGTGGAAAGTAATTGGAAAGTTAATTTAAATCACCACTATTAAAAAAAATAAAACTTTAATTTACTAGGTCCACTTTGAGTTCTTCCATGCAGTTTCATACCAGACAGGATATATTACATTTACACGACAAATAAAACATTCTGGTTAAATCAGAAGTATTAAAGTGATGCATAAACTTTCAGCTGCAGTAAATGAGTTTCTAACAGAATTTCCAATCCCCTGTTGGTGAAAAAACTGCAAACTTCCCAATATTTAGTGGCCTCAACTAGCAATACTGCATGAAGTGTTCTTTCAAATGTACACATTAATATGAGGTCAAGAGTCTTAGGAATAAACTGGTTGGCAAACAATACCAACGATGCCCTCCTCTGACCTTATACATAATTGTTTGCAGAACAGAGCTGAGGAGCAGCAACATGGTTAATCTTTGCATGTTTATTTCTAGCCATCTAGTGACCTCAAGGGTCAATATGATTTACTAACACTCACTAAAGGTTATTAAAAAATGTTGCATAAAGTTGATGGAAAGGTGTTATTGCTTTTGTAATAAAAAATGACTTTCATGGAACAGTTTACACATAATTTTTATTAGAATTTACTTTCCATCTTCCTCTTTACCCCTTCTGAGTTTCATGGCTGATAATAGCTGATTATTTGTGCTGCCTAGTGTCATTCTTTACTTTTTATTTGTATAGTACCATGGATGTGGATAAGGCCTTCTAGGACTTAAATTATAAAAGTGGTAGCTCTCTGCCCCAGATAGCTCCAAGATTTCTGCCTTTACAAAGGACACCAGGAGGAAAGGCATTGATTTGTCCTCAGGATAATGTGATCCTGGCAACTGTCCAAATTAAGAGATTTGAATGATACTAAAATTTTTTTACTTCTCCAGATTATTTCAGGCAGCCAAAGAGATGCTGTTTGAAAATGCATCAAATGAATTGCAACCCCTTTATGCCCTGAAAATAGAACCATCACTTAAAAAAAAAAAAAAAAAAAAAACTATAGCCACCAGTGGACCTAAACAGAACAGCCAATGTGAGCCACACAGAACTCTCAACGCCTGCGTAGATATAAAGAGAAAGAGAGAGGGGGGAAAAAAATGGAACAAAGAGAAAGGACAGAAAGCAACAGAATATCATCATCACAAAAACATTTATTAAACATGGTATTTGGCAAGGTAAAAACATAGATAAGTTTCCTGCCAACTAAGAATTTAACATATACAATGTTACTTGAGGAAAATTCCAAGTAAAAACAGAAAAAGTTATTCAAGAGCAAACTAATAAAGAAAGCCATATGAAAACAATATAAAAGTAGAAACTAGCAGAAAACATAGATTTAAAAATTAGTTGAATTAGGACCTTATTATAAAACATGACAATAAAGTTATGATCATATATATTCAACATTATCTATATAATTTAGCTTTATTATTATACATTTTATTTTCCACTGTTTCATACTAAAGAATAAACCAGAAAATAAATATCAAATTTAAACTGGACTGGTCCTTAGGAGAAAGTAATAAGAGAACCCGATTCTGATTCAGGATTTAACAAATACCTGGTAAGAGTTTAAAAAATTTTTTTAAATACTGAGTGACTCCAAATTTACTCTTACTTATGATTTACTCCATGGAACTACATAATATATATTTTTCACTATGGGTATGTGCACTTTTCTTTTTTATATTTATTTGCTTTAGTCAGCTTTTCCTCTGCTATAACTAAAAGATCTAACCAGAACAATTATAGAGGAAGAAAAGTTCATTTGAGGGCTCACAGTTTCTGAGGTCTTAGTCCTTAGAAGACTGGCTCCATGCCTCAGGGCTAGAGATGAGGCAGACCATCGTGGCAGAAGAGTGTGACAGAGGGATGCAGCCCACATGATGATTAGAAAGCAGAGAGAGGTCAACACCACTTGCCAGATACAAAATATATACTCCCAAAGCCACTCCTCCAGTTAACCACTTCCTCCATTCCACCCCACCTGCGTCCAGTTAATAGTGAGTTAATCCCATCAGGGATTAATTAACTGATTAGTTTAAGGCTATAACCCCATCATTTCTCCTTCAAACCTTCTTGCATTGTCTCCCATGTGAGTTTTTTGGGGGACACCTCATATCCAAATCATAACATTATTTATTTATGTATGTATTTATGTAGTATTGCAACTGAGCCCAGGGCTTTGTGCATGTTAGGCAAGCCCCGTACCACTGAGCTACATTCTCAGTCCAGGTAGATACATTTTAGAAGTTTACATTCTATGTCACTCAATGTATAATATTTCGGACCCAAAGAAATATTCATCATGCTTCTATCCTTAGAACTCTATGCAAAAATCTCAGAATACATGGTTTGTAATTATAATTTTAATTTATATTGTAGTTTTATTTTCTTCTCTAGGAATAAGAACAAGAAATTATAATAAGATTCAGATTTAGCTAACTTTTATCGAACACATTTATGTGCCATAAACTATTTCAAGTGCTTCCACAGTATGATCAAAACCAATGGAATTTTTAATTTGTCACCATGAGGAAAGGCCAAGGGAAATATAATTATATAGGAGAAAGAATTAAGTGAACAACAGTCCCAAGGATTCCCTGTGCCTACTTAAGAGAGAACAAGAGAAAATATTCCCATAACAGGGAAATACTAATGAAAAAGTAAGAAAAAAATTAAGTGAGAATTATGATTTTAAAATAAGAGCATAAAGTTGGGCTTAGTGATACACTCTTAAAATCCCAGCTACTTGGAAAGCTGAGGCAGGAGGACAAGGAAGCCTGAGGCCAGCCTGGGCAACTTAGGGAGAGCTTGTTTTAAAATGAAAAAGGTCTAGGGGTGTAGCTTAGTGGGATAGAGTACCCCTGAGTTCAATCTCCAGTACAAAAAAAAAATGCTTAAGTTTAGGTTTTTCCCCATTTTTCCCTGAGAACTCATCTTTAAAGCACTAAGGGAAAGAAGGAAAGAAAATGCAAACACTATCTCTAGTGATAAGGAAATGGCAGAAACTGAATCACAAAATAAGAGGAAGCACTAGCAAAGTACTAAAGTTCAAAGAAAGATGTGAGAAAGCAAGGAGAGAAGATAGAAAGATACCAGAGAAAATTAGCCAAGTACAACTCTTCTAAATGGCATGCCCTGCATTTTGAAAGAACACACAGAAAGCAATAAAGTATTTGCAGTAGTGCAAAATAGTATGGAGACCAGAGGCAGTACTATACTTGACCCCAATTCACACAGTCCAGAAAGCAGAGCAGGAGACTGGCTCAGCCTCTGTGGGACTATCTGGAGGGACCAGGTGGGTGGTGATACAGCATAAAAGACAGGGCAATTAGAACAGCCCTGAAGTGTTTATAAATCTCTTTGTCTCTTGTGTGTCTCTCATACAAATACACACACACACACACACACACGCCATAGGAAGAATTCTAGCTAGCTCTGTCCCCCTCCCACCATGAATTTCCAACAACAGATGGTAGAGGAAAAAAATAGTTAAGAATAAAAAACATTATTATATTATAAATAGGATAGATAATATAAATAAGATAGTATTGTAATATAAATAGAATAATATAAAGGAAACCAGTAAACAATCTATACAATAATATCACAAGGAGAAAATTAAGGAAACACTGGGAATACGAATGTCAAAAGAAATGTCTTCTCATTTTCTCTCTCCCCCCTCCCTCCCATACAAACACACGCACACTACACAGTAAGGAGCAAACAAAAAAATACATCACCTTGAATTTTTAATATGTAACCAAAGAGCTTGTTTAATAAAAGAGCATACACTCATCCTCAAGAAATGAGAATATGGTACGTATCTCTACAGGTGGGCACAGCAGGAAGAAGTGTGGACAGTCCTAACAGTGAATGTCTGACTGGAAACAACACAAAGAATGTTCAGGATTAGTGGAACATGTTTGAAATGGCAAACTAAGAGAAACACAGTAAATGAAGAGTTAAAGGATATCTGGAATGAAATTATAATACAGAAGGTGGACAGAAAGGGCACCAAAACACAGAACAGGTGTTTGCAAACAAAGAGGGGTGGGGGAAAAAACTAACAGAACAAGTATTTAAGCATACAATTCAAAAAACTTTCCAGAAATAAAAAGGATTGAAATCTGTAAAATGTAAATACACAGTGTCCCACAAAAAGAAAAACTGATATAGAGCAATCAATTCAAGGTATTTCTTTCTTTAAATTTTTATCTGTTCTTTCTAGTTATACATGATAGTACAGTTATATTTTTGACATATTTATAGAAACATGGAATACATCTTATTAATTTCTTAATAAAATTACTGGATTTCTAAGATGAGAAACATTAAAAAGTATGTCTCACACACACACAGAAGTCACATATAAAAAGAAAAAAAAATTGACTGCTACTAGATTTCTCCCTAAATACTAAAAATGAACGGGTAATTCCCCTAAAGTATTCAAAGTATTCAAAGGAAGAAAGTTTGGCTCATAATTATTTCCTAGGCAAATAGTTTTTCAAGTTGAATGAACATTTACATACATCGTTTCAAAATCAAGTCAAACAGAAAATAAATTGCAGCCAAAAAAAGTGATAAATGTGAAATGGACATGAAAATGTGTGGTACTAAGTCATTTTAAGAGTCAGACTAAGATCAAAACAAATGAGGATTTTGGTTAGAGAAGAGAATGAAAATGTAGTATGTACTGACAAAGCAGAAATGGGAAGGAAAATGGGAAAGCAAGACATTTTGAGTTAGGGGAGTCAGGACATTTTACTTGATAAATCAAATAATAGTTGTAAAGTTAATTTGAAACTATGAACTCTGAAAAAAGGAGAACTGAACAGAAATTAGTTTCACCATTATTCAGAAAGCATAACATAAAATATGATGAAAAACCCCAATGTGGAACATATATATTTCACATAAAAATGCAAATGAGATAAATTCACTTATTAAAATAGACTCAGATTAGAACTTAATTACATGCTATATTAAAAAGCTACCCCAAACAAAGTGACTGAGAAATATGATAGGACTAATAAATTAATCCAAAAACTGGCTTTGGATACACACACAGAGTATAAGTTAATATATCACTAAATACCTAGTGAAGAAACACAACTATAAAAAATAGGATATAATTATATTTAAAAATAACCCCCAACAAAATGAATTTTAAAATGTTAAAATTCCAATGAACTTCCTTTTAGTAAATAAATTTGAGAACTAGGTTAAATGGATTATTTCTTGTGTAAGAGAGAGACTCCATAATAGTTCATTATAAAAAGATAATATTGCTAAGCTCAACATCTCCCCAGTGACCTTGGCCCAGAGGGATTTGTAGGAAAGATCAGAGAAACAGGTAACTCTAATGTTGTTTAAAATGATCGAAGGCCCACAAAAACAATGAAAACTTCCAAAATATTTTTAGAACAGAAGTCTGAAAGAATATTTGAAATCAATCCCTGAGGATTCTTACAAACATACTAAATAAAATGTTGAACAATACAACAATAAGTAAAAAAATAATTTTTCATGGCAAGGTATGTTTTATTTTAGGAATAAAGAGGAAGTTTTGTGCTAATATTATTTTCTATAATAACATATTTAAAGTGAAAACTTCTAATATTATCTTGTACAAACCTCAAAATCATCTAGTAAAATTCAACATTGAATAATAAGATAAAAACATTTAATTAAATAGAAAGTTATATTTTTTCTTAATATTAAGTCACATATCTGAATGATGTGATAATGCATATATCAACTTACCTAAAAGTAAATATCATATATTATAGGGAAACATTCAAAGCTGTTCCATTAAAGTCAGAACATAATATAGATATCTTTTATCTCCATTATTATTTAATATTGGCTGGAGTTACTAGCCAAAGCAAGTACTTAAAATAAATACATAAGATAAATAAGCATTATAAAGAAGTATATATAATTATAATTATTTATAGATGATATTTTTGAGCTGGATAATTCAAGAAAATGAACTCAAATGCAAAATGAAATAATTCAGTAAGGAAGCTACTTGTCAAAAAAATAATAACTGGCAGAACATAAACTTCATGTTGAAAACAACAATTATTTGAATGATAAAATGGAAGAAAACAACCTTATTTTAATAGAAAACAAATATTTTGAAATTTCCAATTAAAATTCACATTGAAAATAGGAATGATTATGAATTTTCCCCTGCCCTGTATTCATTGTCTCCCTTCTGCTTTGGATAATAGAACTCTTTGAGTTTGGCACGTGTACACACCTGGACACTCTGTGCTCAAGCCTTTTTTGCAGCTAGATGTGGCACATGTCTAATTTAGAGGCCAAGAAAGGTGAAAAAAAGTAATATGGAGAAATTCTTGATCATCCTAAATATCCTGGACCTCTCTTTTTCCTTCCTTAGGCTGGAGGAGGTGGATCTGTGGGGGCATACCTTTGGAGTATATATTTTGTATCTGGCAAGTGAATTCTCTCTCTGCTTACTGATCATCATGTGAACTGCTTCCCTCCACTGTACTCTTCTGCCATGATGTTCTGCCTCTCCTTGAGGAATGGAGCCACTGTCTATGGACTGGGCCCTCTGAAACTGTGCACCCCCAAATAAACTTTTCCTTCTCTAAAATTGTTCTTGTCAGGTCTTTTAGTCATAGAAGCAAAAGAGTTGACTAAAACATTCCATAAGAAATTTCAATAATAAATTTTGTATTTGAAATCAGTGAAGAAAAGACAGATTATTTAATAAATGGTGTGAAGATAACTTTCTAGCCATATGGGAATAAGTAAATTGGTTACATATCTCACATTTTACAGATAAATTCCAGATGATAAAAAACATTAAGATTTTAAAAAATCATTCACCCAGTACAAATATTTAGCAAAAGCATTCTTCATATAATCCAAGATTGGAAACGAATTTTTTAAGAATGAATTAAATCCAGATAATATAAAAGAAACAAAACCGTGTATTTTACTATATTTTTTTAAAATATAGGTCATAAATATACCATATTGAATAGTCAAATAGAAAATAGCAAATATGGCTAGTATTTACAATTCATATCACTGACAAAAGCTAATTTTTTACTGTAAAAAGAATCCCTATAAAACTTATTAGGAATAAATCAATAATCCTTCAGGGGGGAAAAATAGGCAAATATTCAGTTCAGAGAAAAGAAATACAAATCTCTCTCTCTCTCTCTCTCTCTCTCTCTCTCTCTCTCTCTCTCTCTCAACCAGGGATTAAGCCCAGTGTTTAACCACTGAGCTACATCACAGCCCTTTTATTTTTTATTTGAAGACAGGGTTTTCTTAATTTACTTAGGATCTCACTACATTGCTGAGGATGGATTTGAACTCAGAATCTTCCTGCCTCGGCCTCCTCAAATGCTGGGATTACAGGTGTGTATCATCATTCCTGGTACAAATTTTTCTTAATTAAAAAAGTGCTAACCTTCTCAACTAGGGAGAAGAAAATAAAAATTGCAATGAATTGTACCTGATCTGCAGAAGAAAATAGACAAGATGTGCCTGAGACATCCAGTTGTATGGCAGAAAGCAATGAACTATCAAGGACTAAATGGACCATGTTAGAGGGACCCAGGAGCCAACAAGAAGCGAATGGGACAGGCCAACGTGTGACAGTGTGAGTCTGGAAGAAAGTAATAAATGCCAATAATGGAAAGACATAAAATACACAAATTTATGGGTTCTACTGACGACTTCTTCAAAAAGACAGGAAGAATGTAAAATTTGAATGAAACAATAGAATACTACTGGCTATAACTAGGGCTCTAAATCCTTATGATGAAAAGAGGATTATAAGCATAAATGATTTATCCTGCCTTTCTTATATAAAGTATACTTCAGGTTGATTAATTAGCCCTAACTGAGGATAGAAACTTATTCTTTAGTGGAAAATTCTAATAATTGAGGAAAAAAAGGTAGAATTTTTTAAAATCAGAATTTTTCATAAAATAATTGATTCAAGCAACAATCACACAGATGAATCCATTTGATGAAGGGTAAATGGGGAACTCTATAAGGAAAGGAACAGATTGTGACCACTGATCATGAGGCTTACCACAGCAAGTGGCAAAAGCAGATATTGTGTCTCCTGCTTTAATGCAATATGAAGTATCCTGTGATATGTTTGAAGTATTGTTAACACACTGAGCTTTCTTCTAAATAAGTGACAGGCATCAATGTTTCTCTGCAAAGGATAGATGAACGAGTTAAAGCACACTACAAAGAGACAAACAAAGAAATCAAGAGTGTGGGATTCCCTGTAAAACAATCAATTCATTTCCATTAGCCAATGTCAAGGGGTCAAAAGGAAAGGGCACTGTTCTTTCTTGAAAGAGAGTTAAGAGTCATTAAAAAAAAGGTAATGTGTGGACCTTGCATAGACTCTGATTCAAATAAACTATTTCTAAGAGGACTTTTTTCTCACATCTGAATTTTCTTGTGACATTTTATTGCATGCTATAAAACAATACTATTCATTAGGTATGATTATAGCAATGTGGTTTTACAATAAAAGGTCCACATATTTGGGGGATGCTTCCATGAGGGAGAAATAAAATGATATATGGATCTGTTTTAAAATGCTTCAGCAATGAAAAGAGGAAATGGGAAGAGGGAGATCACAGAAACAAATGTGGCAAGATCCTGATAATTAACGAATTGGACAGATGTTTATATAAAGGCTATAAAGGCTCACTCATTCTATATTTGTGTATGAGGAGGTTCATTTTATGCCTCTCAGTTTGAGTTTAAACCTGTGTAAGGAAAAGTTACTCTCATAATGCTGGTGAAAGTTGTAACTGATGTATTCTATACAGGGAAGATTTAAAATGCATCCAACATTTTTATCTCTAGGTGTTTATATATTCTCATATATGCTTAGTGATGTTCACTGGAGCATTGTTTGTGATAGTAAACAAGCAAAACCTACCCTTAAAGTCCATAGAGACTAAGCAAAGTATCCTGCAGCCATTAAAAAAAAAATCTGCAGCCTTCAATAAGGAAGAGAGAACTAGCGAAGTGAAATAACAGGTAAAGTAATCTAAATACTAAATACTTTAAAGTGACTTAAACCATTTTTAAGTCCTTGTAAGTGCATGGTTGGAGTTCAACAAAATAAGAAAAGCCTCAAAGGCTAGAATAAAGCAAAAATGAGAGTACAAGGGCATGAACCAAAGCTGTAGTCTGTCCTGAGGACACTTGCCAATCATATCTGACTCACAGTAGGGCTTTTCTGCCTCAGCACTAGAGAGTTCTTTGTTGGGACTGTCTTGTACACTACAGAGCATTTAGGAGCATCTCTGGTTCACACCCACTCTAGATGTCAGCAGCATTTTCCACCTTCCCGCAGTTTAACAATCAAAAAATACCTCTTGTCTTTAACAAATGGCTCCTCGGGGACAAAATTATCCCAGATGGAGAATCACTGCACTGGGGTGTCAGCACTGAAGGGATGATACCCAGATGATGAAAGAAAGAAGACCTTCCCCAATAATGCTGGAAGCCAGGGAAGGAGAAATACATCTAAAATCTAAACATAGACAAAGACAGCTTTTGCTGTGAGTAGGGGGTTGGGAGGGAGCCTCCTTAAGAAACTGGGAGCATGAACCTCCTTTAAGAAACTGGGAGCATCAGTCAGGCTTCAAAAGGATTCAGGTGCCTGTATCAATTCCATCTACAAGGTCCAGAGAAATAAAACACTAGTTAATATTTTAATTTAAAACAGACATGTTTTGGTCATGGCAACTGAAAAGTAAGAAATATCCTCAGGGAAAAAAGTGCAAAAATGCAGTCTTACAGAAACTATGATAGTGATTAGACTGAAATGAACAATTAGTGGACTGGAAGCTAGACAGACAGAGTTTACTTAATGAAATATAAAGACACAGAGTTGGAAAACATGAAATATAACCTAACATTGAAAATGAGTCATGAAATTAGAATGTTCAACAAGTATCCATTACAAATTTAGAGGGAAGCCATAGAAAGAATGGGAGTGATGTAATAATTGAAGAAGTTAACGACCAAAATGTTCCCACAATTCTCAAACAACCAACCCTCAGATCCATGAACCACAACAGATTTCAAGCAAGTCCAGTCGGCCTTCTGCAAGGTCATAATAGCAATGCAACAATCATAGCTATCATGGTGAGGGTTTATTCTACAGTGGGTATTATACCAACCACAGTGTGAACTTGGCTTAGTTGATAAATATCTTCTTAAAGAGAGTAAGACACATGGAACTGCCTTATTAATCAAAGATTATACATTAGAAGAATTTTAAGAGATAACCAAAACCATAGTGAAGTGTGGACAGCGTTTGGAACCTGATACAAGCAAACCAACTGTAATTATATTATTTAATCTCTGTAGACATATTTAAACCCAGACTTGGATGTCTGCCTAATGTATTCCCCAAAGTTTTGCAACATTTAAACCATACAACTTTCTGAAATTTTGCTATTGTTCTGTACTCTTTCCTTAAAGAAGAAAAAGTTGAATTTTTAAAATAATCTATATAGCTCCCCCTAGAATAAAGGAAAATGAATGCAATGACAACAGAAAAGTAATTAAAAATTGTATAAGAAAAAAATAAAATTTATAATAAATTTTCAAAAAAATCAAACTGAAGATAGTAGACAGTAGATTCATTTCTATTATACAAACAGTTGTCGTATGAGACTGTGATGAACTTACTGGTTCTATCTAAAGTTTGTTTTACCAACAAATTAGAAATGTTTTCAAGTTACTAGTTTACTAGTTACTGGTTTAAACCGGGATATTAAGCAATATCCCATCACTCTGTGAACTCCATCAGTACACCACATGAATTTCTACTTGTAAACAACATGATGTGAGGTGCAAACTTTTCACAGGCCCTCCTTACCAGTTTGCTACAGAGAGTGAGCACATCTCTCTGACTCACTACTAGGTAGTTCTGGTATCCAGCAAAGATAAATCTAAAACTGAGCCCTGGGGAGTTATTTACCCTCCAGAGAACGCTAAGAGGTAGGTGAGAAGGGGGAGAAAAATTAGAATCACCTTTAATGGACACTGAGATCAGTCTTGCACACAACACTAGTATTAAGAACATCTGTAAGCAAGAAGGGGGTTCAAAAGTGGGAATAATTAAATGTAAGGGGCCAACCAAAGACCTTGGTTCTGAACTAAGCCCAAAAGATGGGTACATTTCTCATGTCATTCTTGTTCCTGGGTTTTAAATAGGTAGCCCAAGGTAGCATAAATTGGACTAAGCTGGAAACCACGCCTATCTCCCAGGAATTCTGCCACCCTAATAATCATTTCCTGTACTGAATCCTTGGTCTTATTGTACTTGGGCTAAGTCTCTTAAGCCACTGTTGAAGAAAAAAAACAATATTCCAATGAGTTTAACTTCTTAACAAAAATATTTTTGGATAAATTAAGGGCTAACCTATGCATTTTATTCAGGGAATACCTGGGCAGAGCAATGTGACTGAGTCACAATAATTGCATTTGCTAACTTTTCATTCCATTTTCCTATAACTGGACACTTCTGCTTATATACCTTTCCAGAAAGAAAGAAAAAAAATTTTTTAGCCTTCTATTGAATAGTCTTGATAGGTATAAATGTGTTTTAAAATATTCGACTTGGTTATCCTAGAGGATAACCTGGTAAGGAAAGGTCAGGTTAGAGCAGGAGAGGTCAAGCTGTGAAGGCAGGCAACCTGGTTAGTTCCTCTCTTGTGAACCTGAGCTAGCACACTGTGGGAGAAGGAAAGTTAGAGGGGAAATGAGCAGGATTTCTTTTTATTAGAAGATAGTAGAAAAGAAAAGGCAGTAATGTTGTTTTACTCCCCATTTTGTACACATATGGGGAGAAGGAGAACATAAACACCTTCTATTAATTTGTTCTCTGTTGTTGAGACCTGCAAAAATTATACCAGATCAGAAAGGTCAAAGAAAAACTACCAGATGCCAAGACACAGGGATCATGAGTTTATTTGTAACAGATCCCAGGTGAGTAGGAAAGAAACCATCTATTCAATAATGAGGAGAAAATAAGATTAGGTTAAACTGTCCCTTCTAGAAGAAAAAGATGAGATGGAAAACTTATGCTTTAAAATCTTATTTACTTTCAATATGGCAGTTTCCTGGGTTTAGCTTTCATAATCTTTTAAATAGTCATGTTTCTGCATTTTTAAAATGAAGAATAATTAAACATTAAAACTTATTAATTATCTATGAGAACCCTTAGTGTTGTAAATAAAATGTTGTGATTTATAAAATCAGATCTTGTAGTTGGTAGACCAGGGAATCCAGTGGAAGGGGAAATAATGGGTAGCACCTACCTTCTGTGTATGGCCCTTGGTACCAGCACATGTGCTGCTTCATTTAACCCTCAGAACAACCCCAGGTGGCAAGTATCCTGCCACCCATTTGCAGAGTCAAATGAGATACAGGTTAAAGGATCGGCTGAAATCATTCTACAGTGAGTGGTTGAAATGCAATTTAAATTCACATTGTCTCTAGAGAGTTTCCTGTGATTGGCTATTTTGGTAATTTCCCTTTAATAAGTAAACTTTAATAATGAAAGTAAGTGGCATAGCCATAAATGTGTAAAGACATAATTAGTGAGAAATGGTTTGATGTTGTCTCCTGTAAGTAGTTTTCTCTCTCCTCTCTCTAACTGCTATGACATTCACTATGTCCAATTTATGTAAGCTGTTCCTTATAGATTTTTAAAAAATGCTTTGTAAAAATTACTGATTCAAGCAAATGGTCCCCAGAGGAAGCAGCAAACCATGGGGAATGGCCACATGATTGTTCACCGGGCTGTCCTTTCCTCCTTGGGCCACTGGGGCACAGAGGTTCTTGAATAAGTCAAGTACTGGGTATTTAGGGCTGTCCTTTAGGACCCCCAAACTTGGCAGTTTCTCAAAGAAATAAATTTTTCAATTGAATTTAAAAATATAAAATAAAATTATTGACTCAAGAATTCAACAAATATTTATCAAGCACCTAACTATTCTACAGTTATGCTAAACAACCACTATGAATGGGGCAGACATACCATGTATGCCATATAGTTGAGCAAAGCTACCTTAAATATCTTTATCTAAAAGATAGAGAAACATGTCTTTAAATATTGGCTCATTTATCTCCACAAATTAATAATGTTTTACTTTTCCGTTATTGTACTACATTATAGTATACCAATATGGTATCACAATTTTCTAGCAGTACAAGGAGAACTGAATGAAAGGAAATCAGATATTGCAATTCTATGAATGTAGATAGGTATCTTATCATCAAGAGATTTTCCAACACAAACAACAGAGAAGAACACACAATCAAGTTCGGTCCTCATAAGTCTCTCTGAGGTTTTTCAAATTGATCAGATAACCATCTATATGTTTCTTCTAAAACAACGAACAGCACTTCTTAACTTTGAATTTAGAATATTCCATGTTTCAAAAGTACAGTATTAACAAATGACTACCTCATTGACTTATTTAAGGGAAGTGTCACTAAACTTATATTATCCATCTTAGTCACACATTGGAAAAAGAGATTTTGGCAAGTACTGATACAACTGTGTTGGAGGGAGATTAATGGAGAGCAAATTGGGGAGTAATTAATCAAGCTGCATAAGAAAGTGAAAAGAAGAAACAAAGATGCAAGGCTTGACAGGAAAATTCTAAGCTCTTTGTACTTGGCACCAGTCAAAAAAAAAAAAAAGATGCATAATAGGGCTGAAAAGTTCATGAATATGCTCCAATTAATCTGGATGTGCACTGAAATGCTTTTTAGTTTGGTTCATTTAAATCTGAAATTCCCTTCCCATTGATGTCAGCTAGTTAGCCAAGATGGTGCATTACTGTTATGATCACTGCAGCGCACATAATTTAGATTTATCTCTTTAGGGACTCGACTCCACCCCCTGCTAGCTAATATGCTCACCATGTTTAATGATGCAAAAAATTTCCCTGAGTACAGGTTATTTATCTTTATCAGGGGCTGCATTTGGCTGGCTGTCTGTTATCAGCCAGAATATTTGTTCCTAAATGTTTGGTTCTCATACATATTCCAGGGCAATCCTGAGGGCCATATCATCATTCAGATTTGCAATGTAAGTGTTTCAGTTCTTGAGATACACCTTAGTAATACTGATTTATGAGTTTGAAACAGCTGAAATTGTGATTCAATCTGCAAACTCTGAAATCACTGTCATGAAATGCAAAATCAATATAAAATCTGAGAAAGGACTTTCTTTGGGGGAATTAGGGAGATAGGCAATAAACAACACAGGAATATGAATAGACACTAAGGAAAAGAGTCATACATGACCTTTCAGTAATCATGCTGAATAGTCAGTAGCCAGGGATCATTATGCCATCACCTCAAAATTAGATGAAGGAAATAAAATTAAGGGTCCTTCACAAGATAACAAATAAATATAAGCATCTAATGCCCTCCTAAAAAACCCAGCCCAAAGATTTACAGAATTGAGGCAGATGTTGGTAATTCTGAAAATATAACACCTTAAAATACTAAGAAAACTCAGAAGACAGAACATTCCAATGCACAAGAATAAATGAGGATTTGGGTGAATAGTCTGGATATAAAGGAGAACTATTTAAGTTGAGCTTATTTTTTTTTTTTCTCTTTAAATTCCTTGAGTGGATTACTGTCTACCCATTTTTCAAGCAAAACAGACAATCCTCAATATATCAGCAGCCTAGCCTTGATTAGGTGGTGCAGCAGCTCACGGTAAGGCTGAAGCTGGCTAGTACAGGGGTAGATAACAATATTTGCATGCATGTATTCTATTCCCACCAGTAGTGTTGGCTTCTCACCCCTCCACATCATGACTTATAGATAACTCCAATAAATAGCAGCATCAATAGGAAAGTTGCAGAAAAATCCCTGAAACCAGAGTGGTGTCATGAGATGCAGCAAATAGAGAATAGTGGAACACTCCTATAAAGGCAGAGGCTCTTCTCCAAGGTGTGACTCACCCATTTTCATATTCCTAAACTCACAAGCAGGAAATCATGCAGGTGTTTGGGTTTTAGAACTCCCACCCCTGCCTGCAAAGGAAAATACATATAACCAGCACAAGTTACTACTAAAAACTGGAGGTAACATAAAAACCCCTGAGAGACCAATAATAAAAAGACAACTAACTAAACAAACTCTAAGAAAGAAATAATAATCCAAAATAAAAAGGAAAGACAAGTTAATAAAAATGATTTCTTAAAGAGACAAAGAATAACCAATATTACATGAAGAATGAAAAGGATTTTATAACAGGAACTAATGGGAAATACTGAAGTTAAAAATAAGACAGCAGAAAAAACAAACAGACCAGGCATAGTGGCACATGCCTGTAATCCCAGTGGCTCAGGTGGTTGGAGCAGGAGAAACACAAGTTCAAGGCCAGCCTCAGCAACTTAGCAATGCCTTAAACAACTTAGCAAGATACTGTCTCAAAATAAAAAATAAATAGGCTAGGGGTTTGGCTCAGTGATAGAGCCCCACTGGGTTTAACCTCCAGTACCAAAAACAAAACAAAAAAATAAATAAAAATAAAAGCAAAAAACATCAAAGGTCTTGAAAGCAGTACTCAGAAACTGAAATAAATCAAAGAATATCACTCATAAGCATAAGTAGAAAACACAGTAAATTTTCTTATTATAAATAATGACACCTTCCTTCAGAGAAATTAAAATGCTATCAGAGATCCTCTAAATCTCTAGACTACCATGGCTATATAAGGTAATTCTTCCATACTATAAATAATTTCTATATTTTACAATATTTTCCAGATTGAAGCAGAGGGAAATATTTTAAAAACTAATACAAACTTTACTTCAAATTACCATAAACCGTACAAAGACAATAAAAGAAGAGTCTTATTTGTTTTATAAACAAAAAAGGAAAAACTCTAAATATTATCTAACAATTAAAAATATATTAAAATTATTCATCATGGTTAATTAGGGCTTATTCTGCCTATTCAAGATAGGTTTGACATTAATAAATATAGAACTATAATTTTTCATATGAATGCTCTAAAATATGAAAAAAATCATGATTCTCTCAATAAATTCATTATAAATAGTAAACTTTATCAAAGTCTATTATGAAGCATTAGGAATAGAAATGATCTATTTTAATCTGAAGGAGTACATTTCAAAATTTATAGCAAGCATCACATGAAATATAGAAACTTTGATTCCCCCTTTAAGTTAAACAAGACAAATATTTCAAAAATCTTTTCTCAAATCTCAACTATAAAGAGGCAAGATTATCATTATTTTCAGATGATCTGGTTTATCTACATAAAGAATTTTACAGAAGCAATATTTGTTGGATAAAACAATAAAATCCGATAATATTCCTCCATATCAAAAATTTAGCAGAAAATTAGGTGTTATTCATAATATAAATACATCTATTAAATATCTGTCTAGTTATTATCCTAGCAAAAAAGTCCATGACCTTTAAAATGAAGAAACTTTTTAAAACTCAAAAAAAAAAACAAGAAAAAGAGAGAAATATTATGTTCATGAATGGAATCATAATTCTACATAAATTAATGTATAAATGCAATTCTAATTAGATCCCTTAAGAAATTTCTAGAAAAAAAAAACTAACAGAATGTTAAAATTTATATGGGAAAATAAAGATCCTTGAATATGAAAGTCAATTCTGAAAAATAAGTGAAAGGATGAATTTTTCACCTAAACATCTAGAGATTTTACAGAGCCATAAGAATAATTTTTAAAATAATATCAATAAAATTCTAAACCAGGTTCATATATTTAAAAAAAAAAAAGAAAGCTGAAAAATATACTAGTGTAAACATGGAAACTAACTAGCTTCCTAAGAAGTGATTGAGAAAACTAGAGAAAAACAAACCTGGATCTCCACCTCACTCTATACAAAATAAAATACCTCATAGACTAAATAAACAAATGTGGAAGGTAGAATTCTGAAGAAGGATAGAGGTAAAACTTCTAAGACAAAAATGTAAGAGTTTCTTTTATGACCTTAAATAGCATTCCAAAATGACAAAGTACCAATTTAAAAAATTAAACATGAAAATTAATTCTTATTCCTTAACATCTCAAAGTTACAAAATGTAATATACTAAGAGAAAGTACCCGCATATTCTTAGAAAAACAAAGGACTAATATATAAAATATACAAATAAGTATAAATTAACAAGAGGACAGGAACTCAAATGGGGAGAAACCCAAATATCTAAAATATGTATAAAGAAATATTTATCATCATCAATAATTAGAGATTTACAATTAAGACAATTATCAGAATATACTTCACACAAAATAATACAAAATATTTAGTAAACACTTTGAAAAAACTGGTGTTCTCACTGCTGTTCCTAATGTTCTCAGAAGAAGTATAGAAGAAACAAATAAAATGCAGTGCATATTGTATGTATTTACAACCTAGATATATTCCAGAAAAACTGTCCATTGCCTAGTTAATTATTAGAACAGGAAGTTGATGTCAACCAAGGTGACCATTCAGAGGAATAAATCAGTAAGGTTTCCCAATCACTCAGCATATTTAAAATACTCTTCTTATATCTGGAGTAATTTCTCACCTCCTGAGTCCCATCACATTGAAGTCAGAAATTTTCTTTCCCTGCATCCTTTTCAGCTAGGTTTATGCATGTGACCTAGGTAATTATGCTACCTGCATAAGACTGTATAAATGCAATTCTAATTAGATCCCTTAAGAAATTTCTAGAAAAAAAAAATCAGAGGAAGATAAAATACAAGGGCATTAAGAATCAATTCTCATAAGACCAGTAGAGAATCACAAAGACCCAAGCAGATTTCACAGGCAACATTGGCAGAAGTTCAAAAGGTAGCATCCCATGCCCACAGCAGTGAGCTGTGAGGCTGATGCAAATTGCTGTGACAAATAGTCTCCATTGGGCCATCCAAGACTGTAATTAAGACATTATTCCTAGCTGGATAACCTTCCAATTTGTGTTCTCTATATTCTTCTCTCTCTTTCTCTCTCTCTCTCTCTCTCTCTCTCTCTCTCTCTCTCTCTCTCTCTCTCCCCCCCCCCTTACCCTCTCCCTCTTCCTCCTCCTCTTCTTCACTCTACTCCTGTCTCCTCCTCTCTCTCCCTGCATGTGAGAACGAACACAACAAGGTGGTTGTTTGCAAATCAGAAAGGGAACATGCCCTAGAGATGGACAATGCAAGCACCTTAATATGTATTTCTAGCCTCCAGAACTACAAGAAAATAAATTTCTATTGCTTAGGCCATCTAGCCTATGGCATTTTTTTTTCTGCAACCTGAGCTGACAGTGACACACACATTCTTATAGAAATGGAGGGATATTGAGATGATATATAGGTAAGAATTTTCATATTATATAATTGAGGGAATTAAGCCATATTTTAGGAACTGCTTAAATGATAAAATTTGGCAGTAGTTTTTTTTTTTTAATTACCCAAGATACTTATAATTTTTTCCTGGTATGTTGCAAACAATATTCTTCATTATAAAACTTCTCAAGGAAATATTATATAACTGGTTATGATAATTTAAAATATCAAGTCCATGTAAATCAAGATGGAAAACCACTACAGATTGAAAGAGACTAAGGAAATATGACTTAATGCAACATCATATCCTAAATTAAGTCCCAGAATCTCAACTGGCCTGTTATTACTATTTCATCTCACCTCTTATTATGATTCATACTATGACTTCAAATGAAGCACCTCTACTTAGGGTCTCTTCCCTACTTCTCTATACATTTTCCCAACCTTTACATTTAAAGGTCCAAACCGCCTGCAATCTCTTTCCTGTGATTTAAATACCCCATCTATTTCAAGGCCCAACTCAAGTTCCTTCTCTTTCAGGATACTTCCTCTGATTTGTATTAGAGCCTGGAAATTCAGTAAGCGGTTCCAATCTGTAAAATGCATTCTATCATTCAATTGATTGTATATGTGTTATCTTCCTTTTGTCTCTATATTTCTTTCTTTATATATTCTGTGATAGTCAGATATTCATCACTGTGACCAAAATACCGGACAAAAACAATTTAAAGGAGAAAAACGTTATTTCTGGCCCACATTTTCAGAGGTTCAGTCCAGTTCAGGACTCTGTTGCTCTGGGCCTGAGGTGAGGCAGAACATCCTGGCAGGAGGGCTTGGTGGAGGAAAGTTACCCAGCTCATGGCACTGGGAATAAGAGAGAAAAAGCAAGGTACCAGGGACAAAGTATAAACTCCAAAGGCACACTCTCAGTGACTGACTTCTTCCAGTTATACCCTACCTGCCTGCAATCATCACCCAGAACAATAATTCTTTCAAATTATCAATCTATCAAATGGACCAATTCACTGATTAGGTCAGGACTCTCATGATCTAATCATCTCACCTCCTGCATTAACACAGGAACTTTTGAGGGACACCTCTTACCCAAACCATGACACACATTACATTTTGAAATCCTCAAAGTCAAGGTTACTTCTAGTTTTTGTTTTGTATTGTTATGGTTTAGATGAGGTGTCCCCAAAAAACTCACGTGTGAGATGATGCAAAAAGATTTAGAGGTAAAATATTGGGTTATGGGAGCTTTGACCTAATCAGTGCATTAATCAGTGCATTAGTCAAGAATTTACATGGTGGGAACTTTAGGCAGGTAGGGTGTGACTGTAGGAAGTGAGTCCCTAGGGGCATGCCTTTGGGGTATATATTTGTCCCTGGCAAGTGGAGTCACTCTCTATGCTTTCTGATCATCCTATCCCAAGCTTCTTTTTTCCACTACACACTTCCACTGTGATACTCTGCTTCATCTCAGTCCCTGAGGAATGGAATCAGGCACCTATGGACTGAGACCTCTGAAACCGTGAGCCCTCAAATAAACTTTTCCTCTTCTGATTGTTCTTGTTAGGTATTTTGGTCACTGTGGCAAAAGAAATAAAAAATAAAAATAAAAAAGCTGACTAAAACATATGTATATGTGTTTTAATCTTTTCTAGCATCTAATCTGCTACTGGCTGTACAATCCCTATATAATGTATTATTTTCTTCACTACATCATTGCTGAAAAACGTAGCTTATTTGGATTGATATTTGTAAAGGAAAATAACTGATATAAAGATGTAAATTAAGTGCGATTTTCAACAAAGTTCTTATTGCCATTTGATTCAAACAAGATTACATCCAAATTCTGATGAAAACACTTGAATGAAGCAATTTTCACAGGAAGCTGTTACCCTGCTAAAACACTCAGAAATACAGATAGCACTGAAATGGGATTTGGTTGTGTACTCCTTGATTCAACTATTCAGACAATGTGCTTTCATTTAAATGAGAAGCTGAACCCAAGAAAGGTAGTGGTATTTCTCACCCATATGTAATGAATCATTAGGCCAGTGGCACTGAAAATATTAAAAAGGATAAAGAGAAACTGAGAAGCACATGTTTAGCTACACTGATTCATGCCATATGGCCTCCAATGTGATTATCCAGGGAAAACTTTTCAACAAAGCTTCCTATCCTATCTACCCATGTGTCCTTTCTCCATATTCTGCCACCATTGGGCAAACTTCGGGGCTTGCAAATGCCTATACTTTCTCTGGTCCTTCCAACCCCCTATACCTCGAAAGATTTATGTTCCTTCCAGAAATGTATGAAAAAGAATATAGAATGGCTGGATCCTTACTTCCAGATGTAAAATAATCTTGTCTACAGTTAGAGGTTGCAGGTATACAACCAATATCTTTGTGTGGAGAGAAACTATGAGCCCATATTAAGTAAGTTTTTAGCAAAAGTAAAGAGATATCTTCAAACGTTCACTTTACAAAAAAAAAAAAAAAAACCTAATTGTTGGGAGACTGAACAAGATAGTTTGTAAATGCACATATTTTGATAGAAAGGTAAAAAAAAAGAGATGAGAGTTTAAATGATGTCTAAGGGATTTACTGACCTAGTTAAGTCAAGGCTTACATATACACTTGGGAAAATACCTCAGTTCTTTAACATGATTAGATGCTAGTTACATGTCATGGTCTATCAAAAGGTACACTAGCTTCTGACTCAGTGATTCTGCCCTTCTGAGAATTACAATCCACTATCCCTTCAACAGTCAGATCCATCTTTTCTTTTCCATCCTTCTTTGATATACTTAGCAGAACAGCCCTTGTCCTGTGGTCTTTGCCAAGATACCTGAAACACACTCTATTCACTTTTGTCAGAGTATTAAAAGGAAGATTGGCAATTTCTCCTCCTGATGTTTGGTGATTACAACTGTTGTGCCATTAGACTAGCATAGGTGCTCCATCAGAACAGTGCCACATGCCCAGCTAACATATTTTAGAAGGCTACCAAACATAAAAGATGCCAACATTTACAAATCAGGAGAATTCAAACACAAAAACAGATTTCTGATATCTTTTGAAAAATTGAAGCTACATGAAAACATTACTATATCCTATGCATCAGCAATCAAAAGGGATGTCCTCTGGAACCAGGATGCGCATGCCCCAGTGGCCATAACCCATCTGTTTTCAGTGTTCCACACTCTGAAGCTTAGCTTCAGCTGCCAGTTTCCCCTCACTGTTGATATGGCTTTCGTTACATCTAAGGAACTTCACTCACAATGTTCCATGCCTAAAAGTGTTTTGTTTACAACTACTGACCATGATAACAACTCAGCTCTCTCTGAAAGGCAGAGAATTGGCCATTGAACTATAAAGTTTAAGTGGTCAAGTTCAAGAAAGGGTAGTTTGTTACCTGCTGGATCCTAGCATTTGCTCAGTACTTTGCATAGATACTTCCTACATCCAAATTGTAGGTCGGGCAAATGAATGATCCTAGGAACAGGAATAATGTATTCTCTCAAATTTATGATCTCATTCCTGCCCAGGGTAACTTAAGCACCACCATCATAGTCTCCTTGCCCAGGTAATGTGGAATGGGTTTATCATGTCCCTAAAACTATTATGTTGAAGTATTAACCCTCAGTACTGTGGAATTGATTTTATTTGGAGATAAAGTCTTCACAGAGGTTAAAATCAGGTTGTTGGGGTAGGCTTTAATCCAATATGTCTTAAAATACTTAAAAAGAGGAAATATGGAAACAGACATGCATACAGAGAGAATTCTGTGTAAAGAAGGCAGCAGATATCAAGGTCATGCTTGTACAAACTAAAGGCAGCAAAGATTTCCAAAAGCTGGCAACTAAGGGAGAGGCATGGAATAGATTCCTCTTTACAGACCTCACAAGGAACCAACCCTGCCTGAATGCAACTTCTAGCCTTTAGAATTATGAGTGAATAAATTTCTGTTGTTGAGCTACCCAGCGTGTGTTATTTTGTTACAGCAGCCGCGGGAAATGATATACCAGGAGCCTAAATGGTGAGCTATTTGCCTCCCAACAAGATCCTGTTTCCTTTCTTTCTAGTGCTGCTGGGTGCTCCCTTTCTTTCATCAATGCATGGGAGAAATCAATTTATTTAAATCTCTTATCAATGGGACTCGGTCATCCTTATTTTATTCTACCCAACTCCAAAGTCTGGTACAACAGAATTCTGAGAACTTCCTATGACGTACACGCTTTAAGGTTTGAATTTAGTGATTCTGAGCAATTATGATCTGTGAGTGTATTTCAGAAGGAATAAAGGAGATGATAAAATTTGTGCAACATGGGAATGGCAAAAGTCAAATCTGAATGTACTTTGGAACATTTGCCTCTATTAATACAGTATTAGTGCAATAGGGTGAAGGAGATAGGCTAACTTCAGCAAAACCTTGGGATAGTTTTGTATCTTTTATGGGCTTTTCAATTTTTCTTAATTATTCTGGCTCTTAATTTTTAGATTAATTTTGGTCATTTTCTCTTCAAATTATTGTTAGGAATATTAATTTTTTGCTTCTGCTACTAAATGAAATGTTCAAAAGCAAAGTGGTCCCAAATGAATGTTTATGATCACAAACTAAATAATATTTTTGAATACTAAGCCAATTGCTCTCTCAGCCCCAACTTTAACAATTTTTATCAAATACTGACTAAAATTTATCTTTCAGCCAATGATTACTACTTCTTCAACTATTTATCCTTTTGCATTACTTTCAAATTTCACCAACTACAATAAAGCTTTCTTCATTTAAAAATATCCAAAAAGGTTGAAGAAATAGTTCGAGTTTATTTGTGTGAAGACAGCATTAAGATTTTAAATATTATAGTTGTCAGGGTCATTTTCATTAATCACAGACACTACTCCACCATTTATCCCAAACGCCAAGTCAGAACTGAAACGTGTTTTTTGCTTATTTCACCTAATTACTTTACAAAGATCAGATGTGGCTCACTCGTTGATTATTGTCAATGGAAAAACAAAGACAAGAGTTATTCTTTTGTTTGATCTTTGAGCTGATAAAATAAACATTACAAGTCAAGTTTTTAAGTGCCCAAATAGTGACTACAAATATTTAGTTTTTATCATTTTCTCATTTCTGCAATTTAATAGACTAATAAACTGCTTCTAAATTTATTGGCATCTAAATGTGGGAATGAGCCACAGGAGTGAAAAAGAAGGGATAAAGGTGCCATGATCAGTTTGAAAACACCAGTTTTTCAAATCAACCTAAATGGTTCTAGGTGAAACCTAAGTAATAGTTTTCCAAAATTTGACAAGTCTAATATGACAAAATGGAAACTGAAAGTCAGTATAAAATTCTGTGCCTCTTAGTTAAGTGAATGACGTGCAAATTATAACTAAACCCTGGATATCTTGAATCTATTATTATATAGTCAAAATCTCAGGCATAATAGTCTTGCAGGCCTGGAAGCATTATCAAGATTCAATGATTCAGTGAGCTTGAAGATAAAGAGATAATCACCTTAAAGTGACTCTTGGATGCTTCCCTGGGAAATGAACAACTGGAGCATCCTCTTCTAAGATTAGGAAACTTAAAAGAGGGGAACACTTGAAAGACAAAGACATTTATTCTGGCTGCTGGCCTCTTCCTCTTAAGAAAGTCATAATGCATTCAGGTAGACACATCCATTTGTAAAATTAGGATTTAGGCCAACAAGAAAATTTAGAGGTTTGAAAGTAAAACTGGCAGTTTTCCATATATAGATATTAGAGGAAAATAAGGTCATTCTGCAGATCATTTCTTGTAATTTCTTCAAACATGTTGATGGACATGATCAAGGGATGATGGCTGACACCTTAGCCTACCTAAGCACCACCCAAAAGCATCATCCAGAGTCTAGCAACACTTGCAAGTAAGAACTCTCAAATGGCACTTACTCTGAAAGGAACATCTATCTATTTGGGGAAAGATAATATACAGCAGCATTTTCAAAATGTGCAGAGGTGGAAAAATAAAAAGTTCAGCTAAAATGTTTAGATCATTGTGGGAATAGGTCCACTTTAATATGCTTTTCAATTCTGAACACATTGGCAGTGCTCAAAACACATTACAAAAGTAATAACATGATAATGGAGTTGGGAATCCTGTAAAGGTTACATAGAATTCAATTTATAAATCAAAATGCCTAAAAATCAAACTTGGGCCAACCGCCTAAAGGTATTGGATTTTCACTACATTGAATAAGACAAGGATCTCATAACCATGAAAATAAACAGTGACCAATATGCCCAGGGCCTAATTTCAAACTATTTAGACTTTCTTTGCTATTTCTCTCTCCTTTAAAAAATATTTTTTTCCCACAATTTTCATAAGCTTCAAGGCTAGAACATCTAAGAGTTTGATAATCGTCAAATATTTCTGAATGTGAGAATGAGAAAATGAGACAGCCTGGAGAGAGACTTTCAAAAACTAATTGGTCACAAATGAATGTTTGTCAAAATATATGATCCCAATATAATCGTCAGCAATGGAATTAAGCCAAAATAAATAAATAAATAAGAACCACTGAACACTAGTCAAATTATTTTAACTTGACTTATTTTAAAACTTTTAAATATTATTCTTATATAGAGAGATTTATTTTCTTTAATAGGCCATAGTTTAAGAGTTTGTGAGGAACAATTCTAGGTATTGAGGGCTTTTTAAAATAAAATTTCCTCATTTTCTTACATTATAATAATAGCTTTATATTTTTTCAAATGACAAAGATAAAACATAGAACATAAGCATGAAAAACATTTAAGGAATGCAAAAAAGTAAAAGGAAGAAAGTTAAAATCATTAAGGCAGTCTCTCAACATTTTGTTAAAAATATTTCAAACATTTCTCAATTATATGAAGATGTATATGAATAAACCAATAGGATATCATATATGCTTTTAGGTTCAAAAACTTTGTATTAATAATAAATAATATACACCATCATTTAAAAATTTTTAAAACTAATGTATATAAGCAAAATGAATGCACAATTTCTCCTATGGAGAATATAACTCTTTTTCAATTGACACCTAATGTTTGTACATATTTGTGGAGTACAATATGATAACTCAATATATGTATACAACATAATATGGTCCAATCAGTGTAATTAAATTTTTCATCGCCTGATATGAGGAATATTAAGCAAAGTATTCTCCGTTTCAATTGAAAGGGAATTGAAAATAATGTTTCTGGTTGAGGGCATGTCCCTCAAAAGCTCATGAATGAAACAATGCAGTAAAGTTTAGAGGTGAAATGATTGAGTTATAAAAGCCTTAACCTAATCAGTGCATTAATCTACTGATATAGATGATAAGTGTATGCAGGTAGGGTATGGCTAGAGGAGGTAGGTCACCGGATATGTGTATTGGGGGTTTATATTTTGCCCCTCATGAGCAAGAACTCTCTACTTCCTGGTGGCCACATCCTGAGCTGCTTTCCACAACCACACTCTTCCACAATGAAGTTCTGCCTCATCTTAGGCCCTGAACAATGGAGTGGGCTGTCTATGAATGGAGACCTCTGAAGTGAGCCCAGACTTTTCTTCTCTAAAATTGTTCTGGTCAGGTCTTTTAGTCACATAAACAAACAAACAAACAAACAAAAAAACTGACTAAAACAACAGGCAAATAAGGTTCTCACTGCTGGGTAAGGGTCATTTAACTTCACAAAGTAAGATCCTTCCTTTCTCTATTGGTGAATAGAAAGAAAGGACAACTGAGGCAAAGGAGAAAGATATGACTGGAAGGTATCCCTGACACTCTTCTGGGAATTAGAAGAAAATGTATACAATTTCAGGATTAAGGACAAAATGCACAATTTTGACTCTCATCCTTACATAGGATTTTTATAGTGACATGGAGATGTGTGCACTCAGAAATAAAAATTCCTCAAATTGAAGGAAATTCAAGGAGAGATTCAACAGTGTTTCTAAATGTTATCCAAGCTTAGAGTACTTGCTCCTAGCAGAAAATTATTCATCCATTTAATCTAAATACATGTAATTGGGGCAATTTTATTCTCAAATTTATAACATGTGAGTAATATGAAATTAATATCACAGGCAAAATTACCAATAAACAAAATGCTAAACTAAGATGCATAGCTGTTTCCTAATTCAATTTGCATTCATTTGATATTGGTTTATAAGTTTTATTTTTTTTCTAGGATGATCAGTTAAATGAAAGTAGTTATCAAAAGTTGAAGAGAAAAATGTATATATTTGGAGTGTACACACCAGATACTATTCTCTGCATTTTATACTGCATCTAAGGACTCATTTAATTTCCTCAACAAGAGTAGAAGACAGGATTTGTCATCCCCAATCTACCCCAAAGGAGAAAGGCAAATTTTAAAAAATTATATTCAGCAAAATAATGCTTTTGGAAAAATGGGGAAGATTATTGTTATTCACTTAAGCAGTAGAACATTTATAACTTATTTTTCTGTAATCATACAAATTTAATAGCTATTGTTCAAAACAATAATTAGTAAGGTTTAGAGATAAAGTTATTAACTAGACTTACCTTATTGCATTTGACAATGTGTTTTCCTTTCAAACTTTTGCATACTTACCTGGGAAGAGACTTTTGGCCTTTATATTTAAAAAGACTCTAACCATGAAAGTCATTACTTAGGATTTCAGATTCATTCATGGGCTTGCCACTCAGGCCAGGGATTTCCTTCTTGTCCTCATGACTCACCTTGTCCTAACTGAAGCCAAAGTATCTCAGGAAAAAAAAAATAATAATCATAATAACCTCTAGAATACATGTCTTAAAAGTCAAACTAAAAACTTTCAAAATATTATAGCAAGTCAAATTCCCAAGAGGGCTTAGATGGGTAAATTTCATGCATATAGGATGCTAATAAGATACATAGCAAAGTCCATAGAAAATAGTGAGTCAAGACATTTTGAAAGTAAAATGCAAGGGAAAAGGTTGTCCAGGATATCCAGATTATATCTGGCATAGTGTTTTGTACATTTGAATCACTTAAATATTTATTGCATTAAATATATGCATGAATAAAGGAGAATGAGTCCCTCTTTTCTAGGTAGGAAAAGTACAAGTAAAAGTCATTCTGAGAAAGTGCACTCTTCAACCAAAATATCTCTATTACAACTGGAAAGCAGGAGGCCTAATGCCAACAACATCCAGAATCACAGCAACAAAAACAACCACAAGCCCAGCTCATCAGGGAACCAGGTTCATATAGAAACATATAGGTACATATAGAAAGAAATGTTGAAAGTTCTACTTGCTGCCACTGGCGTTATGTACATTAAGAACACAAGAGTGATTGTTTCTATTATTGATTCACCTGGTTCTGATTACTTTTCTAGGATTAAAAACAAGTCACCTCTTTTAGTTGTAAATTTGTGTACTGTCCTGTAATTAACATCCCTAAGGATATATTTTAAACTAGGATGCTAATGCAGTTCATTAACAGGCTTAAATAACAGGCAGCCTTCAGATTCTGAAAGTATATTCTAATAAAGACTAAAAAAATATAAGAACTCATTCAATGCTCCAAAGAAGTAGTGATGAATAGTTTTGGAAGTCTTACAACTTTGTGTAGTATACAATTATATCAGATGTTCATGATATTAAAATCTTAAGGCAATGTTGATTGTGTATGTGTATTTGGGTGGTGAAATGTGGGGATTGTGTCATTTGTCTCTTCCACAGTTTTGTAGTCTTCACATTCATATTGCAAATATTTAACTTGTATAATAAAACATGAATATATAAATTGGATATACATACAAATATGTAATTGATATATACATCTTAAGTCTTTGATGGCAGGCACTTCTCCCATGAGAATTTCTAGCTTCTCTACACAGCCCTATCAGTATAAGATTCTCCATTGTGTTTTCTTGATTTGATGTTTGTTTAAATTGTTACATGTGTACTACTTTGCTTTATTATAAATCTTAAGACTACTTACAGCATGAATTAGAGAAAATTATCTGAGTGAAAATTAATGGAAATTCAAATGTTTTCATCTTTCACACCAGTGTATTATCTAGCCCAGACTCTGTGTGTGTGTGTATTCTTGAGAACTATCCTAGATTATTTTTCATTTAAAAATATTGCCCTAATTTGAAAATACATTTTTTACTTTCAAAAGAAGAGGTAAAATGGTGTTAATTTCATTTAAAATATTCCTAAAGGTATTATATTTTTTACAAACTCCAATTCGTTGCCTATTGCCTAGTTTTTGAAATCTATGTCATTTACCCTGCTAATTCTATTTCCTTTGCCTTATATTCTTCCAGTCTCTGCTATCACTTGTCTCCTCTAATATGTTACTACTAGGTCTTGATTCAAATAGCACCAAAATCACAACTCAGGACATGACCTTGGGGATCCTCTATCGCACTCCTGCATTTCTAAAGAAACTAACTTGATCAAGGTCAAGTAGCTAGCTAATGATAAACCTGGGTTTAAAACCCAGGTATTCTTCCTGTAAGTTCAATGTTTTCTAGAACACTACAGGATTAAATTTCCTCATAGTATTTTGAAATCTTTTGAAAAAAAAACATGTATTTATACAAAATGTATGACACTACCTCACTGTAGCTGATGGAAAGTGGAATCTGAAGGTATTATTTCATAACACTCTTATGTTCTAGTTCATACAGAGCTAGAATTTTGGGAGTTAATGCCAAGTTTTCTGGGAGTAATTTTTCTTCATACTTTGGGACAAATAGTGAAACTTACTGAAGAGCTGCATTTGAGTAAGATATTCTCCCTTCTTTTCTTTTTGTTCTTCCGGAAATTACTCCAGGTTTATTGCATTTCAACACAGAAGTTAAATTCTGAGAAGCCCCACACACAGTCACCCACAAACCAAGGTTTGCATCTTTTCTCCTTACTCGGAGGTAAAGCAGAAAGCTTTATGTAATAGACATTTTATCAAGTGATAATGATTCACTTGAAATATCTTTGTTTTAAATGAACATGGTTGGTACTGTTTTGCCTCCTTAGTTTATGCATAAAAGCAGGCTGAGGTCACGTGGTAGAAGGCAGAAATGTAAGAACAAAATCACAATAAAATAAAAGTGCAGTTACAGAGATGTGTAGACAATGCTGTTTTCTTTTTCAGGGCATAAGCACATGGTACCCAGGCGAGGTACACTCCATGTCCAGCTACAGCATACACAGTGTCAAAGGAGTGAAGAACATTTTAGAGCACTTAGAATTCAGGAATTGGGAATGGCCATGGTAGAAGAGAAGAGAGATCTCATTTGTGGCCCAGGTGCAAAGGGGTAGGGGTCTTTGTACTATAGGCAGGAGGGATCTTTTGGAGGTGTGCACACACCACATAAATTGACTGTACTTGCATCTATATTTGTTTAAAAATTTGATCTGGGAGGAGGGAAAATGTAGTCTTCTTTATTTTCTACAAATCTCTTTATTTTCTATAAATATCCAGTTAGCTGACGATAAAAATAAAGAATAAACTTGTGGTAGTTAAAGATAATTGATTCCTTCTGGCTTACAAAAGTGCCACATATTGGAATCAATTCAAAATTAAAACTCCTTATTACTGCTGATTCTTTCTTTTAGGTGTCTCCTCTGTATTCTATGTTTTGAGTTTGCTTTTGGCAGCAAGGAAAATAGAACTACTGCATTTTCAAGAAGCAAGAAGAGAGGCCTGTAGTGGGTATCCTTTGTTCTGCATCTTTGTGAACTTCTCTGAGATGGCTATGCTGATGTACATGCAAGTATGTCTTGCTCTTTCCTAGTCTTTTGGGTTAACATGCCTTTGACTAAATCACACCTCCACGCCCTTTGACATGACTCATGAATTTTTCCCTCTGCTGAGCAGAAAGCGTTCTGGCCATGGGTAACTGGGAGAACCATCATCCTGGCTCATTTGTCTAGACACCTGCCTCCACCATTCTGCTGGTGGCAGCCCAATACTGGACTGGGACCTTCTCTAAAAGACAAGTTTTCCCAGGAACACACAGGAGGCAAGGTACTGCTGGCAGTATTCCCTGATGCCTCAAAAGCCTTCCAGGTTGTTCTGGAAAGAATGGCTTCTCCAAAAACAAGATTTCATATATAAAATAATAATAATAATGATTATTGTGGATGAAAACAAGCCCAGTGATTTGTGAACTAATAAATATTCTCTTAATTACCAGAGATACTAGGAAGTGGCTAGGCTAAAATGGAGAGGTAGAATTAAATGTAGGGTCCTTTTTGTTGTTGTTGTTTGGTACCAGGGATTGAATTCAAGAGTACTTCAGTACTGAGCTACATCACTAGCCCTTTTTTATTTTGTTTTGAGATAAACTCTCAGTCAGTTGCTGAGGCTGGTCTCAAACTCATGATCCTCCTGTCTCAGCCTCCTGAGTCATTGGGATTACAGGCATGCATCACTGTGTCCAGCTTTAATTATGTTAGTAAAGCACAAAAGAGATAGGACCCAAACCAAGAAGTACACAACAGAGTTAAAGACAGAAGCAAAATGTGAATGATATTTAAAAGGCAAAATTGACAGGAATTAGTGATAGATTTGGCTTGAAAATGTGGAGCAAAAACAGAATTGCAGATTAGCTGGATGCTTATTATATCTTAGGGAATCTGTAGCAATAGCATTAATCTCAACAAAGGATATAAAATGTTGGACCGGACAGGGAAATAGAATAATATGGGTTTAAGTTCAAGTCAAGGTGATTACATTTGGAGCTCTGACACTAACAGGTGACCAATAAACAAATGTCATATGAATGAACTGGTATATCACAAGGATGTGACGATGTATAAATAGTTAATGCACCAGTGTCTGAAGTTGGCTTCTCCTTCTTTTCCAAGTAAAACAGAATGCAAAACCGTTTATTGAAGTGAATCATGGGGCTAGCCTAACAGTGAAACAGCAATCTGTGTCTACAAAAGAAAAGCAACAAAAAGTGATATTATGCAGACATTTCCAAAAGCTCAGAAATGGACCATTAAATGCAAATTACTTTGCCTTTTCTATTTTGTCCTAACATTTACTCAAGAAATACTTCATAGGGAGTTAACAAAAATAAGACTAAATGATAGGCTTTCTTTTTCCCTATCTTTCATATTAATAATTCACCCAAAAGGGCCTAAAAACCCAAATCATTATATTTTAAAGCAATTCATTATAACCTGCCAACAACTTAGAATAAGAGCCTAAAACCTAAAAATGAAAACTGGAATGAGTTAACCCTAAGTAGGAAATGAAAATAAATTAACATTAGGCTTTTATTTGGTCCTTTGTTGAAAATATAGGGCTAATATGACATGGACCTGAAGCAGGAGAGTTAAGATGAAAGTGGCAATGTCACATGGGGAAAGAAATCCACAGTATTTCTCTCCTGCCTGACAGTTTAGTCCCATCATTCATTTCATATCCCCAGGACTCATTAATGAATGAAATGGAGATACCCAAAGGATATAGTGAAATTCTTCAGCAGAAATTAAACAGAGAAAATGACAGGTTATGGAACCCACATTCTTCCTACTAGTGCATTAGGGTTTCTAGGGCTATGCTGGACATAGCTGCTGCTATATTTTCTAAAATGCCTGGAGAAAGTCATATGTTAAGAATCAGATTTTGAATTATGCTTTTAATTCTTTTATACTCATCCATTACCAGAAATAATGAAATCTTAAGTATGTCTGGAATATTTTCACAAAATTATAAGTCAAACGTCTAAATAGGAGAAGCCTAATTTTTGAACCATAATTGATTTTACTGTCTGTTGTAATCTAAAAGAATGTGGCTGTTTGTTAAAAGGTACTGAGCCTTTAATTTGTTTGTATCTGAGACAGCCTTGGGAGAGGGAAACAAAACCAGCTAAGTTTGAGTAACAACACTGGCCACCCTTACCCAAGGCACAGCTCAGAGGGTTTACTCAGACTGCTGCCTAGTTAATCAGAGAGATGCTGTATTTGTTTCTTAGGGCTGTCATAAAAATTACTACCACACAGGTGGCTTAAAACAATAGAAATTTATTATCTCACTGCACCAGAGGTGAGAAGTCTGAAATCCAGGTGCCAGCAGAACTGCTTCATGCAGGAGGAGCTGGGGAACACTCATTCCATGCCACTCCCCCAGCTCCTGGAGGTGCATTATGGTTTAGACTCAGCACCCTGATCTCTGCTCCCTTTTTACATAGCCCTCTTCTCCCTGTCTCTCTTTTTCTGTCTCTTCTGAGGACACGTTCATTGGAGTTAGAGCCCACTCTAATCACATATGACTATTCCAGAGATGAACATTTCAGGGTTAATGGAGGAATTCTGTCCTCTTATCTCAGATCTTACTTAATTATGTCTATAATGATCCTGTTTGTGAGGTTCCAGGTAAACATACATTTGGGAGGATACTATGCAACCTACTGCAGATGTTTATAGGAAGAAAAGACAAAGTTGAGAAAAGAAAAGAAACTTGAAGGACCAATAAAGACAATATGGCAATTAGCAAATTAGACTCAGCAAATCACCATGACGTAAACACCAAGACGTTCATATCAAATCCCTTCTGAAAGCAAAACTGGAAGTAACAGAAGTAGTAGAATAAGAGTTGTACATTAATAAGACCACTGGGACCTAGAATGTTTCAGTCCTGACCAAATAATGCAGAAACATGAGAAAATAGAGGGAAAGGTGTTCTGACCAGTCCAAATAGAGTGGTTGTACTTACTCAGGCAAGGAAAAATTTGAAAGATACTTTTTTAATATGATTTGGCCCATTTTTATTTGCTGATAAATAAATTAATTGATGTTGAAATTATAATTGTCTTAGTATTAAACAGATAACCCATATAATTTACCCAGGCATTACTTGTTTCTTTCATTTCTAAAACTTTCCTTACCTAAATCACTCTATCTTAGAACTCTACAAACTAACAGAGATAAGCTATAATACATAAAGGAAAAATTAGGAGGAGAAACTTCCCAGACTCATTTGGAATTTTGCTAAAATCCCAATCATGCTCGACTACAATTTTGTGTATTTAGCTTAAGACTTCTACCTACATGAGAATGCTATTACTGATGTCCTTAATGTCCTTTAAGAAATTTGGTCATTCAAATAATATTTCTTGAACATCTATGTCCCATTAGACATACTTTTAGGAATTAAGGATATGTCAGTGGCCAAGGTCAATGAATTCCCTGGATAAAAAATGTAATTATCTAGATAGATAGGGCAATAACAAAGAGTCCCTCCCCCAAAAAGATTAAATTAGTGTCTTTTTCTCAAGCAATAGTCTATTGTAAATAGTCTCAAGCAATAGTTCATTATAAATAGTCTCAAGCAATAGTCCAATAGTAAACATTGCAGGGTTAATCTAGGAATTCTACTATACTTAAAGATGCCTTCTGTTTTTAATTACTGTGAACAAAAAACAAAAAATTGATAAGAACAATGTAGAGCAGAAAAAGTTTATTTTTGGTTTATGATTTCAGAGGTTCAGTCCATGCTCAGCTGATTCCATAACTCTGGGCCCAAGGTGTGGCAGAGTATCATGGTAAAGGAAAGCAGCTCAGGATATGGAAATCAGGAAGCAGAGAGAGCTTTGCTCACCAGGGACAAAATACAAACCCCAAAGGTATGCCCACAGTGACCTAGTTCTTCCAGCCACACTCTATTTGTTTACAGTTACCACCCAGTTAATCCATGTCAATTAATTAATCCATTCATCAAGTTAAAGATCTCATAATCGAATCATTTATACTCAGCATGTTTTGAAGGACATAGTATAGAAGTAAGACAGACTTCTCAGTCCCATCTTGTCCAAAAGTAATCATGATCACATGAGCATATCTAGTTGCAAGAGACTAGGAAATGTGGTTTCTTGCTAGGTGGCCTTTTGCTAAAGTCAAATGGGTATTGAGGGCATTTAATAGTTTTGACACAAATTAAGGTGATATTCATGAAAAATAAAAAGGTTATAGTCATATTTAGAGGTAAAGTAGAGACGTGTTTTGGGGGGCTGACCCAAAACATTTCCCAACTTCTAACCAATGTCTGTCCACTCAAAGAGATGAGAGAATGGCAAGAAAGAACAATAGGAAGTAGAAACCACTGGATGCAATTGCAGTTGATCCAAGAGACGATCCTGAGAAGGTCAGTTATCCATAGTGAAATGGGATCAGGAAACCCCTTTCTTTTATCTCCACTTATAAGATCAAATGGAAGCTCCTTATCCACACGTAAAAATCAGAAGAACTACATTTCCAAGCATCCACTCCATAGTGCTAAGCCAGAGACTAACTTGCAGCTATTATTTTTATTAATTATTGTTATCTTCCATATGTTCTGGGAAATATCACTGACATCATTTAAAATTAAGATTACATACAGACACCCACAAATACAAACACACACACACACACACACACACACACACATCCTCTGCTTGTATACATTTAATTGTGGGCATAAATTGATAAAATTTTATTTTCAGAGTAACAGGCATGAGTTTATAAGATTGGGACATTGTTCAGAGAAGAATGCTGAGTTTTTGTCCCTGAGTTTTACATAGGGACACATCAGAGAGATTTATAACTGAATTATTGCATACACTATCACAAACCCAACTGCTTTCATATTTCACCATGAAAGTTTCTTTATTGGAATATTTTTTATTATATATCTTATTTTATGTTTGTAGTAACTTTCCCTAGTATACTTTCCATTTCTCCAAGTAAAATTATCTATTTCTGTTTCATCCTTTATTCTAAACTGTCAGGAAAGTAGTTCAATTGTTTAGATATGGGACTTAGAAATTACCTGAGTGACACATTAATATTTTTCTCTTTATAATTGCAACAAAGCATTTATAAAGCAACTAATTTACATTATATATTTGCACATGTTTTGTAAATCTGTGGTAGTGATAGATTCCTTGAAAAGAATGCATCTTCCCCTATCCCCTAAGTTATTTTATTAATAGAGGAGACTGCAACAGATATACCACCGTTAGTCCCACTTCTCCCCTTGGCACTTTTTTTAACATTTATTTTTTAGTTGTAGGTGGACACAATACCTTTATTTTATTTTCATGTTGTGCTGACGATCGAACCCAGTGCGTCACGCATGCTAGGCAAGTGCTCTTCCTGAGCCACAACCCCATCCCTCCCCTTGGCACTTTAATGGCTGGTCCCTGAAAGAGGTTAAAACAGGTGAGTTGAGAAGGTAGGGGACATTTTATAACCAATTTTGTTCAGACTGTACAAAATTCTACTTGGGATCTGTAAGGACCTAGATGGGAATTTAATCTAATTTAACATTAAATACTACAGAATGGAAATGGCCTTTGTATTTGTTTTCAAGGTATGACAGTGACCCCTGTGGTTGAGTTGTTGAGATGTTGAAGAAGGGAGCTCTTATGACTGTTGGGCCAGCCTGACTCACATGTGCGCGTGCATGCGCTCTCTCTCGATCGAAATCTCTCTCTCTCTCTCTCTCTCTCTCTCTCTCTCTCTCTCTCTCTCCACCCTACCACCTGCCTTTTCTTCCATATCCTACACTTTTACACTTTCCTTCTCCAAACTTCCTCTGTACACTCTAGCTTCTCTATGAGAAAAGCATGATCTTCTCTAGCCCTGAATCAGTCTTGACTACAGTAAACTATACTAAGTCACTCTGTCTAAATCACTTTTGGACCCATGTAGAACTCTACACCCCATACTTATTCCTTTAAAAATATATAATGCACAATCACTATGCACAGGCCATTTTCTTGGCACTGAGGAAATAACAATGAAGTCAGGCAAGGTGTTTTCTCCAAATGAAAGAATTTACATTTCAGTGGTTTTGATCTCTTAAACTACCATTATTATAGCATTAACCTAGATACTAACCCTTGGCTTCCCACACTGATTCCAAAATGTCAGTTGATATTTTTTCTCCTTCATCATAGGAAATCATTTTGATAAGAGGACCTATGAGTTCCAAAGCCAAGTCACATAGTTCACAGGATAATCTCTTCACTTTATCTCCAATCTAAGGTTCTGCTCTAATAAGTCTATTTTGCAGTGTTTCCCTATGGTTTCAATCCTACCTACTCTGGCCAGTTTCCTGAGTAAAAACCCAGACATATTTTATTAACTCTAAGTAGTCCAGAGTTTAAGACTAGGCATCCCCCAATGGTTGCTTCACATAATCTTTGAGTACCACATCTCTGGGTCCTGGTTTTATACTTAAATTACCAGTTGGGATTGGTGATACCTTGTAGGACTTATAAAAACTCACTCTTTTTCTGAAGTCACATTAAATGTTAACCCTCATGGACTCTCAGCATTGCTTTCTTAGATGAATATCTTTCGTTTTTCACATTTGGGACAAACTTCCCTCCTCACCTTAGTGTCTATTGTTAATGCATGCATTTATGTTAGTCTTTAAATTGTAAGATACAGAAACTTGTGCATCTGTGTCTCCATCTCCTCAAGTACTTAGACTACACAGTATTTGTAAATTGTCATCCCAGGTTATCAATGCACAATGGAATGTAAATCTTCTCGATTATGACCATTGAGCCACAGTTTTCTCTGGACCTCAGCTCTGTTGTAATAGCAATCCCTTTGGAAATGCCATACTCAAAATGAATGTGCTTTTATAATGGTCCAAAGGCCATTTAAAAGCAGCAGTTGGTCATAAGCTAACATTTTATTCAAATCCAACCCATTAGAAAAAAACCACACATCAAAAAAATTAACCTTAAAGTGAAATATTTAATTTAAATTATATTATGCTTTGCTCTTTATTTTCATCTGTAAGTGCATTGCTAACTGATGCTATAACTTATTTCAGCTCTTTCCCTAGTAAAGTGTAACATATCCATCATGCTGAAACACTTAAGTTGCAGGCAGTTTACTCACATTAGATCTCATTAGCAATTACACCAGTGTTCAAAATACATTACCTCATTTGTCTCATAGCCCATATAGTTTTTTACATAATGAATTAGACTAATTAGTCTCACATGACAGAAGGAAATCTTAAATAACACTGTCCTTACTTTAAGACAAGCTTGACTGAAGTACAATGAAAGAAACCATAAAATTAATTTGTTTTGTAAGATAAAAAAAAGAATTAGATAACCAAACTTCAATCTAAATGTTTGTGCTCTGGGTTGAGCATGAGAAGAAACAAAAGCAGCAAAAGGACAGGCAATGCTTTGTTCGGTTTGGGTTTTTGAAAGACATAACTTCATTATTTGCATAGCTAAGAGCCATGCTTCAATGTCCAAACCAACTTACTTATAGACTTTTCAATCGAGGCCATTATTGTCTTTTGGGAAAAACCTTGCTGATTGTAATCAGCCAAGAAATTTACAGCTATTGCACTGATCAATAGCTAGAGATTTTGGGAAGTACAAAGCCAGTCCTCTGTCCACATGTTTGTTTTGCCAATACAGAATTGTTTTTTAGTGGCCCCATTCACTCTTCAAATGACTCTTTACAAAATCAAATCCAGTTTTCTATCCACTTCACACTTTAGAGGAAATCATAAGACATACAAGGTTGAAAGGTGTTACTCATTCAAGGGTTTATTTTACCCTGAGGAGGAAAATCCTAATGGCCCCCATCACTCCACCTGCGCACTCCACGACCTTACAAGAGCCCAACACCTTTGTGCTCACCAGTATAGTAATTATCTGTCATCTTTGTAGATCATAATTACTTTCCTCATTGTTCTATCAAGGACTGTCATTGCCATGAAATGACTGTGAGTCTGTTAACTAGTTCAAAGTGCCCCCAGTCTTCCATTTATGGGCATAATAAATTGTGTCACCTAAACAGAAGATACAAATCTGGTAGCATATCGGTTCCTAAAAGTATGCTCAAAAACCTTGAGGCGAAATTTGACCCACTCATTCCTCTTTAATCAAGGTGACTTTTAATATGTCTTTTTTAATGTCATGGTAGTTAAAGATAATTTAGCACTAAAGGGGAAAGTGAAATAAGGATTCTGGGTCAATAGGGAAAGAGGTTTTCAGAGAACTCTCACATTATAAAAATGAATTTTCCTTTTCCTTTTAAACCATGCATCTTTTTCAAAGAAAATGTACATTAGAGAAAATGAATCACTAAGACAGTAGGATTTGAGTCTTTTGAACATGCCTGATTGGAAAGCTCATTTTCCTCTTCTTACCATTTTCTTTTGCTTTTACAAAAATATTTCACATACAAAAAATTATCTACCAGACTTCACTAAAGTATGTGCCTTATGTTCAAATTGCATCTTTTAAAGTAGCATCCTTTTTAAAATAGACTTTTAAAAATGCTTATCAGTGTCAGTTTGGAAAATATTGACTCCAGTATTTGCTATTCAGAATTTAACTCACAGAATCAAGAACTTTCCAAGTTAACTTTCTTTTTCTCAACTCCCACAGTTCTACGTATGTTCTCATTATACCTGGTGGGCAACTCAGGGAATCTTGTGCCGCTGAGTTAGGACAAAATAGAAATGTTAATTCTGAATTTGCATCCTTCAGAGACCTTCAGTATTGCCTCAAAAGCTCAGAAATGACCCAGTTTTACCAAATGATAAATGCAGGATGTCCTCTACAAAGGTGGTTGGAAATTCATTTCAATTAGTCTTTTTTTTTTTTTTTTAAGTAAACTCCTGCTATTTAGCTTTTTTGGCTAGTCACATTTGGAGCTCCCTAGAATGAAACTACCCCCAGCACCTCAGACTTTGCAATCTACATGGGGAAGCAGTTTATGCATGCAAAATCAATTTAAAAATTGTATCAGAAATTATAAAATAACCAAAGGTGATAAATGACATCATTAATCATGGAGAGAAAAGATCAAATTAAGACAAAGAAGATGGGAACGAAGGAACTGATTCTCTTTAACTGTAGAAAGGATTTGGCTATTTGGATATGGTTCAGAGATCCCATATGTTCTCTCATGAGAATTTTTTACTTTGCCTAATTGATCTCCAAGTAGAACTCAGTCCTTCTCATGTTTAAGAGCCTCCCTGGCACAAAGAGGCCTGTGGCTCCCATCTGCCTTTAATAAGTGACTCACACTATGTAGTCCAAAGTCTCACAACAGGGTTATCTTGAGGAAGCAGGTAGGGGCTTCTTTCTACCAGTCAATATCCAATGGTCATTTTAACAGTGGGTATGAAGTACTCCTCTCAAGCTTTTTCCTAACATTATCCTCTCATTATCGTTTTTAAATTATAAAGTCTCTTGACTCTTTTGCTTTCTTTGGTGGCTATCCAAAACAAAACAAAGTAAACAAGTCTCTGAGCCTCAAATTTATGACCTCCATATGCAGTTACTTGGCATCTTGTAGGCTTGTACAGCATAGACCAGAAAATATGTTTAAAGTTCTCTGAGGTATTAAGACATTGTTTTAGTTAGCTTTTTATCATTGTGACCAAAATATGCAACAAGAATAACTTAGAGGAGAAAAAGTTTATTTTGGCTCATGGTTGAAGAGGTTTAGGTTAGTTCTTGTTGGGTTGATTCCATTGCTCTGGCACCAAGGTAAGGCAGCACATCATAGAGTAAGGGCATGGTAGAAGATTTCTGTTCCATTCATGGTGGCCAGGAAGCAGGGATAGGAAGGGTAAGGGTCTGCAGGGAAAAAAAAATCTTTCCAGAGCATGCCCCCAGTGATCCATTTATCTACAGTTACCACCCAGTTAATCCATTCAAACTAGTTTGAACTGATTAGGTTATAGCTCACAATCTAATCATTTCCCCTCTGAATATTTCTGTATTGACATAGGAGCTTTTAGAAAGCACCACATATCCAAACCATAATGGGTACAAACAGTATAAGTACCTTCTTGTGCCTTTTCTAAGCCCTCTGGATTTGCAGTGATAGATCTATGCCATTTGGTCTCCATTATCAACATGTCCTCCACAAAGACACCTTCTCAATCATTTCTGGGCTTAAATCATTCACTTCTCTAAGAGTTCCATGAGTAGCCTGTACCTAAAGAAATTCTTACCTCTAACTTGATCTAGACAGAAAAAAATCTGCTAGAATAATAATGGACATATATTACAGGAGTCTTAAGTACCAATCACTGCACCATGAAATTTATGTATAGCATCTCATTCAATCCTTGTGACCTATGCTGCAAAACCACTATTTTATCTCTATTTCAAGGGTAGGAGCCAAGGTTCAGAGAGTTTAAATGACTTGTCCATGTCCAATTAAAGAGAAATCTAATCCATTTTTGATGCTGACTTCACATCATTGTAGGGCATCATTTGGAGAAGAAAAGCAAATCCTTCTTGTTTATTCTCTTGCAGAAGACAACACTGTGTGTTGGAGAGTATAGTGTTTTCTACTTCTAGCTGGTAGAATGAGATGGACAACACATTCCTGTATTTAAAAATAGAAGTGATGCCTGTCTCACACTGCATTGGTGGAAACTAGCTATGTGGATGTACCTGGATTCAAAAGAGCACAGGAAACGCATACCTTGTCAGATTCTAAGTGAAAGTGCCATTCTGGAGAAGGGAGACCACACACTTTTAGAGAAGAGCTAATCATTTATGTCACTTTTCTTTTTTCTGCCGCATACCCCCTAAATAACAAAATTCCAATTTAAAACATCCACTAGTGAGTTAATTACAAAACTGGTATGCTGTTGCATTTTCTTTCCAACTTTTTACTCCTTAAAAGAATCATACATTCATACCCTTGGCCATGACTCTCTGTTATCTCCCACTGTAGGCAGAAAAAGGATTGTTCTGGCCAGGGAGTGGTAAAAATGACAATGAACCAGTTTTGTAGTAAGGTTTTAAGAAACATTGTTTGTACAACCTCTTGTTTCTCTACCATACATTGTGAGAAAATAAAACATGCTACAAGTAGTCGTTTTTTCCAAAACAAGGAGTTATGTGGACCAGATATGAACCCAACCTCAGATTGGCATCAAGCCCAGCTTGGTTCAGCCAAACTTAGTCCAACCCTGAACAAGAAAAATAAATGCTTATTTTATAAGTTGTTAAAGATTGGGGTCTTTTTTGTTAAACAGCAGTATATTACTTCAGGAATAGTTGACCAATACAGTGAGATTTGATCATTCTGTGAGTATAAGTAATGAACAGCTGGCTTCCTAGAAAGAATCTGTAGGCAAAATGAGCAGTTTGAATTTCAAGAAAACCAAAGGTTTCTTTGACCAATAAAAGAAAGTAGAGAAGAGGGTGGAACACCAAATGTGAAGTCCACTTTTGCAGCCAAAGTAACAGAGCAGCCATTTCTCAGGGCAGAAGGAGGACACTATGGGAGAATAAAACTTCCAGGATTCTTGCTCAATGTCCTCTTGAGCCACAGAAACATAAGCCCTAAAGATAATGTTTGCTTTCACTTCTCATAGAAACATTTCCACGTACATAAGGATTAGGTCTTTAGCCATGTGTTTCCTCAGTTGCTCTGATTCAAAGAGTAATAACCCTTTTCTTATCTCTGGGAAAACCAAGCATTTTCAGTCTAGGAAAGATGTCTTCGTTAACAATGAAGATGACAGAGAACATTGCCTTTTAAGTTTTTACAAGTCAAAAGAAAGGAAGAAGGGCTAGGGATGCTCAATGGTACCACATGTGTATGCATGAGGGCTTGGGTTTGATCCCCATCATCATCATCATCATCATCATCGAAATAAAACCAGAATTTGGAGACATCTTTAGGTTGGATTTGTATGGGGTTATCTGATTCCTGGAGATGTGATTTTCATTCCTGAATCCTAAGGATAAGGTCTCAGTCACAGGGACCAATGCATGTATTATTTGTTATAAGGTAATCTATAAAAAATTTATCTCTAACCCATTATGTTTCCTACGTGCATTCCCAACCAAATTAACAATGATGAATATTAAAAACCCAACTAATCACAAACTAGAGTTAGGAAAGTGATAAAAGATATTTGCCTATTTTATGATTTTTTGCAAACTTTATACACATTCCATGCTAAGAAAATTACCCTCTTCTGGTCTGCAAAGACTTGAATAAGCAACAAGTACAGACTGTTGAGTTAAGTCTCATGCTGAAAGAGTCAACAAGGAGCTGAACCCTCCTGGCAGCAATTAAAAATGAGCTTGGAAATAACTTGTCCAGCCCCTACAGAACCTTTAAATGATTTCATTCCTGGCAAACGGTTTGACTACAACCTGATCAACCAGCTGAATCATTCCTGGATTACTGACTTTTAAGAACAGGGGAGAAAATAAAACACTTGTCCTTTTAAACTTCTAAAGCTGAAGATAATTTTTTGTACAGAATAGATAACTAATACTTGCATGTAAAATACTTTCATGGACTATATAACACAATCAAGGTTCAATATATATTAGCTAATAGTGATTGTGCTAGTTATCACCTAAGCAGAATGCTCTTCTTTCCATGTCATATCATACCAAGTTAGGGGAGAATGTAGCAGAGGAAATATTTGAAAAAAATAATGACTTTGCAGATTTCAAACTAACAACAGTAACAACAAAACACTAGTATAAATCCAAGTAAACAAGAAAAAAATTCCAAGCAAGGTAAATTAAAAAGTATTTCTATACATATACATCACAGTCAAACTGTACAGACTGAAACCAAACATAAATTCTTTTAAAAATATTTTTTAGTTATAAGACATAATATGTTTCTTTTGTTTATTTATTTTAATGGACCAAACCCAGTGCTTCACATGTGCAAGGCAAGCACTCTGCCAGTGAGCCACAACCCCAGCCCAAACGTGAATTCTTGAAAGCATCCAGAGAATAAAGATCACCTTTCAGTTACTTAACTGCTGACTTACACTGCTGCAGCAATGAAATCCATAGGAGAGTGGAATGACATCTGGTACCCAGCATTCTATACCAATTGAAAATAACTTTCACAAGTGGAGGCAGGGCTAGGGTGTAGCTTGGTGGCAGAGCACTTGCTCAGTGTGTGTAACACCCTGGGTTCAATTCCCAGTACTACAAAAACAAACAAACAAATGAAGTGAAATGAAGACATTTCCATATAAACAAAGAAATAAGAGTAAATTACTAGCACATGTTAACTAAAGGAAATTCTAAAGCATGTACTTCAAGTATAGGGAAAACAAACTCCAAGGTAAGCTTTAAGGTATAAAAATAAATGAACAGCAAAAATACGTGTAGTATATTTAGAAAATCAAAAGAAAAAGATAATGACTGAAAAAATTAATGTCTAACTAGAGATAAAGCAGATTGAATTAAAATTCACAACTCTAATATATCTCAGGAAGAGGTAAATAGAATTAGACTAGTCTAAGTTGCTTTGTTTTCAACTACAGTCAAGGTCAAGAGTGAGTATTGTAATTACTAGGATAATCAACAGAAGAGAAGCAGAGTTCATACATTTCAAACAATTATGGGAAGAAATGGAAAGATAAAAATTAGCTCAAAAAATCAAGAAAAAATAAAACATTCAACAATGGGGAAATTGGTGGGCATAAAATTAAAAGTGTGATTTTAACTGCAACACATAAGTATAATTCTATAAAATATAAATGGACTAAATGTACCACATAAAAGCCATGGTTTCCAGAAAGGGGAAAATAAAACACAACATGCTATAAACTGCATGCTATTTATAAGACATTAAAAAAAGAACAAAAACTTAAAAACCTATAAAGTTTGATGTTAAATAAAAACAGTTACAAAATACAAACACCACTAGAAAAGAAACCTAATATAGCTACTAACACTGAAAACAGACTTTAAGACAAAAGGTTTTGTTGGAAATGAAGCCACTTTATATGGGTAAAAATTATTCAGCAAGAGGATATAATCATTTTTAGTGTATGGGTACTACTCTTAAAATCTGTACAACAAAGAGGTCATATGAACACAGAAAGATGGTATGGGCATCTATAAGCCAAGGGAGAGGAAAACCTATCTTGTTGGCACATTGATCTCTAGAACTATGAGAAATAAATTCTCATTGTTTAAATGATTCCTGTTCTATGTTTTTATGGCAGCCTAAACTAATAGTCTAATAAATAGACTTTAAAAAGAGAAAACATCAGTAGTTATGTAATTATTAAAGAAATTCAAATAGTACTCAAAAATCTTTCCACAAAGAAAACTCTAAGTCAAGATTCCTTCTCTGGAAATTTCCACCAAATATTCAAAAAGCATTAATTCTAATCCATCCCCATTTTATCCAGAAACAAGGGTGTGAGGGCAAAGCATTTTCATGTGTACAAAGCATTCCAACTCATTTCATGTGGCCCATAGTACCCTAGGAACAAACAATCACGAGCTATAGAAAAATTTAAATCACAGGTAAATCTTACTCTTAAACCTAGATCCAAAAATTCTAAACACAGAAATTGCAAATTAAATTCAGCACAATAGATAATATATCATGACCAAGTTGGGTTTATTCAAGGAATTCATGATTGATATAACTGAAAATCAACCAAATTTACCACATTAACAAATTTAAAGAAAAATTCATATATGATCATCATAATAAATTTTTAAAAAGCATTTCATAAAATTAAGAAGACTTTTAAAGATTCACAATTATTTTGTTTAACATATGAACTGACTAGACATTAGTAACACAGATGTAGCAATTTCTGAGCAAATGTCAGATAAAAATTTATTATAGGAGACCTAAATATATCAGATAATAGATTAGATTATCTTTTGGGGTTTGAAAAATCAGTATTACAAAAATAGTTCACTTGAAATTTATTTAGATGCAATGTAACCCAACTAAAATTCCATCAATTTGTTTTGCAAAAAAATAAAAAGTGGCTATTAAATTTTATGTACTGATTTGATACTATAATATTTCATGTATATTTGATACAGCCAAGTATCAAGCCAACATTGAATAAGAAAAGCAAATTTGGAAAACATGCCTAAATCAGATATCAAGATTTATTTTTAAACTCAGTAATTAAGACAATTTAATAATGGTACAAAAATGTTACAGTGTAGATGTGAGGTATCCCCCAAAACCTCATGTGTGAGACAATGCAAGAAGGTCTAGAAGAGAAATTATTGGATTATGGGTGCCTTAACCCAATTAGTGAAGTAGTCCCCTGATAGGGATTAACTGAGTGGTAACTGAAAGTGGATAGGGTGTGGCTGCAGGAGGTGGGTCCTTGGGGATGTGCCTTTGTGGTACATATTTTGCATTTGGAAAGTGAAGACTCTCTCTCTTTTTCTCTCTGGTTTCTGAACATCATGTGAGCTGCTTTCCTTAGCCACACTCCTCTGCCATGGGTTCTGCCACACCTGAAGCCCTGAAGAATGGAACTGGCCTTCCATAGACTGAGACCTCTGAAACCGTGAGCCCTCAAATAAACTTTCTCTCCCTTAAAATTGTTCTTTGCCAAGTCTTTCAATCACAGCAGGGAAAAAGCTGACTAAAACACAAGCAAATAAAGCATGATAGAAATCCCAGGGATAGACCAGACATGTGTGGGCACTTGCTTTACAGTAAGAGTGTTAGTAGTGATCAGTGAGACTAAGTCAGACTTTTAAACAAATGGAACCAGGGCGATTTGATGTCCATGTGGGAAAAAACTAAATTAAAGCATAATTTCAAACCATACACATAAATCAATCCCAGGTGGAAAAAAGATCTAAAAATGAAAGGCAATGCTATTAAGTTTTTGTATGATAATAGATGAGAATATCTACATGACTTCAGGGTAGAGAAAATTACCTAAGTAAGTCACAAAAGCCCTAATCATTGTGGACAATATTGGTAAAAATAACTGCAGTAAACCAAGTTTCTGTTCATCAAAAACACCAAAAATGAGAGGGAGAAAATAAAGAGAGAAAGAGAAGGCAACACATAGAAATGAAGAAAACATTTATAATACCTATCAGGCCTTATATTTCAAATATACATGCAATGTAAAAATAGGCAAAAGACTTGGAAAAACACATTAAAATAGAAGAGTGTGGAATGGACAATAGGCATATATAAAGGAGCTTGTCTCCACGCATAACCTGGGGAATATCAATCCAAACAACTTCAGTGAGATAATTGTATAAGCACAAATATCTAGGTGTCCACCCTGGAGAAAACACAGTCCAAAAACATTTGTTATAACATTATGAAATTTAAACTATATAAATATATACTAACATCAGAGTGAATAAATAATTTGTCATACTAGGATGCAGCATTAGAAACTATTTTAAAGAATGAACTATATACAATATGAATGGATCTCATAAATATAATACTGAACAAAAGAAAGATACAAATAATTAAAATTCCTATAACAATATAATAAATTTTAAAAAATACATAAAATATACTGCATAGTTCACACATGCATACATATATGATAAAATTTTTTAAAAGCATAGAAATGACTATCACACAATTCAGAGTGGTCATTATTTTTAGAGGAGGAAGGAATTATAATCATGAAGGTTTATAGAGGGGGCATTTCAGGTCTTGGCAGTGTTATGATTCTTGACCCAGGTCATGGAAACATCAATGTTCTCTTTCTATTATTTATTAAATTATGAATTTCAGTTATACTTTTATGTATATATGATTTACTCCATAAGAAAATATTTTCAAAATTTAGATGAAAAATACTGTGCTATGCTTATTTTTCCCCTTCAGTAAGTCAGTCCTAAAAGCCATACTATTATTCTTTAAAATCTCCATACAAGATGGCTGTATATGTAATATACAACATGCCAGTAGATTTTTTACTGAGACGAGAAAGGAGATTAAAGTAATGATTGTATCAACAAATTCATCCAGGCACTAAAAATGTATTTGTAAAACCCCATATACTCTTTGGATAAGTAATCATGATTTTGCAGCATTTTAAGTTTCCTCTGAGGTAGTTCAGTGATGTGGAACTGAATCATTAGCCAGTGTGTAACTTCTCTTACCTGTGAAGAGAAGCAGAAAATGAAGTGTTTGGAGTAGAACAAAAAATTCTTGTTGGCTGAACGCTGAGAGAATGACACAAGTGGCTATTCCTGAAATTCAAAAATCTCTTCAAGAAGTCCCAAGGGGCATGGCAGCCCCAACTTCTCACCAGGTTGATGACTATTGTCTGCAGATCTTTAATAAGCACAGCTAATGGGCTAATGGGACATAGAAATATAAAGAGACACAGAGATAATTACAAGAACAGTTAGGTCTCTTCCTGCTCCTGCTAAAAATCATTTCTTCCTCCTAATTCTACCTACTCTTTCAGCTAACATGGACTGCACCGTGCAAGTTGTTGACCTTGCATGCATCTATCCTGTCAAGATGATGATGAAGAACTAAGGAAGAGAGGGATGTCAGATGGCATCAACCAGACTTCCAATCCAGGCAAAATATGGAACAAAGGGACCAATCTATCCTGCTACATTAAACAACCATAAAACAGGTCAACATATATGAAACAATGGTTTCACAAGCTAGCCTAGATGGAGCACAAGACTGTGTCCCTGAGAGAAGGGACACTGAGCCCTTTCTTTGTGCCAGTTTACTGCCTAGAGAGTTCCTTGGCCATAGTTCAGTGGGGAGGAAACCCAAAATGATTTCAGTTGTCCCACTGAATTAAGGAGACATACATTACAGTTTGAAAAGGCCGAGGCAGTTAGAACATGCAGGGTAAAATAGTGGAGAGGAGGCATCTATGTATGGAGACAGCTCTGCAAATCTGCATAAGACTTTGTATGAGCACCACTCTGCAGGTATAAGAGGAGTGGGACTACCTGAGGACAAGGAAGGAAATAACAGAAAGGAGTAGTTGAAACAATATGTAGAGCTTCTTCAGGATTAAGAATAATGTTATTCTCACCTACTAGAATAAGACTTGAGACACTGGGTAGAATGTGCAAAGTATCATCATAGTGATGGGATCAAGTTAGCACTAAACTAAAGGCTCCTCTGAACTTGTGCTATACATGCTTAAAAAGCAGCTTCCAAAAGGCCCCACTGAGTGCACATAACTGCACACTAGGATCAACACTTTGCTATTTAAAGAAATGTATTTTTTTTTACCAATGGTGTAAAACTCAAAATAGATGCCATTCAATCAAAAATTAACAATGTCTGGTATCTAAAGATGGAGGACATTCTGCCTATTCCCAGGTATGCAAAGAAACAGAAAAATATGATCCAAATTAGAAAAATTAAATCAATCAATGGAAATATACACTGGAACCATGGAGATGATAAAATTAGCAGACATGAGTGTCAAAAAAATTATACATAAACTTCAAATGTTACAAAAAACAAAGGGAAGCAGTCTCAGGAGAGGAGAAATAAAAGATATTTAAAATACAAATAGAACTTCTTACCATAGAAAATATAGTCTCCAACCTGAATACACTAGACATGACTAGCAAAATGGATAATGAAACAGAAAAGATTCATGAATTTGAAAGCACAGTGATAAAAACTCTTCAAAATGAAGCTACAAAAGAGGGGGGGAAAGATTTAAAAATGAATAAAGCTGTATGGTCCTGTGTGACAATAACAATCAGTCTAACATATGTAATTAGTTGTAGAGGTCAGCAGAAAAAAAAAACACTTGAAGAAATAATAGCTGAAAATTTTTTAAATTTGATGAATGTTCCATATCCATTAATCTAAGAACTTTGATAATTCATAAACTGAGTGAATCTAAGGATTTAAATGGAAAACTAAATGAGAGTTAACATATATAATAATATGAAACCTAAGAAATAAATTTTTCATAAATACAAAAAAAAGGTAGCCTGTGTGAAAGGAAAAAAAAAAAAAACATCTGACTTGCCTCAGGAAGTCAATATACAGCAGTGTCTGCATGGTAAAATATTTCTAAAGGAAAATGTTTATCTCCAGTTAGATTTTTTTCCTTAGTTCATCAATACAATTTTATTTAATTCTATAGCCCAACCCATATTGTCTGCTTAGTGATTGTAATAAGAAATTTCATAACAAGATTCTTTGTTTTTCTTAGCTGTAGTAAACATTCCTTAATAAATAAAGGGTTCATCCTAAGTTGTATTTTTCAGAATCAGATCCTGAGACAGACATTGGTGTGAAAATGATTTATGAGATAATGTTTTGGGAGAGGGGAATTGTAGAGGAGTGAGGCAAAGGGACAAGGAAGAAGAGCAAGGCAGGAAAGGATAAAGTATCAAGCAAACTCCTGCAGCGGGTAACCTTGGCTCATGCATTCAGGGAACATTGGACAAACTGCAGATCATACCCTTGTCCCTCTCAAGGTTGAGGGAGCTTCAGTATTTATATCTCTGCACCTACTAGTCAGTCACTGAGTAGGGTACCACTGCCTACCTTCACACACACCCAAGCTTTCTAGCAGACAAGCACAGCTACTTCTGGAAACCTCACTGCAGGCCATTTTCAAAGAGATACAAATACAGGTTGTTCTAATAAAAAACACACTCAAAGCCAGTTTCTAGGAAAGGGGAAAGAAATCTAGGGCATGCAGGTGGGGTACCAATATTTTCTGCTACAGTATTCTTTAAATTGAAAAAAAAAAAAAAACAGCAGTCTTTTAGAAAAGCAAGTGATTCACAAAAAACAAATAGAAATAATCAATGAACCTAACAAAATATATCAATGCTCACAGATAATTGAGAAATACAACTAAAACAATTGGGAAATAGCATGTTAAGCTAATACAACTGGTAAAATTTTAAAAGACAGATGATCCTCTCAGGAAAGAGAGACTTAATGAATGTTAGCAGGACTATAAATTGAGGTAAACTCAAAGCAAGGTAATCTAAGAGCACACCTTCAATGATGTGTTCTATTAGGTCAGCAATTCTACTGCTGAGACCTGTTTTAAAGACATGATAAATACCAGGAGGTTTGTAGGAGTATGCTGAGGAAGTTATTGTTTATAATAGGAAAAAAGTTAAAAAGAACCTAAATTTATCAGTTTAGAGATCTATTTTTGAAAATTAAAATGTATCTTTACAATAGAAAATTAGTGCAGTCATTAAAGTGATAGTATTGGATTTTTATCTGTTTTTTTAAAAGATGGCATTAACTGACCCTACCTGATATAAACACGTGTGGGTACACATCCTCCATGAATTCCTTTGGACCAAACTAACTATATTGGTCTAGTCAAGGACCATATCCTCAGCAGTTCTCAAAGTGAATTCCCTTTGGGGGAAAAAAAACTGAATTGCTTTATTTTATTATGAGAAAATTTGAAAATCATTGCAAGTGATGCGATAGAAGAGTGAACTTAAAATTAAGTTAATAAATTATTATGATGTGAAGAAATGCATAGCATCCTTGAAGAGTAACTCAACAAAATGATTTGTTGGTAATCCCAGTGTTTCCTCTGCTCCTTCTGAAGTCAAGGTTCTCCTGTGATTCTTTTATTTTTCTTGATTTTGATTGATTCTTTGGGCCCAAGGCCACCACACTGAATACACAGCTTATGGTAGTAGAAAGCAAACTGCCACTCCTTGGAAAGAAGTTCATTCCCTGCTGATCCAGTCTGGGGCCTTCTTCTAATCACGTGAACCAACTATGTGGACACAGTCCAATGCAAGCACACGTCTGTTCTTCTCTAGAATAACCCTTGTGATGCCTTTTCAATCACAGCTCTGACGACCTTGTACCTACCAGTGCCAGAAAGCCACAGTTTATCAAAGCCTTTCTAAAGCATTACACAAGATGCTCTGAGGGTGGCTGGGTACAATCTGACTTTCCTTGACCTAGAAACCCTGTATCTATTAATATAGCTCAAAAGTATATAAATTCATAGGGTAAGAACATCCCTATTGATTTATTTTGAATTTATAATTACCTAAATCATGAGGTATTTCTGTGTGAACTATTATCAAGCATATTCTAGTCACATGTGTCATGAAACTGACTTCAAATGTTTGTCTCCAGTTAATTTTTTTCCTTAGTTCATCAATACAATTTTATTTAATTCTGTAGTCCAACCCATGTTGTCTGCTTAGTGATTATAATAAGAAATATTATATTTGGTATCTTTTTTTCTTAGTATTTATAGTATGTCATAGTTTATTAAATATATTGGGACAAGAAAAAAGAATTAAGAACAGTGCCCATGTTGAAAGATATTGATACAAGAGAGACTAGTAAAGAAAAAGAGGGCAGAGATTTTGAAATGGATGAACAGTGACCACATTTGTACATTTGGTCTTTAAGGTCTTTGTCATAGGCTCTTAAATTCATATGCATCACTTAACAGATCTCATCAAAAGAACAGAAGCAGATAACTTGAAGTTACTCAGCACTCACAACTAAAGTTAAACTTGATTGAGACTAAATTTTAGCCAGAATATATTTGTGCAATTTCCAGTACATTTACAGCATATAAATGTACTATTGAGTGGTACTACCTTCAAATTTATAGAAGAAAGAATATATTTCAATAAAATATATTATGTAGTATCTTGTTTTAGTCAGCTTTTTCACTGAAGTGACCAAAAGACCTGACGAGAACAATGTAGACGAGGAAAAGTTTATTTTGGGGCTCACAGTTTCAGAGGTCTGACTTCATAGATGGCTGACTTCTCTGCTCTGGGTCCAAGGCAAGGGAAAATATCATGGTGGAAGAGTGTGGTAGAGTAAAGGGGCTCAGGACAATGCTCCAGGAAGCAGAGAGAGTAAGTTCTCCTTTCCATGGACCCTAAAGATACACTTTCAATGATCCACCACCTCAAACCACACCCTACCTTCCTATGGTCACCACCCGGTTAATCCCTATTAGGAGATTAATGCACTGATTAGGTTAAGACGTTCATAACCCAATAATTTCACCTCTATATTTACTAGAATTGTCTCACACATGAGCTTTTGGGGGACTCCTAATATTAAAACCATAATATACCTCCTGACACAAGACATAGGATGGTTCCTTGTATGAGGAATGGTGAAAAGAAAAGATACAGGTGTTGGAGTTAACCTTCCAACTTTGTATCTATTGTGTAATCACAGGTAAGCTGCTTAACCATACTGTGCGTGGATACCTTAGTTTATGCATCTGTAAAAATGATTACCTATCTGTAAGAAAATATCAGAGATAATATTTATTGAGTATTTATTATTTTCCAGGAACTATTCTGAGGGTTTTAAATATTTTCATGCATTTAATCATTTGGTTTAGTACCCATTTCACAGAGGTAAATAAGACAGAGAGTTTAAATATTTTCTGAGTTCACACAGAAAGTAAGTAAACCCAGATTTAAACCTAGTCTGGATCCAAGATACATGCATTTATTTGCAATACTGTCCTCCTCTTCTATAGGGAAAAAAATAGTTCACACCTCAAAGGGTTACTGTGAGAATTATGAGACATCATAAGGAAACTACTTGAAATAGTAAGAGTTTAAATGTGTAATTATTGTTATTATTGTTTCAAAACCAGACATCTTCCTGTCTCTAGTAGCACATTCCCCATGCACCTTTCAAGGGATTTTCAATGCAGCACAGGACAGCTTATCATTTTAAAATATTACATCAATTTGAATAGTTTTAAATGATAACAATTCATTTCAAATGTTTAAATCTAGTTGTCCCTTGTAACTTGCAATAGACACATATGCTAATCTATACAACACACATCTACTGGGTATCTAAATAGAATTTTCACAAGCAGAATTAATTAGAAATATATTTGGAGAGCTTAACATTTAAAGAAATCCCAAGATAAGTGCTTTCTCAGGCAAATAGTTCTTTTGAAACAAGAATCGCTTACTTCACCTACCCCTGTAAAAATATGCTTGATAGTCTCAGGGCAGAGCAAAACTGCAAAGGTAGATACATCCTAAGTGGTTACTACCCAAGGCCATGAATGAGGTATATTTCTGTCACATGATCATGGTTACAAGCAAACAGCCAGACACCTAAAGAAGAACCTAAGGGAAAAGAGACATTACCAACTAACTGGAAGCTAAGGTACGTGCTTTTGCAAAATGCAAAAATGGAGACAGAGTGACCGCAAGGAGAGAAAATACAATCCCCTTGCTTTGTCATTGTATGTCTGCTGGCAAGTGTTGGCAAGTGTGAAGATTTCTTTGGTGAGGAAAGAACATTGTCTAGGCCTATGAGACACTCAAAGGCAAAAGGACAGTACTGTTTTCTTCACAAAGAAAAGGAGGATTGAAACACTGACCAGTATAAACACTAGGCTTAATGAGTCAAAGTAAAGCATGGAGTAGAAGCCAGAGAAAAGTCAAGAAGGAGGTTTATGAGTCCCTGAACAAGGCCAATAAATCCTTCAGCACTGGGTGTCAAGGCCTCAGTCTGTGCACCAGATGCAGCTTGATGGATGGGTTTATCTGTCCCCAAAGGCATGTTGAGATTGTTCTGCCATTGGCCCCACACATAGGTGAGACAGAGCTCTACTGTTTCCCACTCCATCCTTTTCAAATGTGATACACATGACCAACTCAGTGTTTCCATTTCTTTGCCTTCCACTTTGAACACTGAAAGAGAAACCAAGATCCTCAGTATGCAAAGAGTGTGTTTACTGTCCTTAGACTACCAGAACATCTACTCTTGGGTTGAATTAAGAAAAATATAACATCTCCATATTATATTTTGGGATTCACATGAATTGAACTCACTTGAAAGATCTCTTCTTCTGTTGCATATCACAACAGTCAGGACCAGTGTATGCTGGATCTTTCTCCAATGTTCTTACAATTACATGTAAAAGAAAGTACGTACCAGTAAAGGTCCATGAAGTATTAGAACATGGCTCATGTTCTAATCACAGAATATAGATCAGGGTTGAATGTTAGACAAGAGGTCCCAGAAGTAAATTATTCACCTTTACCATGAGAAAAGGTCAGTCTATAGAGATGTATCTTTATTAGATGACAGAATTTAGTTTCTTTCCAAGGAGTGGAAAGAGGCTCACACATGTAATCTGAATTGATTAAATTATAGTGAAATATACTGGAATATGTACAAAGAACACACTGTCTTAAGAGAAACAGAACTCCTAGCCTGAAAAATGAGTTGTGAGAGATATCCCAGATAGAGTAACATTTCCATCATTTCCATCATACAATGCTGCTCATCCTCTTAATAAACCAAACATCCTGCCAACTCAAGACCTTTGTGGTTACTGATCCCTGTTCTTCTACTGCTCTTCTCTGAGACATTTAGATATCCCCTTCCTCATTTCTTCAAACCCAACCTAGTTTCATTTATCCCAGAAATCCTAAGATAATTCATATACAAAATAATCCATTAACAAATGTTATATTGACAAATTCGAACAGAAAAAAATAAATCATTAGCTCTGCAAAAGCAAGCAAATGATAGAATTCAAGAATTGTAATTTAAAATAAACTTGTTATTTAGAAAACTTACATTATTCTAGAGAAAAGAAGTTACCTAACCTTATCAAAATGACCAAATGAAAATCAGCAGCAAACAGAAATTTGAGGTGGGACAAAAGACAAGAAAGCCTTCTATTACAGTTTCTGTTCAACATTGTACTACATATACTTGAAGACACAATAAGACAAGAAAAATAAATAAGAACTATAAAGGTTGAGAAGAAAGATATACAACATATTTTACCTACATAGAAAATTGAAGGAGACCCACAAATAAACTATTGGAGCTTTAAAAGAATCAATTGTCCCTATATACCAATATAAATATATTATACATGAGGGAGGGGAGTCTCCACTTAAAATAGAAACAAAAACCTTTAGCTCCTTCATAATAAACCTAAGAAGTGAGATTCAGCATTCTATGAAAAGAAATTGTCAAATATGAGGAAACTATGAATGAGGGGCATAAAATATGATCTAAATAAAGAAAATACTATGTCCTGGTAATGAATCAGAAGATCTAATACCATGAACATTTCAATTTTCTCAAAATTAATCTGTTTATCCATGTATTTGATTTAGGATGTCAATAGAGTTGTTCATAGAGCTTGACATTATATGACAAAAATTCAGGAGTAGCTAGATAATTTTTAAGAGAAAAAAAACAGAAAAACTATTTGTTACAGATATTAAAGAATATTTTAAGCTGTTTTGCAATGCATTATTGATGCCAAGTAAACACATTGATGAATGAAGCAGAATAGAGAGTTGAGAAAGAAATCCTTGCACATAGGTTACATTCCAGAATTGGCATCAAATATCTATGAAAAAATTTTAAAGACTATGTTAAAAATTTTTGCTGAGATAGTTGTAGTCCATGAGGAAAAAAATAGAAATACTTTACACCATAAACAACAAGAAAGACCATCTGAACTAAAGAGCTATATATAAAAAGCAACACTATAATAATATTCAAAGAAAATATAGACATATGCCTTTACCAACTTGGGTTACTGCAGAATTTCCCAGACAAGGTGCAAAAAAGCCCAACCCATAAGGAAACAACTGATTCACTGAATAAATTACAGATTTAAAGTCTTTTCACAAAAAGGCAGCATAATCGAATTTAAAAGACAAGTCATAGATTTGAAACAGATATTTGTAACAAACATACTTACAGTAATAGACAATTATTATCTAAAAATATCGAAAGAACTCCTTCAAGTCAATAAGAAAAAGAAAACTCCATAGGAAAATAGACAAAGGATAGAACTAAAGTAGAATCACAAATGGCCAATAAACACACGAAAAAGGCTCTCAGCCCAATTGATAATAAAATGTAAACAATGAGATGCCATTCACTCCCATTTTACACCCACCAGATTGCTGAAAATGTTATGGTTGGCAAGAATTTGGAACCATGCAAATTCTCATGCACTGACATTAGGAGCATGAATTGGCCCAACTGTCTAGAAAGCAATTTGGCAACAGCAAGTAAATCTGCTGGTGTTCATATCATATAAGCCAGGAGTACCTCCTCTGAGGGTTCATCTTCATATGCTTTTGCATATCATATTCAAGATTCCACGTGGAAGAAATTGTTCATTTTCTTATTATTTATATTTCTCATTTGAAGATATAAATATTCATTAACAGTAGAAGAGACAAATATGATATATTTAGACAATGATATATGATACAGCAGTTAAAATGATCTATCAAGGATATAAACTTCAAAAACACAATGATAACAGTAAGAGCAAATGTGTAGTGCTTACAATGTACCTTGCATTGTTTTACATACCTTAAATACATTAATTCATTTATTTAACATTTAATTTTCTTTATTTGAATATTTAAGATCCACCATAAATCCCAATAGCACCAATCCTAAGACATTGGTACTATTATATTCCACCTAATAGGTGAGGCAACTGAGCATAGAAAGAGTAATTGTCTTGCCTGAGATCATATAGCTAGTTATTAGCAAAGGAATATTCTAGCCCTTCACTATTTTACTCCTTCTGAATTTTTTAAAAAATTGGATAGCATTCTATAGTCAACATTTATTTTTGCAATTGCCAAAAAATACCATATGATATTCATATGGCATATAGATATCTTTAAAAACTACAGAAATATAAACTCTGATCATATTTATAATCTATTATAGTAACATTTTGTAATAATTTGTAATATGGACACCGTGTTCCAGGTATCTTATGTCCTTCTCTGCCGCTGACTCAAGCCTCTCCAGGTGAAGAAACACCTGGGTTGTGGGCTGCAATGGCAGACCCGATGATGTACTGCCCGCTTCAGTTCACTCCCTAGGGCAGTGAACAGCGATGGTCTGGTCGGGAAAAGCAGTCACTTCCAGGCGCAGTGTCACCGCAGCCATAGTAGAGCAGTCTTTGATATATCTGTGACTATAGCAGGAGTGTTTGAAGAGACTAAGAGTGGAGCGAGGTGGGGGTCAAGAAAGGGAAGTGAACACCACCCCTTCTCATAGCACGCTTCAGTTCCACCTGTCCCAGCTTTAAATGGGCTTGTGCAGTCAAAACCACCAGTTTGGGCTTCACTACAGGTTCAGCCTACAATGTGGACACTTCAAAGACTTCAAAGGTAGGGGACACTGTACTGTATCTGGAGTGAAACCAAAAATGTGGGATTTAGCAAAGCTTTCGGAGGGTGGCTGGAGGGCTTGAAGTGATTTCCACTTAAATACACTGCAAGTGAGTGAACAAAAAAAAAAAAGAATCAAAAAATAATAGGCCAGAGGAAGAAAAAAAATATCATTTTTCCCTTTGTTAATGCTATAGAAATATCAATCCTGAGGGCTTGGTGAGATTTTATAAAGACCGATCCATGAATCTGAGCCTGACTTTCAGCCGCAAAATTCGAAAGGCTCTACTTTCATGCTTTTCTACTCAGTTCCATTTTTAAATAATTGATAGGTAAAAGGAAAAGAAAGAAAAAAAATGTAATTGGAGCCTACTCTGCACCAAGTCGCATGTTAGGAGCTTTCATCTGTGTTTTATCTCATCCTCAAAACAACCAGTGAAGTGACTCTAATAACCCAGTGTCTCCTACATACAAATGAGTAAACTGAGGCCAAGAGGGGTTAACTCCACTTGTTACACTAAGGCACACGACCAAATTTAGTCCAACTTTCCGGAAGCTGCAAAGCTCATAGTTTTCCATCGTGCCATGTGGCTTTATGAAAATTGAATATAAAAATGGCCTAACCCAAATAAGCTGAAATGCCATAATTACTTCTAGTTAAAAATATCCATTTTTTTTAATTTATGTACAAGCTACAAATGTTTTTTGGATCTCCTGAAAAACTCACTGGGGATGGATATTGTTTGATTTTGGTTTCTTGTGATATGCTTAGTGGTTTCATAAGGTTTTAACTAGTGCCCATCAGTAGTAATGGTGTGTATTGCAAGAGGGACTCCGGGGCTCTGAGTTCACTCTCTGAAGGTTTTCTGGCTTCCAGTGTTTGGGTTCTAAACAATTAGGAAAACTAGATATGGTTACAGCAAGAGCCTTTCTAATTGAAAAATATAGGGTTTTTAAAACCAATTTCTGTATAAACTGCCCTGGCAAAATGAATATTGTTTAATTTTCATTTTGAATTAAAGACTTGGAAACCTGAGTAATATAGAGGCTAATGATGAACTGAGCTGAGCAGAGGCTCCTTTGAGAGCCATAGCGATGTATTAAAACAAGAATTATTTTGTACACTGTGCTGTACTTCAGCATCAGATCCTCAACAGACTGCAGAATCACTTCCCAGATAATGAAATTATAAAAGAATTTTAATTTCATGTTAGAACTTGTATTACAAATTATTAGGAAAATAAACAGGGGAGAAAATAATTTTCAACAAATTCCTCCTGTGGATCACCAAAGTGGAAGGTCTTTATGCTTAGAAAACTTCTGAAAAGTTTTATCAGAAGGAACAGAAATACTTTAAATTTTCAAAACACAAAGTCTGATTAAGGGCAATATGAATATATTTAAATATCAAGGATGAGGCTTGGGATGTAGCTCAGTAACAGATCACCTGCCCAAGCTTGTGCAAGGCCATGGGTTCAATCCCCAGCACTGAAAAGAAAAAAAAAAAAAAATGTCAACAACATTTAAGGATTATGATTGAATAGCACAGAAAGGGTCATTTTCAAAATTATGCTAGACAAATATCACAGAATCGATAACATTGGAGCCGGGACAGGTATTTCTCACCTCAGAATGAGCATGAAAGTCTAAATAACACTAAGATCACTCTCACACATTGTAGGGGCTGACCCTGCACAACCATAGTTCCATGGAGGTAAGGAGCTAATCCCATTCCCCATAGAGGCTGCCAGCAGTCCAAACTGCAGCCGATTCCTCTGCACAGACTTCAGATTTGGTCTACATAAAAATAACTTATTTAAAAAGCACTCACAGATTAATGAGGCAAAAGAAATTTTCTCAAAGGACTAAGATGATAGGGGCCAAATTCTATAGTAGAAGAATGTTTAGGAGTTGCTTTCCAAGGTTTCAATCTTCTCTATCCTTAGGGCTGGGAATTCCTTTTGCTCCCTTATTTCAACAACACCATTAAGAAGAGTAAGTAGCCACCTCACACCAGAACCAGTCACAAAAGCCCCTTCTGGTTGGTGGTCAAGGTTTGTGCTGGCCTATAGGTCAAGGTTTGTCCTGCTAAAGATCTCAAGCTGACCCCTGCCTAGCTGCCTTTCCCACAACAGGACTAAAGACCACTATCCAGGTATCTGATATTATTCATCTAAATGTCTGTAAAAATTAAAATAATGTGGGTCATAACTTGTCAAAACTACTTAATAATATATTACTGAAATAATATATGTAGTAATATATTGAAATATGCCAAGTGTTTTCAATGAAGAAAACATGCATGCATATTCAATTTATGTGTGTGCACACACACATCCATTTAACATGTACATATATTAAATCATAATTTGGCAGCTTTGAAAAATACTTGGTAAAAGTAGGAAGATAGTGACACAGCAGCAAGAGAGTCAATCAGCATTCATTGACATTTTCACATACATGAAACCACACCACCAATCCATTAGCAAGGTAAAAACAAGCACATATATGGTAAGGTAATCTTTGAGACTTTGCTTTACTCTGTGGTGTGTGTGTGTGTGTGTGTGTGTGTGTGTGTGTGTGTGGTTTTTTGTTGTTGTTGTGTTTGTTTGTTTGTTTGTTTCCCAATCAGAGAATGCCTATTCATTATACTGTGTTGCTGGAATAAAAGGCAAAGTTACTGAAAAACACTCATGGGCCATTCCCTAGATCTGGTTTCAAAAGATAAGAAAAGATTTTATACAATCAGGTGGGAAACTACAAATAGAAGAATCTGTGTTCTTCTTTCCAGTGTGCCCCAGAAGTTCTCATGACCTCCCAAAGAAAGTGGGTGCAACTAACCTTAAAGCAGAACCAACACTTTTGAGAACCATGGCAACATCAGAGTGACCATTATGGGCTTGGACCAGAGGGCTCTCCTCAAATATGCTTCTGCATATAAACTCTGGACTCATTTAGCAACCTGCTCGGGAAGGGAGATCCAGTAATAAATGAGACTGAATTCCACCCAATGGTGTGGTGAGCACTCAGAGTAGCACTTTATCCTTAATATGACATGTAACAGCCAAATATTTATGTGTACACATATTCATATACATGTATATATACATACACATATATATATACACATATATACATGCATACATGATGAGGGAAAAATTTATTCTCACTGTGATAATTCTAGCAGATGAAGGAATTCTTATTTTACAGACAAGTGAGGAGATGACAACAATAATGGCCTATCTGGTCTCCACAACATCCAAACAAACTAGAGTTAAACTTTTCTAACTTCCAATAAATTTTTTCCCTTCATATTACTGCATTTAAAAATATCATATCTCAGAGGGCTCCAAAAGTCGATTGCTTATTGACTTTCTAGCAGGTCCATATAGTGTAATGAGTCTTTATATCTCTATTTTTAAACTGCTTATTGGATTCTTAAGATTAAACAAAGCATATAAAAAAATTACAGTGTTGGAAATTAGGAGAATTGGTGAAATGAAGTACATTATTATCCTATCAAAGCTCCATTAAAACTTTCCAGAATAAATATTAAAACACTAGAAAGGCTACTTTTTAACAGCTTCTTACAAAAAGCAGGTCTTTATAAATTGACTATCTTTTTACAACTTTAGTTACTATAATATGAATTCCTATCTCCATACAAGAGTCTAATGGCTTTCTCCAGATTAGATAATAAAGTCAGCTCCCAACTTGAAAGAATCTGTGCTATTATATGAGGGTCATAATGAAAGTTTCCCCCAGAACTAATAAATAGCAAAAAAAAAATCAGACTTTTTGACATTACATAATCTGAATATTATTATAGAGGTAAAGCTGATGATGTCACTCTTCTATTTAAAATGCTTCTAAAGTTGCTCGTTTTCTTTCAATAGAGAATTATGTATTTTGTATGGCCTATCCACCCTGGTATAGCCTGCTTACAACCCCAGCCTGCTCATTATTACTCCTTTTTTTAAATTTTTTTATTAATATATGACAGCGGAATGCATTACAATGCTTATTACACATACAGAGCACAATTTTTCATATCTCTGCTTGTATACAGTATATTCACACCAATTCATGTCTTCGTACCTATACTTTGGATAATAATCATCATCACATTCCACCATCATTAATAACCCCATGCCCCCTCCCTTCTCCTCCAGCCCCTCTGCATATTTAGAGTTTGTCTTGCACCTGATTTCTTTCCTCATGTGTTTTGTTTCCTTAGACAACAGCAGCTAGCCCCTGCCACTGGTCCCCTGGCCTGGCTAACTCCTTCCGAAGCCTTCTATTCTGTGTATTCTTCTAAAGAACACTGCTCACCACCACAGCACTCATTCCTCCCAGAATCAGCTACTGGGGATTTGACTTCCCTTTATCGATCTGCTTCGCCTTAGAGGTGAGCGTTTGTGTGCGAGGGCTCATTCCTATTTTACTCATAAATATGGAATATTACATTTGCTTTGGGAAGGTTTGGGTTTTTCTTTTTACCCAATCAGCTTTGGCTTTTAAAAAATAATAAAATAAAATCAACCTTTACCAAGATTTGAATTTTCTCCCATACTTGCATCTTTTTCTTGATAAAAATCATTCTTAGGAAACAATGGTACTGATGGGTAAAAACGTCTCAGGTAGAAGACACAGAGCACAGCACAAAGAACAAGATTAAAAGCCATATGTTACCCTAGACATAAAGCCTTTTCTTGTTGTTCTTGGTAACCAACTCACCTTTATAGAAATTTTTGAATCAGGGAATGCACATTTGCCAGAGCAAATGGCCCAGAATATGAATGAACTACATAAATCAGAATATAATCAGTTTTCACTCTACCTGTTTATTGCTTCTGATGAAATTCTCTTACCAAGTCCCACTGAATTTGCCATTATCTGCTGTACCTAGGGGGAAAATGATCAAAAAAATGTCCTAAATAATATTTGAAGTACATTTTAAATATAAGGTTTATTTGGTTAGTGTGTTATATTCTGTTCTAAGTACAATGCTAGACTGTTATGTACTTATTTTCATAGTTTTCTTTACTTATTTTGCAGTTTAGTTCAAATTGTACTTGTAAAACCTAAGATAGACAAATGTTTAGGTCACATTTATTCTCGTCTCTTAAACAGCTCTGTTGTAGCTACACAATGAACCTAAAAGAGACATGGTGAGAGTAGCTGTGAGGATTTCTATTCATTTGTGCCAAGTTCCACATTATACTTATCTCCTTGCTATCACCCAAGTACAGGCTCAATTCATAAAACACTGGTCTTTGTACTACCCCTGTGAGTCCATTCTTCTGGCCGTATAAAATTAACTCCAAATTCCCTTTGCATCTGTATCAAAGTTGTTTTGTTGTTTCTTCATACTCTTTAGTTATATTTCTTCTATTGTTCAATGATTTGCGGAAAACATGTAAAATTCAATTTGCAAATTCTGAGTCACGGGTCCACAGGGAGTCTTTCTCTGCCTCAGGTTCCTTAGACTAAGCAATAAAAATGTTCCTGAGGCAGATGTTTCTGGACTGTGTGAACATCCCACTTTTTTTCTCAGCCTCAAGTTAGACGTTTAGAACAGTCAAGTTAATTTTTCTTTACCCTCATCTACTTGGAGTGGAACATTTCAAATTTAAAATCACTCTTCTTTTTATAAGCCTCAAATGAATTGTATTTTAATGTGTTCAAAGAAAAGTTAAGTGACAACTGATTGTGTCATCTAGTCAAAAGATAGCAAAGATTTACTCACTCTGGTTGAGATCCAGGATTAGATCATGTAATATGATGACCCAACCTATCATGAGAACCAGAAAAACTGCCCATTTCATAACTCCGGACAGCCATGCCTGAGGGAGCAGTGCCCACCACAGAGATATTGCTTCCCCAGCCCTGTCTTGTTCAGCTATCTTGCTGAGACAGCACATAGGCTCTCTAGTGAATGGGCTTTCCCATTTCCAATTACTCATTTATGTCCCTAAAGGAGTATGTCACTATGGGGAAAGGTACATTTTTAAAACAGGGTATAATTATGTTCAGAAGATATGTTAAATTATTCAAAATGAACACATTCCTCTCTCTCTCTCTCTCTCTCTCTCATACACACACACACACACACACACACACACACACACCTTCTTCATGTTCAGAGGATCTTGCTTAGGGTGCCAGGGCAGTCCAAGCTGGCATCACTTTTCATGAACAAGTTGCCCTTTGGAACTGGAGGAGTGTGAACTGAGTGATTGCCATTGCTCAGCACAAAACCATCCACAGAATCTGTAGACTCAGTGCCAGGAAGCAGGGGACTCAAATTAAGGAGTTCTAGGGGTTCTTATTTCCTTCTATGCTTTGTCCTTAAAAAGATTCACTCCCAAGAAGGGCAGAGAAGCAGCCACCATTTTATCAACCCATTCGTCTTCTGTTGCTGATTTCCTAAACAAGCAGTAAACTGTCCAGAGAAAGCCTCTGAGAGAACTGTTCCCAGACTTTTCAATAATGAGAGAATGTGCTCTTAGAGAATTTGGTTCTGAACAAAAATTATGTTAATTTGTATATTTCCAGCATCTCTCACCACACAACCTGAATTCTCTCCCGAGACTTTAAAACCACAAGCACTTCCAAGGAGAGTAAGTTTCTGGAATCTGAGAAGCTGAATAAAACAGATGAGCAAGAAACAGGAAGTCAGCATAAAAATCTCAGCTCCATCAATGAAGCACCAATAGATCCATAAGTTAACATGCAAGTAGGGCGAGGAAAGGAGCAAGGGACTTTGGACATTAGAGGACAATTATTAAACTAATCATAAGAGTCAATGTTTTGGGAGGTTAGCAGGTCAGAAAGCATGCAGAAGTTATTTTTTTCATTTCTTCCTTTTGTGTCATTTCTATGCTCGATTATGTTTGTTTCATGGGTAGAATGCCATTAATCATATGCCATAATAGTTAAAATCTGAGAAAAAGAAAAGCCAAAATCTAGACCTCAACAATCTGGGGCCAAAGCTCTTTAAAATGCAACACAACATCACCATCTAGTGTCCAAAACCTAAAATTTAAGTCTGATGCCACTGACCTATAAAATCACAACCTCAGGAAGAAAAGATCATAATGAACAGATAAGGAAACTGAAACTCAGAAAGGGAAGGATATTTCTCACAGAGCTATAAGGAAACATATCCCCTGACAATCACTCCAATCCTGGTTACGCAAACTCAATTTAGTGTGACAATCGGTCATAACAGCCATTACGTAATTCAACTCTCTCAGCACAAAAGGAAAGGTCCTCTTTTATAGTAATCTTCACCTTTAATCAAAGATCTACCTTCATATTGATCTATTTAGAAGACGGATAGAATGGTATCAAATGTGGACAATTGGTTAAGAGGAATTTAAACAAATATACATACAATTAAATAAGTATCCGACTGGTCTTGAAGTAGAATAAAGCCATAAAAAGATTAGAAAAGGGCAAGTTATTTCCTGAAAGGCACTTTTTTTAAATAACCTTTAAGATTCAATACATATATCAAAGTAAATAAGTACCTCACCCATATCTAATATTTTGCTTACTTGTCAAAAGAAAAAATTTTGTATTTATTTATCTTTTCCAGCTGTTCTATTTAGTCTGTAACTTCAAAAGATAGATCATAATAAGAATTTAAAACAATGATTATGGTCATTCTCCTAATATTAATGGTTAATTCTCTTAACATTCCATTATATAGTCAATTGCTTCTACTGAATATCATATTTCAGCCTCTCCTTTGGTTTTCAGACACCTGTATCATTTATAAATCCATACTCATAAGCATATGCCTTTGTCATAGAACTGAGGGTACTGTGGCCAATGTTGGAGAAAGGGTAGGAATTAGGGTGTGGTTTTCTTTTCCACCCATTCCCAAACTTAGCAGCAAAGAGATTAAATGTAAATCTCTCCCCTGCTTGTACCAAAGGCAGGTTTTGTTGTGAGCCTGTTCAACCTCTTTCCTCCTGGCTGCTCCTAGATTGTCAATGCCCAGTGTTAGGTACACATGGTGGAGACAGTTAATGGTGCTAATGATGCTTGTGGCAATTTCCTGCCTTATATGGACAGCTTGGCTAACCTGCCTTTTGATTCTCCATGTCTGAGCTGACCTCTTGTGACAGAACTCCCTGCCAACAGAGCCCTAGCTTAGCTGGAGTCCTGTCAAGGCCTCCACTGCCCTTCCCGCCCCAATTGTGCTCTTGCCTGAGGGTTACAAGTTTTTAATCAAAGGCTTAATGCCAGGATTCTCAAGAAGGGGCAGGGAGCTCATCCGAATCACCTGGAGAGATTTTCCTAATTATAGCCCCCCACACACCTCATCTTTTCCTTACTGAAAGAGTGTTTCATAACCCTCAGGTATGTTGGAGAGGGAAGAAAGAAGTTGAAACCCATTGGCTTCCAGCAATCAGAAGAGTGAGGTTAATCTTCTTTTGATTCAGATGGAAAACACCTCAAAAGAGGGAAATGAAACCTTGTCTCCTAAGGATGAAACTATAATAAAACCTTAATTAATTTGGACCCCATTAATTCAAAATGTGTGATAATTAGAAAAATCGCAGGTTAAAGTTTACCTTTCCTCTAGCTAAGGGAAAAGTGGCTGAAGATTACTTTCCTGTACTTGGGAAAAGTGAATTTGTTAAGCAAATTAACACGAAAAGAAAAACATTTAACCAACTGAGCAAAGCAAGGAGTTTTCAGACCATTTTGATCCATTCAGGAGATAAACAAGCGCTGTTGTCATTAGAAATGATCCCAGGACCTTTTCTAGGCAGCAGTCAAGGAATGAAGTTATTATCTGTTAGAGGTAAGGAAATTAATTTTCAAACGTCACACAGTTCTGACTGATCTTCCCTTCAATTAGGACAAATTTCAAACACCGGCTTCCATAGTAATACTGGTTGAAATATAAATATCAATATTTTCTTGAATATTTTTTAGTTCCCTAGATTATGAAAAGGTGCTTCTTGGAGAGGGAGAGGCTAAAGACCTCTGTGATCTACACACTATGGGAAACAGAAATGAGATTCAAACAAAGTTAGGCAGGATGCTTTATTGTAAGGCTTCTACGAGCCTTTCCTAAGCAAATGAGCAGTATCTATTTTGAAGAGAGCACTACAATGCTTCTTAAAATTACTTTTAAAAGGAACCCTTTCTTCACTATGTATCCTAGGAACGTTATCCCCAATTCTACATGGCTACTCTTTTGGTGATGCTAAGCCAGTTGATTACAATTAATGAATAGCCTCAGAATTCTAATAGTTAACTAATGATTTGTAGTTACTATTACTAACCCCTAATTATATCAACTCAGTCAACAGAAATAATAACAAAAAGTTATACCCCATATTATTATGTTTATCCACCCTATTCCATTGGAGTTACTTACAATTGCTGGCTATACCCTGAGGCTTTATGAACTGAAGTTCCTGCGGTTTGATTTAAAATATTTTAATTAAGTGAAGCTTTCTGCCCCGAAGGCTTTCAAAAGCAATTTTCAAAACCTCAGAAAACAAACAAACATTATACCAAAGGCCTTACCACTGAAAAACCACAACCATTTCCTGGCGGTCATTTCTTGCTTTGTTTTGTTATGCATAGATGCTTTTTGTTTCAAATGACAATAATAAATCACAAAGTTAGGTGATGTAGTACCAAAGTTCTATGCCCTGGGCATGGTGGGAAATACAAAGCTCGCCATAAAATACCTTTGGCAGCTGGAGAAATCATCTAGCACAGCATTTGCTGCAGCTGTATCAGGTGTAGGGCTGTGTTATCAAACTTCTCCTAATGGAAAGTGATTTTCAATCTCCTCTATGCATTTTCATGTGGCTTTGGGAGGGGCTCAAGGAGGGTTTGAGAAAGTATTACAGTAATGTTTTTCAAAGTGTGATCTCAGGACCAGCAGCTTCAGCCTCATGGGAAACTTAGAAATGCAAAATTTCAGTCCACTAGCCAGACCTAGGGGAAGCAACCTCCCAGGGGTGGGGCCAAACAATCTGCCTTAAGCCCCCCGCCACAATTCTGATGGCCAATGACTGAAAACCATTGAGTGAGGTACAGCAGAAGCTTTGACCTCATAAAGACCCGGGTTTAGAATACTTAATATTCCTGACCTTTACTTTCCCTGCTTATAAAATGATTTTAAAATCAGTTTTACCTGCTTCAAAGGAAGGCTTTCAAGAAAGGAAAAATGAGATAACATTTAAAACACTTCAGTGCCTGGTGGCATTCAGCTTAGAGAAAGACCAACCCACCATTTAGAGGAGAAGGAAAGTCTTAATTTGAGGGAGAAAGAAATCTCTATTCCCTACAAGAATTATTCTCGGGCAGTCCAGAGACTTTTAGGATAGTGTGGATCCTTTTCAATATGGATTCTTTTTTATATGCCCCCAAGTTTTGCTCAATGTATGAAATTGGTCCTTATCCCACTTTGAGTATATACACTTTTACCCCAACAGATGTCAGGACATTTTGCTGAATGAATTCTATGGTTGGTAAAAGCAAAACTACAACTTGTTATGAGTTAGGGAAAGCACAGATTACTTATATTGAACAAATCAGGTAAGTACTTGGCCCCTGGAGCACACAGAATGCCATCAGGGCCAGTGTTGTGACAAAGATGGAGAAGCAAGAAGACAGTTTGATGATGAGGCAGGCAAGGGTCCAGGGTTGTCACACACCCCTGAAAGTGGCTCCTATGCTTCTTCCCCAGTTACAGATGCAGAATCTGATGACTAGAGACACTAAGTAACTCTATGCCAAATGTTTGTAGGTAATGAAATTAGTTTTCAAACTTGAGCCTCAGATCTCAGGGAGTGAGTGTCCAGAACTCTCTTGTCTGACTCCTTGCCATAGTCCCTTCAGCTCTCAGTCACTGGGGTGCTATTTTGAACACTATGTCATTATGGTTACATTGTAGCAGTGACTGTGTTGAAATTATTGCTGAATTGCTTAGTTTTGTTTTGAGCTGTTCAATTCCTTCAAGTACACCACCAAAATTTCTAATAACCCAAAGTGTGCCAAGAGCAGAAGGGATGATAAGCACTGGGCTAGATTTTAATGATAAGCTTCTACTCAGTCATTCTGTCCCTATGGCTTGCCTTTAGAAAGCACATTGAAAAGCTTCAGCCTCCTTTGATCCTGTCTTTCACTAAAATGAGTTTCTCTAGCATGGGTTTAAAACTTATATTTGTATTCTACCTGAATGCTTACCGTGACCCATCGTCACATTTCCCAGCTTCCCCTCTGGAATTCGCCCTGTGGCTTCTGTTTCCTGCTTCCCCAGTCTGAATTCTTAATTGGCCTTATCTCCCCCTCATCACCTCTGGCCCTGCTGGTAACTGGTCCCTCTGTCCCTCGGGAAGAGCTGCAATCCTAATAGAGCAGAGAGCGCTTTCTTCCCATTAGCTGGAACAACCCTGGGACTGCAGGTCTGCACGCCAGGAATCAATTGAACCCATACAGTTTAGCACTTTTGCAGCTTTTCAACCCCCTACCTGCTTTTCCAATATCATCTTATCAGTTCCCTTCTGATCCAATCCATTACATGAAACTGAAGTATACTTCATTTATTAGCTGCTCTTTTAAAATTCTGTTAAGACTTGGGGAACGGAAAAAGGCAGAGAGATAAATGCTCAAAAATGGAAATTTGGTCATTTTGGGAAAGGGGTGTTGAAGTCTGGGTACTTGAGGAGTTTCATTATATACTTCAAAGTGAAATTAACACTACTGCTGGGTTTTATTCATTCCTTTTGAAATACATATCCACGCTGGCAACATCCCGCCTCTTACTCTTAGTAAACTCATATTTGAGACTGATTGATCCTCTTATCTTTCACTAAGACTTCTTGGCCTTTGAAAAGCATTTCCTGTGTCATTAAGATTTTCATTTCCAGTTCTTGAAAGAGACAACAAACACCACTTTTCTAGTTTTATGGGACAGTTGGGCCCTTGTCATTAGCAAACACTTCAGGTTTCTGAACTGACATTTTGTTGAAGAGGATATCAAAGGAGCTAATTATGCTGCAACTCTTTGCTGTAGAGCTTTTGGCCTTGGTAGAACAGCTCCGGTGTTCAGAACTTTGCAAGTTGGGTTGGGTTGTTCTCAGGTCAAAGCAGTTCCTGTAATGCAGTGACATAATTAGAATAGCCAAGGTCTCTAGGACACATCCGTGTCTTTATCAAAAATACTCTCAGAATTTATCTGCATAAACAATAAGAATAGAGATAAAGACAAGGTGAAGTGCATGGTTCTTTTTTTTTCCAATTGTCTCTTTATCAATTTAAATAAAAGGTAAAAGAAAACAAATTGTATTCTCAGAAGAAATAGACTTTCTCTAGCGCAATTATTTGGCTTCAGAAAAAAAAATCTATAGCATACGCAATGTCAATGGGAAGAACTTTCTCTGAAGCAACAGAATAGGACCACATTGTCTTAGAATATTATTTGTCTTGATTTCGAAATCCACGTTGCTTGTCATCACTGGGGATTTGGAGAATGTTAACTCCTCTGATTTTTGACCCATAAGACATACATGAGTTTTTATGCTGTGGTTAATGTCATCACCTACCTGTTGAAAAGCATTTCTGACACTTTTAAAAAGTTCATCACAAAATTCCACTTTTTCTGACAGAATATTAGTTGAGGGCCTCATACACTTGCCAATTAGATACCAGCTGCATTTCTGATATGCCCACTTGTTAAACCTCCCCCATATGTCTTAAAAGAAGCTTCCAATATTTTAATCCTAACTTCATGTCACCATTGAGAAGATTACCATGGTCCAGATTTTATTTGTAATCTTCCAACACTAAGGTAAGTTTTTGTACCCAAGATGGAGAGGGGAAAGAAAGACAAAGCTCTCCCTTCTGTGCACAGCTTGGACTAATCAAGATTTCAATCATCAGGCAACTTCCCGGGCAAAACCAGCCTGATCTTTCATTTCTTTATGATGACCTTGAGCTGGCCCAAACCAGAACACCATGGATTCCTTTCCCTGTGATTCATGGACCTTTCTTCATCAGACATTCATGGCATCCTCCTGTGAACTGACTAGCATCCCCACAAGATAAGGAAGTGACAGCACTCCTGAGAAAGAAAGAATAAAAAAATCTCTGGTTTGAAAAATAAAATAGTTTGACATTTGTAATGTTAAATCCATAGGCTAAAAGAAATGTACAAAGTTCCTTCAAGTCATGCTCTCTCTTCTCCCAGAAATGCTATCTCTCATGTGATTTTTTTTTCGATTATAATCGTTATTTTTGTTTTGCAGCAATTGTTACTTTTTCCCATCAGGAAATAATAAAACTCAGAACTTTCAGAGGAGAATTTATTATTGATTCACTTTTCTTTATGACCCTAGATTGATACCTGCTAGATATATTTATAGTCATGACTATTTCTGTAAAACAGTAGCACGGTAACTGGTTGAAGAATGTAAAAGTAGAAAAAGTAATCTGTGACTAAACTCACACTCCAGAACCTTCAGAAACCTGCCAGAAAAAGCAGCTCTGTTGCTCAGAAGTGAGTCAAAGCATGCCATGGTGGACACTGGGAGGAGCTTCAAACTATGTCACAGTTTAGCAGCAACGGCAACCAAACAATGATCTGCCCTCTTCTCCAAACTGCTTCAGTTTAGACCCACAACTGGCCATTTCTCCCACATGTACACATGGTTGAAAAAAAAAAAAAAAAATATATATATATATATATATATATATATATATATATATAATTTTTAAAATTGAGGCCTGCTAAAGAGTTTTCCAAGTTATTTTTGAAAACTCATTGCCATGCTGGTGCTTATTTGTGGGCACCAGCCCCAAGTTCCCATTTCTATTGGTTTCTGCTCACCGACCAAGGAAAATACAGTGATGTTCACTATCAGCTAAAGTGGCATACTTTGGTTGGGTGCCTGCAAACTTCGACCTACTTAATTATGATTCACATACAACACCCTATCTCCTGTTAATACTATTTTTCTTGCTTTAAAAAAAAGATTCAGAAAAAATGACAAAGGGTTTTTGGCACATGAAATGTTTGTTCTCATTAACATTTCCTTCACATGGTAAATGGTATTCTTTTAAAAGAAAGCTTTATTTCTCTAGCATATATTCACTTGGCTTTACAGAATAGGATACTATTACCTTTGAGGAACTGTTCTGGGACAATAGTTTTTCATGAGCTCTAGGAAAAAGATAACATTGTTATCCTTCTCTCTTATTATTTCAAGATTTACATGGAATATTTTACTTGAACATTTTTTCCCCGTTAGATTCCTTTCTCTCTTGTTCCTTCATTATTAAGCAATCCTCTATTGTACACACTGCAAAGAAGTATTTGCCAGATTTTCATAGTTAGCATTCAGACATTCTGATTGCAAAATAGCACAGTTATTACTATTTTATAGGAAACCATTTGGACTTGTATCTAGTAAGATTATTTCTACTCATAGTTTTATTCTTTAGTCCTTTATGCACAGTATCCATTCAAAATCATTTGTGGATTAATTAACAGATGAATGCATTATGCATGCCTTATGGTCCATCAAAAATTACTTTGACCTTTTTTATAGGATATGGACTTTCTATGCTGTTGTTGTTTCGTTACAAAAAGACTTTCACTTACTCAAAGGTCTGCATGCTAAAGGACCTCTCAATAGTGTTGTTGAAGAAACTATAGAATGCATTTAAATTCTAGCTCATCCATTTACTGTCTGTGTGATTTTGGAAGTAAAAAAATAGGAATAAATACTTACATGGTAAGGTTGTTCTAGAGCCAGAAATAATGTGTTTTAAATGCCTGTCACACTGCAGCCACTCTATACATTGAGGTGAATATAGTTTACCCACTAGAAGGAAATTTAAGAAACCCTAGGTACCTGCCACACTCACCAGCTCCTTAGGCATAATCCTTGGTTTATGAGATGCCAGCATCTTCCTAGATGCCTAAACGAAGGATTAGCATGCGAATCAAAGGCAGTCCTCCACGCTTGGCCAGAAGCCTCTGGCAATAACTAGAATGACAAATTCACATAATAGCAAGATTATAATAAATGGTGCCAACCATCCTATCAGAACTTTCAGGGAGTTTAATGCAAAACTCCCAGCAGAGATCAGGTGTGGAGCAAAACTGCTATGAAGGGGTTTGAAGAGCAAAGGGGACATACAGAAGCTCTCAAGGAGCCAAAAAGAGAAGGAGTTAGGAGTGGGATAGAAGCATTATCATTTTAGTAAAGAGGCCAGAAGAGGCTGACTCTTGAGGATGAAGGAGCAATGGAAAGCCCCATTCTCAGCTGCTGTCTTCTAGAGTTGCTACTGTTTCTGGGAACACATTGGACTTTTAGATATTCAGCTGTCAGCAGCCAATTGCCTGGCTCTATTTCCCTGCACATTTATCCTTTGTAATAAATTCCCTCCCCAGGGTTTGCCCGTGTACTTTGTGACTAGCCTTGGCATTGCTATACCGTAATGAAGAGTTGGAAGGAAGGGGAAGCATATGGGGATGGATTATAGCATATCATCTCTTTGTAAGCTCTTTATTCTTTTCCCTTTTGCTTCCATCTTTTTGTCTCCACCAATCCATCCCAGGACCCTAAAGGTCACTTACTAACTAGCCATAGGACATTTGTTGGTCAACTTCCTCCTTGCTAACTACACTTCAATTTCCTTTTTGTTGTTGTTTTTGTTTCTTTTTTGTTTGGGGGAAAATAGGATCTCACTAAATTGGGCAGGCTGGCCTCTAACTTTTGATCCTCTTGCCTCAGCCTCCCTAGTTGCCAGGATTACATATGTGCACCACTGTGCCCAGCTCAATTTACTCTTCTGTCAACTTTATCTCCCCTCCTTTGGAAGAATGGTAATTCCAACTGTCCAGAAGCCCCTTTCCCACAATGCTGGAAAGATCTTGTGAAAGTCCTCCAACCAACTTGTGTCTCTTTCTCTCCCTTATTCAGCCAAGGAGTGAGCACAAGTTTCAAGCTGAGCTAAAAGATGATCTCTCCAGAGACTTTTACTCTTAAAGGGAAAGACTAGGGGCTGAGAAGCAATCAGCATTCTGTTCTTTTCCTCCACCAGCCCCTGCACTCACCTTCTCTAGCTAAACTCTCTCCCCATTGCTACTTATACACGATTTGAAATTGCTTTTCTCTCTTTCTGGCACAGTATTTCCCTGGGGTGTTACATGGCTCATTCCACCCACACTTCTGGTACCTTCCTTTTTCTTCTTTTACTACCTTTCCTTTTGGAACTTGTGTCATTATTCTTCTTTTCACTTACCACTTATGTTTTATTTGTCTGCTCGCCCAAGTGAAATCTAAGCTCCTCAAGATCAGAGCTTGTGTTCATTCACTCTAGATTCCAATCACCTGTCTTATTAGAGATATTCAATAAACATTGACTTATTTATTTTTTTCTTTCCAGCAATTGTGTTTGTTCTGTGGACTGGTTTTGCCAATGAGAACCTCTGGAGTTGCCTAACTTTGTTCTTCTCCAAGCCTACTCTATTTGACTCTATATGAAACCTCAAGCTTTGACAAATCATTTGGTATATTCCCTTCTTAAATGAAAAAAGCCTAAGATGCTTTCATTTTGCATTTAACAAATTATTCCTTATTTATACACTTCATGATCAATACTTGAATTCTGTCTAACACAATTCTGGATTCTGTGCTCTACTCCAGGTAGACACCAACAGATATTCAGTACCACAACTACCCATCTTAAAAAAAATTATTTCCTTCCACTATAGATCCTGTTCTTCCCTCTGGAGCAAAAGTAAAGCAACTTAATGCTTCTTCATTAATAACAGTGAATAATACTAAAGCAATCAACACCAAGATGGCATGAATCATCAATATCTTTAATATGTGAATAGGTATTTGCATCCCAAACAAGAAACTAATCAATCCATAGTAATTTATAGTCTCTTAATGAACATTGGATGATGAGGGGCAATTTATTTAATTTGGGTTGCTTGTGGTGCTTCATCCCTATTCCAACTTCTGACATTTGCCCATATCCCTTCCTTTCTATTAGAAAACTGAGAAAGAACACTTAAAAAATCAGAAAAAAAAGAAGATTAAAGTACTAGAGTAACATGAGCATGGCTGAGTGGTCCCTGTCTTCACACCTCTCCACCTGTTCCTTTGTCACAGGAGTCTGAGCATGCACTGTGGTGCTGGATGGTATGCTGCCCCTTGACTGTAACAGAGACCTTGACTAAGTGTGAACTCATTCATCTAACACACACTTATGAAATGAACAAAATGTCTTTGATTACCTAGAAGATTCAAAACTTTGCAGTTCTTTTTTTTTAAAAAAAAGAATAAAATCAAGCTCTTAAGCTCTGAGTAAACCAGATAAATAAAAAAGTAACCTGATTTCAGGGTCAATAAAATGAGGCAGTAAACCAAGGTGTTTGGGAACAGAGAAAATACAGTCCTACACAGTTCAGTGAGAATAGTCTCCAAAGTAAAATAGTAATAGGTTTTGTATTCTAAAACCATACTTCCCTGTTTTGTATGTCATTTGTACTTGGGTTATCCTCACCTCTGCAATAAAGTGGTTTTGATTGCACTAAAGAAAACTAGCCTGAGAGCATGTAGTTGCTGTGACAATTTACCACCTGGAAAGGTAAACAAACGGGTCCATGTTCCTAAGGCCACAGCCATGAGAGAGAAGCATAACATGGCCCAAGCATAAATTGTCATCAGAACTGAGTCTCCTCCCTCCTCCATGCTTGAGCTTTGCACTGATTTCTGTACCCCTGGCATCTGTTACCATAGGCTCCTCTTCCTTAAACTGTGCTCTTTTGCCTGTTTTCTATCAGGCATAAATAATTCCTGTTCTCACTGCTCTCAATGTGTTTGTGTCCTTCAACAAAATCAGATGAATCTGAATTCTCCTATTTGAATGATTCTTAAAACCAATTACATAGAACTATTAGCTAGCCCATCTCGTGACATAGCTTTACCCAAAACAACAACAATATGAAAAGCATCAATGTAAATGAAAGCATTGCCCACAACTTGTAGGAGAATTTGTTTTCACAAGAAAATGTGTTTCTCATATATATTCTCTCTCTCCTTCCATCACTAGAGTCTGATTTAGGCCTTTGTCACCTCTAAATTAGACAACTGTCAATTCCAACTTAGCCTTCCATCTGCCCCTCACTGATAACATCAGTATCCTTCAGTTCATCTCTCACTATACTAGCAATCTTTCTAGAAGATGAGTGGAGAATACAAATTCCAGTCCACGAACACAGATATGCAGATGTGAAACGTTACATTTAAGAACTTCTGAAAGCTGCTGAAGGCAAATTTTCATACTTCAGTATTCAGAAAAGGTACAAAGCAAGTAAAATTTTAAGACTCCATAAAATAAGAAATCAATTTAGCTCTTGTTTATAGTGCACATAAATAAATCAAACTGCCTTATACTAATGTCCTTATAGCTATGATGTTACTGTAGTTTCTTGTATTCTATAGTCCTCAATCCCAATATTGTGATCCTAGTAGTAATGTTCACATATAATACAATGAATTCTTAGAAAGTTCAAATCAAAAAGCAATTTTTCTGCCCAAACTCAACTTGGTAGAAAATGGGAATATAACATTAATTTTGCTTTTAATTGTAAAATTTTAATGAATGGTGTTGGAGAAGATAATGCTAAGTGAAGTTAGCCAATCCCCCCCCAAAAAAAAATGCCGAATGTTTTCTCTGATACAAGGAGGCTGAGTCAGAGTGGGATAAGGAGGGGGAGCACGGGAGGAATTGATGAATTCTAGAGAGGGCAGAGGGGTGGGAGGGAAAGGAAGGGGGCAGGGGATTAGCAAGGATGGTGGAATGTAATAGACATCATCATCCAAAGTACATGTATGAAGACACTAATTGGTGTCAACATACATTATATACAACCAGAGATATAAAAACTTGTGCTGTATACATGTAATAAGAATTATATTGCATTCCACTGTCATTTATTTTTTAAAATCAATAAAAAAATGTGCATTTTAATATTGGAGCCTAAATTGTTCTGGGAACAGAAGAGTCATACTCCCAACACCCACAAATGTTTGAAGCAGGGTGTTAAGTCAGTACCAGTCATCTTTGCCAATGCATAGCAGAGAGCCAATGTAATAATGAAGCATTCATCAAGGAAAGCAGCTCTTAAAGAGGGACAGAAGCAGATTCTCACTTAGCTTACCAGAGCAGCTAGATCTAGCTATGCCTGAAACCAATACATGATTTAAACATTTCAGATAAATTAGGCCATACAAGATCAGTTTTTAACACTGCAATTTAAAGAATTATGACTAGTATAGCAATCTGTTCAAATATTAATGAACAAAAGAAAATCTAGAAAAGGAATTGGTAGTGTTCCTTCTTCAGAAAACATACTCATTGACATTGGTATTTCCCAGGCTTTTTCTGTGGAAATTAGAGATTTAAGTCATTCCTTCATCTAATCATTGTGTCCTACTCCAAACTCTATTTTAATAGGATGTCTCTGTACTCCTGAGAAGCCAGAACCTGGTTGCCCAGCCCTGGACAATGGGCAATGGAGCTATAGGACTTCCTCCCAGTGACAGCTGACTTGACCCAAAGGGCAGACCACACTCAAATGGGCCATTCCAATTCTTCCTCTTGAAAAACTGAAACTGTCTAGTCTCTGGTGATACTTAAGCTAAAAAGATATAGCTTGTTATGAACAATTCTCATAAGAAAATAAAACAAACGAGGTATAAACTTACTGCACAGATAACAAAAAATAAAGCTAATATCCAAGGTGCACCAGAAAAAAAGAGAGACAAAGAAAGACAACTATTCTAATCTCAGCTTATTCTCATTCTAGATCCTGACTCTGTCCCTCATCAGATCTGGCTCCACTCCTTGCCCTTGTAATCATTCAATATATTCCCCTTGCAGGTTCTGCTCATTTTAATGAGTTTTAGCTACTTGCAACCAATCTCTCTCTCAATCTCGCCCCCCCCCCCACTCTGAAAAATAACCCAGCTAGTGTATGTGAAATATTTTGAGATCCTTTAAAGAAAAGCTAAATCAATTCATAGCATAAATAAAGGTTGTCCCAACTTTTAGATTCAATTTGTGCTTTGGGTGACCTCAACTTTAAGAGAAATTCCACAAAGGTAAATCCTTTTGACTATGCACTGTGTATTTCAGGATGTTCATTTAAGGTCCTTAGCTTTAGCTGTTTGTACACTGATGGAAACCATCAAGCGACTCAATACAGGCAAAGAAAATGAAAAACAGCTATCGGGACCATATTTTTAAAGCATGATCTCAGAAATACTACAGGTGCTTGCCACCAGTATGATCCTTCTAAAACCCTGAACCAATCATGCCTTTCCTGCTTCTAATCCTCTTAGAGTGCTCCATTTCCTTTAATAGAAAATGCAAAGTTATAGATGCTTATAGCCTACCTACCTTTCCAACCCCATATTCCACTCAATTCCTTATGTATAGCTTGCTAGCACACCTTCAAATCTTTTGGCACAGTACCTCTGACTTTAGAATTTAAATGAACACATTCACCTAGGGTCTCAGTGCATTATCAAAATCTGCTCATGCAGCACAAAATACATATGATATAATCATGTTTGGTTGGATAAATTTATACATTTGTATATATGCATACATATGTGCATATATATATGCCTCTGCACATACATGTGTTTTGAGATATGTATCTCCAGAATTGACAGTTCAAGATGAGTTTTTAAATTATCTAATGTATTTCTCTATCCCCAATGTCTGTTTGAGTGCCTAGCACAATTACATATACAATATTTTGCTCAACAAATAAATAATAAGCCCTCGTTGGATGAGTAAAGTCCTATCTTTTCAATGGCTGTACATACCCTGGCACATAAAATCTACACTTCAGCTTGAGGAGTACAGCTCTGGTTGAACTGCTTGTCATCTCCTGACTCACTCCAACACACTCTTCAACATAAAATTTACTCCCATCTACCTGGTAGCCTTTGTCAACTACTCAACTGAGGGGTACTTCTGTGCTCTGTAAGTACCCCAGTGTAAATTTTATATTATATGGTATTATAATTATGTGTCTCCTTTGCTGTCTTGCCCACAAGGTGGGAAGGAAATTCCTTGAGTTTGTGATCCATGTTTGTTCTCCTCAGTAGCTCTATAGCCCCTGGCCCAACTGAGGTTTGAGTGAATGGACAAAGTGTCAAATGAACAAGTGAGTGAATGATTCAGATTACCTGAAAGAGACACATGGCTGCTGCCATCATAGGTTGTTGCTAATCACCACCAAATGTGGAAATTGTTGTAGTGAAGCAACTAAACTCTGGGATATGCCTCTGGCTAAAACATCATCTGTTACTTCTCCTTTACCAAAACTGACAAGATGATGGAGATATGAACGGAATACTTCAAATGTAGAACACCACCTTTTTAGCTGTGTTTGCACCTAGGACTCCTCTACACTACTATTTCTTCTGTCTTTATAGGACTTACAACTAAGTATTCATGCACTAAAGGAACACTGACACACTAAAAGAACCAAAGCACACCCCTCTTCTCAAATCTTTTCTCAAAGCAGCCCAATTGTTAATGCCAGAACCTAAACCCAGTTACTATCATAAAGGAGTTTCAAACTTTATTCTTAACACAGCTAAGTATTTAAGTATGTTGGCAAATTAAACACTGATGAATTAGTCTGACATCCCAAATATTTATTTTTTGCTTTAGAAACACCAAAGGGAGAAAATCAGTAGTTTATGCAGGGTGGGGTCATGGGTACATAGAACAAACAGCCAGTCTCCAGTGTAGTTTGTACCCGACTCAACAGTAGGAACCCTTCCAGCATTACTATGTCCTTTATAATCTATAACACTTTGGGGAATCTGGAAACTGTTTTGCTGCCAAAGTATAAAGGGGGGAAAGAAGGAAACGGCGCCAGCTCCTCTTAAAGCAAGCACAAAAGTGCCATTCTCTCATCCAGCAAAACAATAAGATTAGCTCTTTTATCACTAATTTTTCACTCTCCTTGCCTACTTTGTAAACACAGCATGGATGACTTTGCTGCTTATCAGCTGCAAACTGAATCTGCCTTTGTTGAAGCACCGTCAATCAGCAGGCTTTCTGTGCATACTCAGTGATATACCCAACCGAAAAAAGACAGATTTTCAATTTCCCCGCAATAAAAAAAAAAAAATGAAAAACAAAAAGGACTCTTCTCTACTGTATAACCTAGAGTTCATTTACTCTGCCAGACAGAATGAGATTAAAAACCAATGAAGGTCAAAGCTATTAACATTTGGATCAGAGGGCATTTTGCCTGTTAGGATCTAGTTAGAGTGGTCCTTTGTAATTGCTCAGTTTGTTTCCAGCATGTCATGTAAACACTAACATTAGCTGCAGCCTGGGTGGTCTCCGTTCCACATAGGCAGCTTTATCTTTGATTAGCAGCAAAAACACGTAATTCTCATATACCAATTTGAATGGTCAATGAACCTCTTCATTTTTGTTGGTACCACTTGGTTGTGACATTTCCAAATGGACCATAATTTGATTTCCCTTTAGAACCCTTCCGCTGTTCATTTTTTAAAGCATATGATTGACAGCTTCCTTGCACACCAGGCAACTTTTAAGGCCAGCACATTAGACTTAATAAAGAATTCCCTTGATCATCAGGAAAGGCTAAAGAAATTTGAGTTAGTCCAGAAGGTAAACTGTTTGATTAAAGTACTATCGACATATTATTAAACAGCTTCTTAAATTCAGGCTGTAATACCCTTCCTTTGCTCTTATGTTCCCCTCAATCATAGCTGAACTCTGAGCACATTTTCTAGACAAAATTTGCCACCCTCTACTCACCTTACCATTCCCAGACAGTGCATGGGAAAGCTATGTTAACTTTGAACGCATGCCCCAACCTTCATAAATAGCTGAATAATAGTTATACTTCTATCAACATGGGCTCTATGCAAAGGAAGCTCCTACTGTTTGCATACCTTCATTTCTTTTTCTACCCCACAAAAAACTTAGTCCTCAGATCTTACTTTCTCCTGAAGACTTCCCATTCCTGGCAAATACGAAGGATCTTCCAAAGCTATAAGTACCCATAACACTTCCAGGCTTCGTGTGCAGGGTGCTAAAGTCTACTTTGGTTTCTTGTTAATTTATATGAGATTTGCATTACATTAACTTGTGAGTTTCTTTATGCCCTGTAGACTCTAAACTTGCTCAGAGAGGATCATGTTGTCCATCTTTTTATCATCAACACCCAATCCTGGGGCCAAACCACTGAATGAATGTATCATTCAGAGACCATTTCAAAAAGAGCACTGTTCCTTTACTCACAATGGCACTGAAGTTATTTAAACTAAGCAGCATAGATCTATGTATTAGTTATATTGTATGCCTTTCTTAATAATGGTATAATAAAGACTAAGTCCTTTAAGCATTCAAAAATCCCATAGAGTATGCTTACCCTCTAGGTTACTTTTAAAATTAAATGTTATGTGTTTCATTGTTCTTACTATCTTGCTGTGAATAGATTGTTTAATTGCAATGAGATGACTCCCAATAAAGCTAGCTTCAAAAATAAGACTGTGGCTTCAGCCCTTGAATTTACATAATATTGCAGACTCAAAACCCAGAGTAATATGAATTGCTCTAACTATGCACCAATCCAAATTTTGGAGAAGGAAAACTTGTTTGCCCACTCTGGTTTATATTCTGCCTCTAGTCCAATTATTTATGGACCTAATGGTATAGCATACATATACCTGCCCATATCAGAGCTGTTCATGGGGGATGTGCATTATAATTACATAATTATAACTTAAGAAGAGACAGAAAGAAAGCAAGAAAAAAGACATTTCCATTACACAAATTTCTGAACAGTTCTACTACACACAAGAAAATCTGAATCCATTGTTTATTATTACTAAAAGAACAAATGTATATTGGGTACTAACTGCTCAGAACTCTAAGACAGAATCCCAGATAAAAAGACGGCTTATAGACTTTGTGCAGTAGAACTCCAATGGGAAAATAGGAAAGGAAAAAAATAATTAAAATATGTTGTGATAATGTAAGGGATACTATCAGCTTTTCAACAATGCTGGCAGGTTAGATATTTTCATATGCAAAAAATCAAGAAACATCAACATAAGTTCACATTTTATACAAAAATTAACTCCAAATGGATCATGGACCTAAATGGAAAGATGGAAGATTATAAAATGTTTAGAAGAAAACATTGGAGAACAACTTTCTGACCTCAAGCTAGACAATGAGTTCTTATATGTGATAACAAAAGCATGATCCATAAAAAATAAAATTGATAAACTGAACTTTTGCTCTGCAAAAGATACTGCTAAATGAATGAAAGTCCAAGTTATAGACTGGGAGAAAATGTTTGTAAATCACATATCTGTAAAAGTACTTATATAGAGAATATTTAAAGAATTCCAAACTCAATAGTGAAATAAATCAGTCTTCTTAAATGAGCATAAGACTTAAAGAGACACCTCTCCAAAAAAGATATATGGACAAACAATGAATAAATACATGAAAAGATATTTAACAACCCTAACCTCTGAAAATTATTTCATATTAGAACATTTCATTGATGTAAAGATGAAAAAAACACATTAGCATCTCAATTAAAGCAAAGTAAACAAATAAACTGAATTTAATTCAGTATTCCTTCATAATAGAAAATCATACTAATCTAGAATTAGAACAACATGATAAAGATTGTAGCAAAAATCATACTTAATTATCAAATGTTTTCCTTTAAAGGTGTTGGGGGGAGTTCCTGCTTTCATCATTTATATTCAATATTTATCCTATAGATCTCAGCACCATAAAAATAAATAAATAAAAGAAAGAAGAATTAGAAAGGTGTAAATAAACTGTAATTATTGGAAGTCTGGGAGGATCCATGATGGCAGACAGAAGGAGGCAGCATTCTGTGTCACTCCATGACCCAGGTCTCAACCAGTAGAAATATTGCTTTGCTGAGAGTGATGGAGGACCCCTCCACAGCTGATCCCTCACAGAAATCATAGTTGCCATGCCCCAGGCTTTAGCTTTAGAAAAGGACTCCCAGCTCCCAACTACTCACCCATTCAGGTCTTGTGGGTGCCTAAGTGGGACCAATGGCATCAGCATTGGCACAGAATTCCCAGATGCCACTCCCACAAAGGACACTCAACCACTATCCACACCCAGGAACTCCAACCACCATTCCCTTGTGGACCTCCATCTACCAATATGCGGCTCCTCTGGTTGCCTTCATCTTGGGACTTGACAGCTACTTCCATAGTTCCCTACTCCCGGTAGCCTGCCTGCACTTGGAGACATCACAGGCTCTGAAGAAAGCCAACAGCTACAACACTGCACCACAGAGCTCATCTCTGAACACATCACACAATGCCATCACCCAGCTTCCCCCAGCTCCCCCCACCCAACCTAACACTCCATCACTGAAAGCAGCTGCCTTCATCTTGGGTCACTTCCATTACCATCTTTAGTTGGGGCAACTACCAGTTTGGAACACCGGATAGCCAGGTATTCATAGTTTTCTAATTATCCCCAATCCCCAGCAGCCACTAACTCAGCAGAGTGACTGCCCGATTCAGAACAGGCCTCTGGTACAGGTGCGTAACCACCAGAGTGCAACACACAAGACCCCCAGAGAGAAAAGTTCCTGATTAGGAAGTGGAAAGGAAAAGAGTGAGGGAGATAAACTTTAGAGACTAATTTAGAGGGCAGGAACTGTGAGGTCTTCAGGTGAGATGAGGAGATAAGACCTGGTGCCCACATCACAGGAGCTGACCCCAAAGGAGATCCTTGAGGTGCAGTCTCAACAAGACCAGCAGATGCCATACCCCATTTCCAGGTGCCCTGCACCCAAGACCAACCCTCACACACCATTAACCCTCACGATCCTGAGGGCAAAGATACTAACTTAGAACAGATAACACCACCTATTGGATTAGAAGGGAAGCAAGAAAGATACTGATCTCTCACCAAAACTATCCTGTTTCTTCCATCAAGATTTTTTTTTCTTTCTTGTCCCTCTGTATTCTCCCACCCTTACATCCCCAACATATGTGAAACCAAGTACTTTGTATGAATTAGGATACTGAGGACTGAGAGGACTGAATAGTATATTGCAGTTGTGTTGTAAATTCTTTTTTATTCTTTTTTGTTTTTTTCTCTTTCCAATTTTTACTATTTTAACATTTTTTATTTCTCTTAATATATATGTGTATGTCTTATGCACTCTACTGTCTTCCCTCTTAGTTGTCTACCCAAAATTACTACCTCACTATTTTCCTGCTACTAACCTTCTTCTTTAGATTTCTCTTTCACAATTCCTAAGATATAACAACTCTATATCTTCATCTCATACCTCCTCAGCATATCTTCCTATACCTCACCACTTGTTCATTGTCCACCAGCAGAAACTGTAAACCTTTTTACAAACCTACTGATTATATTGTAGATAATAATTGAATTCACCATTTCTGTACATTGTATCCAAATTATAAAAGTCTTAATAACAACTATTTGTTTTTAGGTGGTATTTTGTTTATATTGGGATTTGTTTAACACTGTCCTTCCCCTCAAAGATGAGGTAGGTATTGGAACCCTACAGGAGCACTATAAGCCTAGAGGGTAAAAACGGTAATGCTTCATATTCATAGAGCTATAAAGGAAGACAAGGGAAAAAAGTGTCCCAAACAAACCAAGATACCACATTATTAGAATCCATGTCCAGTGCAGCAGATGAAATTACAGAGAAGGAGTTCAGGATGTATATAACAAAGGTTCTGTGAAATAAAGGATAATATAAGAGAGCAAATACAGGGAGCAAAATATCATTTCGACAAAGAGCTACATAAGCAAATACAGGAAGCAAAGATTACTTCAATAGGGAGATAGAGGTTCTAAAGAAAAACCAAACAGAAATCCTTGAAATGAAAGAAACAATAAACTAAATTAAAAGTTCAATTGAAAGCATCACCAACAGATTAGACCACTTGGAAGACAGAACCTCAACCAATGAAGATAAAATATATAATTCTAAAAAGAATGTAAACCACACAGTGAAAATGGTAAGAAACTATGAGCAGAACATTCAAGAAATTGGGGATAATATAAAAAGACCAAATTTAAGAGTTATTGGAATAGAGGAATACACAGAGATACAATCCAAAGAACTGAGCAATGTGTTCAGTGAAATAATATCAGAAAATTTTCCAAACATGAAGAACGAATTGGAAAACAAAATCCAAGAGGCTTATAAGACATCAATTGTACAAAATCACAACAGATCCACACCAAGGCACATGATATTGAAAAAAGCTACAAGAGAAAGGAATCAGATTACATATAGGGAGAAACAAATTAAGTTATGTGCAGATTTTTCAACCCAGACTCTGAAAGCTAGAAGATCCTGGAACAAATATATCAAGCTCTGAAAGAAAATGGATGTCAACCAAGAATTTTGTATCCGCCAAAATTAAGCTTTAGATTTGATGATGAAATAAAAACTTCCATGATAAACAAAAGCTAAAAGAATTTGCAGCTAGAAAACCTGCACTACAGAACATTCTGTAATAAATGAAAATCAGCAGAGGAAGGTATTACCCTAAAGGACAAGCTAACCAAAGGAAAAACCAAGTTAAATAACAAAATGTCTGGGAATACAAATCATGTCTCAATAATAATCCTGAATGTTAATGGCCTAAACTCACCAATCAAAAGACATAAGCTAGCTGATTAGATTTAAAAAAAGAAAGAAAGAAAGAAAAAGAAAAAGAAAAGAAAGAAAAAAATGCTGCCTCCAAGAGACTCATCTCATAGGAAAAGACATGCACAGACTGAAGGTGAAAGGTTGGGAAAAATCATACCACTCACATGGACTGGGAAACAAGCAGGGGTTTCCATCCTCATATCAAATAAAGTAGAATTTAAGTTAAAGTTAATCAAAAGGGACAAAGAAGGACACTACGTACTGCTCAAGGGAACCATACACCAACAAGACACAGCAATTATAAAAATATATATGCCCCGAACAATGGAGCAGCTACGTTCATCAAACAAACTCTTCTCAAATTCAAGAGTCAAATTGACCACAACACAATAATTCTGGGTGACTTTAACACATCTCTTTCACTACTGGATAGATCTTCCAAACAAAAGCTGAACAAAGAAGCTATAGAACTCAATAATACAAATAATAACTTAGATTTAACTGACATAAATAGAATATTTCATCCTTCAACAAGTGAAAAATACACTTTCTCCTCAGCAGCATGTAGATCCTTCTCTAAAACAGACCACATATTATTGCACAAAGTAACTCTTAAAAAAAACACAAAAAAGTAGAGATACTACCCTGAATTCTATCAGATCACAAGGGAATGATCTTAGAAATCAATGAAAAAATAAAAACTACTCCAACACCTGGAGACTAAATAATATGCTACTAAATGAAAAACAGGTTGCAAAAAATATCAAAGAGGAGATTAAAAAATTCTTAGAGGTAAATGAGAACACTGATACAACATATCAAAATCTATGGGACACTATGAAGGCAGAACCAATAGGAAAGAACATTGCATGGAGTTCATTCCTTAAAAGAAGAAAAAGTCAATAAATAAATGACCCAATACTACATCTCAAACCCTAGCAAAAGAAGAAAACGTTCACACAAAAAACAGCAGAATACAGGAAATAATTAAAATCAGAGCTGAAATCAATGAAATTGAAACAAAAGATACAATTGAAAAATTGACAGAACAAAAAGTTGGTTCTTCAAAAAAATAAATAAAATTGACAAACCCTTAGCCACACTAACAAAGAGAAGGAGAGAGAAAACTCAAGTCACTAACATATGTGATAAAAAAAAGGAAATATCACAACACAAACTACAGAAACACAGAAGATAATTAGAAATTATTTTTAAAATTTATATTCCAATAAAATAGAGAATATTAAAGGCACCAACAAATTTCTAGAGGCATATGAATTGCCCAAACTTAATTGGGATAATATATGCAATTTAAACAGATCAATTTCAAGCAAGGAAATTGAAGACACCATCTGAAGTCTACCAACCAAGAAAATCCCAGGACCAGATGGATACACAGCTGAGTTCTACAAGACCTATAAAGAATAAATAATACCTAAACTCTAGAAATTATTTTGTGAAATAGAAAAAAGGAAGCACTTCCATACTCATTCTATGAGGCCAATATCACCCTGATTCCAAAACTAGGCAAAGATACATCAAAGAAAGAAAACTTAAGACCAATATTGCTAATGAACTTAGATGCAAAAACTCTCAATAAAATCCTGGCAAATTGAATACAAAAACATATCAAAAAGATAGTGCACCACAGTCAAGGGGGTTCATCCCAAGGATGCAAGGTTGTTTCAACATGCGGAAATCAATAAAAGTAATTCATCACAACAATAGATTTAAAGATAAGAATAATATGATCATCTCAATTGATGTAGAAAAAGCATTTAACAAAATACAGCACCCATACATGTTCAAAACACCAGAAAAACTAGGGATAACAGGAACATATCTCAACATCACAAAGGCTCTCTATGCTAAGCCCCAGGCCAACGTCATTCTAAATGGAGAAAAATTGAAAGCATTCCCTCTAAAAACTGGAACAAGACAGGGATGCCCTCTTTCACCACTTCTATTTAACATAGTTCTTGGAACACTGACCTAAGCAATTAGACAGATGAAAAAAAATTAATGGATATGGATAGGAAAAGAAGAACTCAAATTAGCACTATTTGCCGATGATATGATTCTATACCTAGAAGACCCAAAAAATTCCACCAGAAAACTTCTAGAACTAGCAAATGAATTCAGCAAAGTAGCAGGATACAAAATCAACACCCATAAATCAAGTCATTTCTGTATATCAGTGACAAATCCTCTGAAAGGGAAACAAGGAAAATTACCCCATTTACAATAGCCTCAAAAAAAAAAAATAAAATACTTGGGAATCAACCTAGTGAAAAAGGTGAAAGACCTTTACAACAAAATCTTCAGAATGCCAAAGAAAGAAATTAAAGAAGACCTTAGAAGATGGAAAGATCTCCCTTGTTCTTCAATAGGCAGAATTAATATTGTCAAGATGACCATACTACCAAAAGCACTATACAGATTTAATGCAATTCAAATCAAAATCCCAAAGACATTCCTCATAGAAATAGAAAAAGCTGTCATGAAATTAATCTGGAAAAATAAGAGACCCAGAATAGCTAAAGCAATCCTTAGCAAGAAGAGTGAAGCAGGTAGCATCGCTACACCAGACCTTAAACTATACTACAGAGCAATAGTAACAAAAACAGCTTGGTATTGGTACCAAAATAGACTGGTAGATCAATGGTATAGAATAGAGAACACAGAGACTAACCCACATTATTACAGGTATGTTAGACAAAGGCACCAAAAACATACATTGGAGAAAAGACAGCCTCTTCAAAAAATGGTGCTGGGAAAACTGGAAATCCATATGCAACAAAATGAAATTAAATCCCTATCTCTTACCATGCACAAAACTCAACTCAAAGTGGATCAAAGACCTAGGAATTAAACCAGAGACACTGCCTATTAGAAGAAAAAGTAGGCCCAAATCTCTATAGGTTGGATTAGGCCCCAACTTCCTTAATAAGACTCCTATAATCAAGAATCAAGAAATGGGAAGGATTTAAACTAAAAAGCTTCTTTTTGGCAAAAGAAACAATCAGTGAGGTGAATAGAGAGCCTACATCTTGGCAAATTTTTAACACTCACACATCAGGTAGAGCACTAATCTCTAGGGTACATAAAGAACTCAAAAAGCTAAACACCAAAAAAACAAATAGCCCAATCAATAAATGGGCCAAGGAACTGAACAGACACCTCTCAGAAGATAATATACAATCAATCAACAAAAATATGAAAAAATTTTCAACATCTCTAGCAATTAGAGAGATGCAAATCAAAACTACTATAAAATTTTATCTCACTCCAGTCATAATGGCAGCTATTAAGAACACAAACAACAATAATTGTTAGCAAGGATGTGGGGGAAAAGGCACACTCATACTTTGCTGGTGGGACTACAAATTGGTACACCCAATATAGAAAGCAGTATGGAGACTCCTTGGAAAGCTGAAAATGGAACCACGATTTGACCCAGCTATCCCACCCCTTGGTCTATACCCAAAGGACTTAAAAATAGCATACTACAGGGACATAGCCACATCAATATTTAAAAAGCACAATTGACAATAGCTAAACTATGATGCCCTATATGCCCTTCAGTAGATGAAAGTATAAAGGAAATATACACAATGGAATATTATTCAGCATTAAAAGAGAATAAAATCATGACATTTCCAGGTACATGGATGGTCTTGGAGAATATAATGCTCAGTAAAGTTAGCCAATCACAAAAAAAAAAAAAAAAAAAAAAAAAGCCAAATGTTTTCTCTGATATAAGGAGGCTGATTCATTGTAGGCTTGGCAGGGGGAGCATGGGAGGATTAGACAAACTCTAGATAGGGCAAAAGATAGGGAGGGAAAGGGAGGGTGCATGGGGGCAAAAAAGATGGTGGAATGAGATGGATATCATTACCCTAAGTACATGTAGGAAGACATGAATGGTGTGGATATACTTTATATACAACCAGAAAAAAAAAAAAAGACTGTCATTAGTAGCAGGGTAAAAAAAAATTGTCTTGATATCTACTCTCTTAAACATATTTTAAAAATTTTTTGATAACTTTAATATATGGACCATCTCTGGGCATATCTATCTCTATTAGTCTGTTTTATCCTGGTTTTCACTCAGAATTGGTTCTGAATCCTAATATGCCTAATCAGTGTTTACTGAATACTGGACATTTTGATTGCAAATTGAAAAATAAAAAATCTAAATGCTATTTTCATCTTCTGGGGAAGAATTAATTTTTTTTTCTAGTCTTCAGTTACAGTTGGGCAAACACCTGAAGGATGCTACTAGATTAAATTTCAGGTTGCCTGAGTTTGTCCTTACTACTAGAGCATCGCTTACCAGGGTCTTAACTCGAAAGAATTATCCTGTGAATCCAGCAGGGCCTCTTGTTTTCTTTGTGGAAAGTGGTTAAAACGGTAATTCAAATTTCAATGGTAATATCACTGTTTAAACCTTACTTTTTCATTTATGTCAATTTTAATACCTCAAATATATTTTCCCAGGAATTTCCTCATAGATTTTGTTTTCAAATTTATTGGAAATAATATAATTCTACTCAGTATTGTAATAGTATCTTCTTATCACTGTCGTAGCTGGTTCCTTATTCCATTCCATATGTTTAGGCCTCCTCTCTCTCTTCTCTCTTCCACCTACAACTCTCATCTTGCTCAATCCTAACAGAGAATTGTGTACTTTATTAGTCTTTTCCAATGACCAGTATTGGGTCTATCATTTCACTCTATCATATCATACCTTTATTTTCCATTAAGTTTTTAACTGACTTTTATAATATTTCTCATTCTACTTACTCTCAGATTATTAAGAAATCAATTTTTGAACTTCTAACATTAAGCTCATTAACTTTTAGATGTTTTTATCACCTGATATAAATATTTAAAGCTATAAATATTCCTTGAAACAGTTGTAGCTATAACCAATGAGATATAAAATGAAACATTTTCATCAACATTCAGTTAAAACTATTGTTAATTTTCATGTTTTATTTGGATCATAACCTTTTAAGAAGAGTAGTTTGCTAGTTTCACTAGTAGAGAATTGTCTGGCAGTATCTCTTTGCTAATGATTTTTAACTGAATTCCATTTTTAACAAACCTATTTCTCAGTCTGTTCCCTTTATAGACTGATATACATTTAGCTGTCCATCCTTGCATAGATCTATAGGCCTTTATGTCCCCAGCCTTATAAATGTGTCCCAAACAGACTCAGAAACCCCTGCTCCCCTGATTGGATCCAAAACAGACTTTTCACACTCTAAGGGGCTACTATTCTCCAAAATTCTGGTTTCTCAGTGTTGGCTTTTGTCCACTAAAGTGGCACTTGCCCCTTCATCAGTGTTGACCTATCTGTATAGTTTTAGCTTTTCTTTAATTTTTCTGGGTTTTTAACATATTTTTAACTTTTTTGTGAGTTGAGAAATAAATATTAAAACATATTTGCTGTAATTTGTTCAGTATCTGAGTGTTTTATGGAAGTGCAAGACTTTATGGACTGCCTTGTCTACTATACTGCCAAAAGCAGATATGTGAGAGTTATTACTACTCTTTTGATGTTCTGTATTAAAGTGTGTGTTTGTTAATGTGATATAGTTATATATAATGTTAGAGTTCATTTTGACATAATCATACATGCATGGAAAATACTTTGCTCCATGTTAATCCCCAGTATTTCCCAGTCCCCCTTCCTCTATACTACTCTTCCTACTATTTACAATTTTCTTAATTAGCCGTGTGTGTGTACGTGTGTACGTGTGTGTGTGTGTGTGTGTGTGTGTGTGAGAGAGAGAGAGAGAGAGAGAGATTCACTGTGGTATATTTATATAGGTGCATAGCAAAATTTGGGCAATTCTGTCTTGCAGTTCCATCATTTTCTGGTTGGTTCCCTCCTCTCTCCCCATTGATCCCCTTCCTCTGCTCTAGTGACCTCCCTTCTATTTTCATGAGATTCTCTACCCCCAACATTGTTTGCCTCTTACTTTGTTCTAGCTTCCACATTTGAGAGAAAACATTTGACCCTTGACTTTCTGAATCTGGCTTATGTCACTGAGCATGATCTCCCATTCTATTCATTTCCCAGCAATTGTTATAATTTCATTCTTCTTAATGACTGAATAAAACTCTATTGTGTGTGTATATAGCATATTTTAAAAAATTTATTGTGTCACCTAATATTTTCAATTTTTGTTGCTTCCCTGAACTCTTAGAAAAAGGGTGGGTTTTTTTTTTAATTTTTTCTCTTCTTTGGAGAACTTAGTGTTTAATATTTGCTAATTAGAATTATCCTTTTTGTTATAATACCTATGTCTCCTACATTGGTATTTTTTGTCTACTTGACTGGTTAAAAATGAGAGGAGTGAGTTAATATCTCCTACTGTGAATATATTTTTGTACATTACTCTTTCAGTTTCTTGCAATTTGTGTTTTATTAATGCTGGTGCTATGTTATTTGGTACACAGAACTTCATTGTGGATTCACCCTTTATGAAATACCCCTCTTCATGTTGTTTAATGCTTTTTGATCTAAATTCAATGCAATCTAATATTGATTAATATTGATTTTGATACTTTTTTGGTAGCTTCTTGCAAAGCTTTTGCTTATCTTTCAATAGCCAGTCTTTTTTGCTTACCTGGTCTTCCTCAAGTATAGTTGAATTTTTGCCAACTACTCTTAAATTTTTCTGTCTCTGATAAAAGGAAAGATAGAAATCCATAAGTTGATTTTTTCCCTTTAGGATTTTATATAGGAAAGAAAACATACCTGAATCTTGAAATAAATGAGTTTTATATTATAATTAGCTTTCTTATTTGGGACACTTCCATAAAACATCTGCTTACACTTTCCCAGATGTTAGATTTGCAAATTTCCCAATTTACCATTCAGGCTTTTTGAAATATGAAACATAAAGGCTACCATGCCTTAAAGTTATACAAATAATATGCCACTGCTCTTAAATTACATTTTACCTTTCCCTGTTAACTTAATGGTGAAGAGACAAATTTAATCTCTTGTAAATCATAGTCATCAATGAAACATTCCAGTAACTTGTCAATTTATTGCATTATAAATCATGGTAGAAAAGCTGAGACCACCATCTGAACCACCAGAAAATAAGGTTGTTTTGCATATGTTTGCATTATTATGTAATGGGTGCATGCAATACACTCATTACATAATAATTAAAGAGTTAATTCTGTGTTACTAATTAAATTGGAACAAATATTTTTGAGGTCTAGGATTGTTTTTATTTTATCATAAATTTTTACCATAAAGAAAATTAATTAATTTCTCTTTTACAGTGTACTCTGAGTCTTTAATTCCAGGCATGTGTCATGGTTACATGTTTGTTCTGTGTGTTAGATTGCCTGGATTCATATCAAGCAATTCAACTTTATCAAATTTCAGTGTCTCATCAGTAATGAAACTTATAATGTCATCTCCTTCTCATAGGATGGTTAAGAAGATTATCAGATCACATATATACAAACTGAAGAACAATTTCTTACATGTATCAGGTGTTCATAAACTTAAATATATTAATATTTTATTACTTATAAAATTTGAGGTAGCCAGGGTCATAAAAATAGTGTTGCCCAAGCCTTTCAGCTACCTCTCTGCATGTACTTGCCCCACAGCAGTGTGATGGAGACATGTACTAGCTATAGAAAATAACTGTAGGAGGGCTTAGTCTGTGTCATTTCTGGGTAGGTTGGAGCACATTCATTACCTCCAGGTGTCTCTCTTCTGTCATGGATATTGAAGAGGCTTCGTAGTCCAGCAGGTGCAGCTGCAGATGGTGAAGTCCTTATCAGCCTACATCTTTGAATGACTACATAGGGAGAGCCTTTATTTCACCACAAAACCTATGCTCAAATTCTAATGGATTTTTTCCATCAGTGGAAAAGTTAATACTAAAATTTATATGTAAGGGCCAAGGATCCTGAAGAACCAAGATAATCTTGAAAAAGATTTCTTGATTTCAAAGCTGAACACAAATAAAAACAAACTAAAGCAATTTGGTATTGTCTTAAGAATACAGGTCTAAGTCAACAGAATACAATGGAAGCTCTTAAACCTATATGACTGTGGACAATTGATTTTTCATATGGCTGGATTTCTATTTAATAGGAAAAGAATAATCTTCAACAAATAGTTTTGGGGCAACTGGATAAAAATGAAGTTGGGTATTGTATATTGAATATTTGCCAAGAGAGTAGACTTTGAGTAGCCTTAACACACACACAAAGGGAAAATGACGGTATCAGATGATGAATAGATTAAGTTGCTTGATTATAGTAATCAATTCACAATGTGCTTCTACATTGTGCATATAAATCATATTGTATGTATATATGATGTGCATATACAATGATAGTGGAATGGGATGGACATTATTATCCAAAGTACATGTATGATGACATGAATTGATGTGAATATACTTTATATACAACCAGATATATGAAAAATTGTGCTCTATATGTGTAATAAGAATTATAATGCATTCTGCTATTATATATAAATAAAAATAGTAAAAAATGAAAGAAAAAAAGGAACAAATATATTTTGACATTTGTTTATTCCATATACTAATTCTGATTTCTGTTTTTGTAGTATTTTAATTGTCTTGTCAGAAAATCTTCTGTTTAAAAAAAAGTAGCTTTGCTTTCTGATTCCTATAATTTATTTTTTATGCCTCTGATTTATTTTACAATGTTCTCATGATTCATTGTCTCCATCTTAAGTCTCTGTTATTCTTTGCCTCACAAAAAAGTGAGCTTGCTTTGTGTTTCTGCTTAGAGAACAGCATTTGACTAAATGTAGCTTCTGATATTATACTTCCTAGATCATTTACCCAAAAATTTGTTCAAGTCTTTATTTCAGTTCTATAGTCCACAGCCATTGTTTTACCCAATAAGTAAGATGAAGCTCATGAAATTTATTGACCAAAAAGTAAATTTAAAAGTACTGACCCATGAAAAGCCTATATTATTTTCTCATTATTTCTTCCCCAAGATATCTGTGGCCAAGAATTCCAGGATAGATATTAAGAATATAAACTGCAACTTGATCAACCAGAGTTAGAAGATCTAACCCAGAAACACTGGAAAGTTACTATGTCTTGGGAAACTGCTAAGCCTATTAGAATTATAGCTTTATAAAGAAGAACAAGCTAATTTTAATTTACCTTTCCACTGCACACGAAAAGATAAAGTAAGAACTCTAGATATAAATCTGGTGTATTTCTGGTCATTTCTCTTTTTTCTCATAAAATGAAGAATTTTTTTTCTTTTAAATTGGAAACATTTTCTAATTTCTGTTAATATTTAAATGGAAATGCAGGTTAACAGTCCAGGGAATCCTATGTGATCATCAACTACTTAAGTCAGAAACAGTATACCTGAAAGTATCTTAGGATGTAATTTAATCCAATGTTCTAGATGGTAAACATTTTGTAAATGAATAGTAATAAAGTCATGTTTTGATTATGTTTATAAAGATAATTTTATAGTAAAAATATTTATCATAAAGTTATTATAAATTTATAAGAAATGTGCTATTATAAGTATGCAAATCTGGATTTAGACATCTAATTCCCTATTACCTGTTCTAAACTAATTTCATTCTGTTAGAATACAAGAAAGCCAAAGTCAGCTGAAATTTTAAAAGTAAGGGAATAAACCATAATCTATGAAATCTGATCCCAACTTTGATCCCTAAATTACTATACAATTAGATCAGTTTTTAATACTTCCAGGGAGTTTATTTTCTCTTAAGCTAATAAGGGTTTATAAATTTAAAAGAAAATATTCCAAAATAAATCATGCCATGGTCATTAAAGCAAAACAACGTTATTTCTAAAGGAGGTAAATTTTGTAATTGATTCCTGAACTTCTTATCAGCTTCATTAGTAAGGTACCATTTCAGATGACATGAAAACACTCATGCTAGTGGACTCTTGGCATCTAGTTTCCATGATTGTGTTTGAGCTAGAAGTTACTTGATGAATTACAGAAGGTACACATAGCAACCCCTACAACCTGATAAGAGAATCACACAATGGTGGCCATTCATGGTAATATAGAAACTGTTTATACCACTTCTGCTGCTAACCCACCAAGTGATTCTTTGCCCTTTGTAGATAGATTTTCATGAGTCAACCACTTATGCCTTAAATCTTTCCCTTAGCATCACTTTGAAACAGTCTTTAAAAGAAGAAAGAAGCAAGAGAAATTTCTATTAATCTTGGAGGCTTAGTTAACATTGTGAAATGGGTGACTTCCTCCTTTAACATCTGTGACTTGGTTTTTCTTTGTTTTATGTTTTTCCTATTCTCTCCTTGTTCCTTTCTCCTCCTTTACGACAGTAATACGTAAAATTCCCAGGAAACATACTCTCGGCCCACCCATTAAACATGTTCTTTAAGAAGGATCTAATAAACTACTTATCCTGTCATATAGGGACCAAAGTTTAGAGGGCCAACTTCACTAAAGACATTCATTATTTTGAAAAACGAAAAGCAATCATTTTTCCTGACTATAGATTGCAAAATGGGATTCCCAATAGTAGACAATATATCTATATTTCTTAGAAAAAGGTGGAGAATTATAAGTACCACAGACTATTTGCTGCTCAATCAACAATGCTACTAATGCATCAAAGTTATGTATTAGTATCTGAAAAGAAGCAAACAAAAAAGGCTCACTTCAGTTCCGAATCTGAAAAAGCAACATTAAAATTGAAAAAAAAAAAAAGAAAATAAGAGGACTTGAGGAATATACTTGTTCTCTGGAATCAAAGTTCAGTCTGACCATTTTTATTTCTAGAATGAACAGTCTCAAGAAATGTCTATAATGGGCTCTGAGATGAGGTCAAGAATGAGGCCACTTGCACTGTGCCCAATTTCTGGCTGTGAATTGTGCTATATATTCACATGCACCTCTCCCTACAGAGGTCTGAGGTGAAGGAAGCTATATTTTGATTCAGTACTTTGGGATATAAAACAAATATGGAAAATACAACCCAAAATACTTAGCTTAATAAATTAGTTCTTCTGTGAACTCCCCCTTAAGAAGTAGAGAATTGTGTATTAAATATGCTTTATGTTCCCCCAAACCTTAGTTTTCTGACTTTAAATAGTTACTGTATGCATTGTTCTTTATGGCACTTTTGTACAAGAACTTATAAAGAATTTCTCAGCACTAATTCATGAGTCCTTGAATCCCTCATGGAGGTGCTGGTGAGGAGGAGAGCAAGGAGTGTGAGAAATGCTTGATGAATGTGCTCGGTGGGGTGGTTCAGTTTCTTAGCGTTGCTTTCATTTTTGTCTTAAAATATAAAATAGTGTGTGAGTCCTACTTGAACTGAGAGTAGGAGCAAGCACAGCCCCTTATTGCTAGCTTTGAACAAGTCACTTTGATCCCTATGTCTGAGCTATACACATCTCTGAAATAGCAGGGTTTTATAAAATATGTCCAAATTTCATCAGGCTTTGATGTGTTCAGATGAACTAAATTATTGCAAAGGCGCTTGGCTCCGGGAGGTGCTCCCCAATGGCCACCAAAATTTTACCTTAAAATATATATGGAAATTACAAAATACTCATTGTGTCATAAAATTATTGTTGGAAAAAAACTCCTAGAAAGATCAATATATACAAATCCTAACCTAACACTCTCAAAACTAGCACAATGCAGGATGTAAAATGGAAATATGGGGTCACTTGTTCAAAGAGCATGAAAGGAACGTTTTTCCTTCCTTCCACAGTCTCTTCCTTGACAGTGATTATGTCTTTAGGTGTGGACAGTGCAGAACTTTGTGGCACCCAGGATGCCAACCAGGAACTCCATGCTCAAGTGTGCATGGTCACTCTGTGCCTTGCCATACGTGGGCCCTACTGGGGCTGAAGGAAGCAACAGTTGCTTGGCAGGGGTGAGGAAGCAGTGACCAAGGACCTATCCATGGGAGGCAGAAACCGGTATCATGTGCCTACCAAGCCCAAGGTGCATGTTCCAATTGCCCTTCAGATTTCATTTATAACATACAACTTCAAAGATAAAAGTACCAAGAATTTCAACACCACTAAGACAGAACATCCAACCCTAAATAGAGTGAACCCTTCTAAGCTGCTGCACTGAATTACTGAACTAATTACTCATCCATGAAGTCAGCCCTACATTAGCAATCATCAATTAGAAAAATAAATGTATACTATTCACAACAAAATTGACAACTCCAACTAATTATCCAATTTATCTGAATTAAACCTAACTAAAGGTGTACAAAAAATATTGATAAAGAAAATTATGAAATGCTTTTGAAAGACATAAGTTAGAAAATGAACAAGTAGAAAGATGTGCTATATTAAAGGATGGAATGATGTTCATAAAGACGTGAGATCTTTCCCAAACCAGGCTATAAATTCAAGACACTGTCAATGGGATTTTTATATAGAATTAGGAAAACTAATTTTTAATAGTCATATGCAAGAGAAAAATCTAATAATATCAAAGTTAATTCAGGCAAAGAACAAAAGAAGAGAGGAATTTTTCCATATCAAATTTCAATACATAAAATTTTATTCATTACAGAGAAAGGGTGATAGATCAATGAAAGTCTGTATAGAAACTTGGTTTTGTGACAATCACTGTAGGCTGATTTACAACTTATCTGTGTCTAGTGAGTCACAAACACACACACACACACACACACACACCCCTACCACCACCACCACTACTATCATCACCACTACCCTCCACCACAACAAGTTACATGAAATAGGTTTGTTTACAAATAGACAGAAAGAGACAATAACAGCTTGGAATTCATGTGAGCTTATCCCTTAAGGCTCAGGAAAACTCTCTGTCCCCTAGAAGCAGTCTCAGCTGCGTACGTCCCACTCACACCACATCTGAGGGACACCAGAAAGCAGCCGACTTGAACAATGTGACTAGCTGGTCTGAAACACTGAAGGGCATTTTTGTTTCTGGAGGAGAAATAGAACAAAGCTTCAGATCTTCCAACCATCCCTCCTTGTCTCTGGATGATACCTTCCCAGCACATTCTACTGCTATTCTGGAGAACTATTAAGCCAGAAAGAAGTGAAACCTGGGTTGGTCCAAGGCTACCTAAAGATGACAATCTTTGCTGTGGGTGCACAGCAAAGAGGCTTTATAATTCAGTGGAAATAATGCAACAAGTAGTAATAAACAATGGAATTTTTGTCTATATAAATATTAACTTAGATGATTTTCTCATACACTAAAGCCAATTCTAGTCATCCAATAATTGAATGTTTCTTACATTTTGGGCTTAGCGATCAAATAAAACTTTTAAATTATCATAAGAAAATGCCAGAGTTAAGCTTTATCAATGTAAGAAAGGATATTTTAAAACAGACAAAAAAGTTCCACTTATCAAGAAATAATTGCCAAAATTCGCAACTTCAAAATTTAGAACCAGAAGGTTAAGACAAGAGCTGGGGTAGATATTTGCAATGTGTCCAACTGATAAAGGATCAGAATTCAAAATATATAAAGAATTTCTGTATATAGATTAAAATAAGAAAGACAATAGTTATAAAAGCGGACAAACCATAGGAAGAGGCAATATACACAAGAGAAGCCCATATTTTCAAATAAAAAGTTGTCCAGACTCACTTCTAATCAGGAAATGCAAATTAAAACAATGATGTTATACCAATGTTACATCAAAGTCTGAAAAAAAAAAAAGGTGTTGGCAACAATGTGGAAAGACAGAAATTCTTGACTTTGGAATTCCAAACTCTTGGCATAAGAACAAAATTGGCATTAGTACTTTGGACATTATTCTGATCGCATTTAGTCAAACTAAATGACAAGCTATGACCCATAAATTCTATGTCTAGATATTACACTGGTAAACTTTTCACACACATGAACTAGGACATTTATTGAAGTCTTGATCACAATAGCAAAAAGTCAACCCTCATAGTTGGGGGTGTAGCTCAGAGATAGAGCACATGCCTTGCAGGGCCCTGGATTCATTCCCTGGAACCAAAAAAAAAAAAAGAAAGAAAGAAAGAAACACACACAAAAAAAAAACAGGGAAAGATTCTACCTTCTACCTACTTGTCTCTACCATCTTGATGGAGTTTTCTTTATCTTTGTCTCTAACTCAGATGTTTTGTTATTTCTACTATTTTCATTGATTTGAATTTTTAATATGACTTCTCAACTTAGAAAAGTGTTGCATAATTTTTTTCCATTCTCAGAACCATCATTTGACCCAGCTATCCCTCTCCTCGGTCTCTACTCAAAGGATTTAAAAACAGCATACTACAGAGACACGGCCACATCAATGTTTATAGCAACACAATTCACAATAGCTAAACTGTGGAACCAACCTAGATGCCCTTCAGTAAATGAGTGGATAAAAAAAATGTGGCATATATACACAATGGAATATTACTCAACAACAATAAAAGAGAATGAAATCATGGCATTTGTAGGTAAATGGATGGCATTGGGGAAGATAATGCTGAGTGAAGTTAGCCAATCCCAAAAAAAAAAAATGCCAAATGTTTTCTCTGATATAGGAGACTAGTGGGGTAGGGAGAGGGAGCATGGGAGGAATAGACAAACTCTAGAGAGGAAAGAGGGGAGAGAGAGGAAGGGAGGGGGCAGAGAGTTAGCAATGATGGTGGAATGTCATGGACATCATTATCCAAAGCACATATATGAAGACATGAATTGGTGTGAACATACTTTATATACAAACAGATATGAAAAATTGTGTTCTATATGTATAATAAGAATTGTAATGCATTCTGCTGTCATGTATTTAAAAAATAAAATCAATTAAATTTTTTTTTCATTCTCCTCCTGAACAATCCAAAGACTTCAGAACATTTATCTCTGATCTCCTGAGCCCAGCTTCCATTATATTTTTTCTGGTGTTTTGAGTTCACCTGTTCCAACTCATCCTCCAGTCCTTTTGTTTATCTTCTTTTCTTATTTTATAATGTGTTTTTTAATTTGTTGGGTCATCATTGCTTATTGAATCTCACTTATCCCCTCACTGGCTTTATAATTTCTTACTGATCTATAACTTATTTTTCAACATTATGACTAAGTTGCACCGGGCATGGTGGCACACACTTGTAATCCCAGCAGCTCGGGAGGCTGAGGCAGGAGGTTCATGAGTTCAAAGCCAGCCTCAGCAATGGCAAGTTGCTAAGCAACTCAGTGAGACCCTGTCTCTAAATAAAATACAAAATAGAGCTGGGGATGTGGCTCAGTGGTTGAATGTCCCCCTGAGTTTAATTCCCAATACCAAAAAGAAAAAGAAGTTAACTGCCACTCTAGTGGTCATTCTTTTGTAAGAAACCTGTCTTTGGTCATCTTTTCTTCTTACTTTTGCTTTTGGGTTGTTTGTTTTGATTTCCTTTGATTTGTTTTGCTTTGCTTTGCTCTGGTGATCTACTGTTTACTTCTGATATATCTAATGACTATTTTATTTATGTGTCTTCCCCAGGACTTAATATGCTCCATGAATTTTAATGAGGATTCATGCCATCATTCAGTTTTCAACTACTTCCTCCCCCTCATTGTCTTTAGTTTTCTTCTGGAAACTAGTAGGACAGCTCTAAACAGTCAGAGCAGTTGCCACATCCAATTGGAGCAGTTGCCAGTTATCAGCCACCTGCATATTCGGGTTGATGTGAGGGAAAAAAAATACCATTCCTGCAAGAACTGAGTCTATGTTCCCCTTACCACACAGCTATCAGCAGCCCAGCTCCAGTTCACAGAAACCTAACAGGTATAAGCTCCTGCCCACTGCTCTAACTTCACATTTCTCCCACTGCTCTAATTTTACATTTCTTCTTAGTGTCTGATACTGATGAAGATTAATTATGAGATCATAATTACTTTAGCATGCTTTAAAAGTATGCATACATGTTGGAGGAGCAGAAGAACATGTCCTACTCATCTACTTCAGAAGAAAAAAAAACTTGTATCCAAACTTCTAAAATACACAAATCTTAAAAATCAAAAGTGTACACTACAGTATATGAATTAATACTTTATATTTGATAGATAAGCAGAAGCCTTAACCTTGTGAGTGATCCCCTAAAGAATTTTCGTTTTGTTGCTTGCCTGATTATCAGAAGAAAGAGTCAAGCATATTCAGATCACCTCTGGGAAGGTGTCTTACTGGTGAAGCATTGCAGGTATTTTCTACTCAGGGTAAACATGTTCTTGATGTTTCTAAGATCTGGCTTCTCATTCCTGCAGCCCATCAGGTCAGCCCTCATGTGATGGATCCCACCCAAAGGGAAAAGAGTTATTGGATTCACACTGCTTTGAAAGGTCAAGCAGATCTGGGCCAGAAGTGGATTTGGCAGAACACTGCTGCAGTGAGGCTAAAGGATATAGGCAGAGTGCACTGCAGGGATAGCTCCAGATGCCCTCCTGGGAGGGCTTTCAGGGAGAGGGGTACCATGCTGGTTATGATTAAATTGGGAGAATTAACCTGACTGTTACACAGCAGCACAATCTGTTTTTTTTTTTTTTTTATGGTAACTCTTCCCATTTGAACTAAACCTTCATTATCTAAACCAGAACCTGAAAACAATCATATAAGAAAGAAGTATAAACTCGTGGAATAAAATGCCTTACTCTCCTCCCATGACAGGGAATTGGCTGAGTCCATACCAAAACCTGAAGTTTATTATTTTAATCCTCTTTATATGGAGAGTCCATAGGATTTCATGAGTTTTCTCTGAGTAAACACTAGAGGACTGAAACTAAGCACTGCTACAACCACTAGCATTGAGGAATTGTTATCCTTCTTTTACAAATGAGAGACAAGACTCATTTACCCATCTATTCCTTCATTTTTCATGTCTTTCTGTTTGCTTCTTGGATGTCTGCAGCATTCCCAATATTATTGTAACAAGGAAACGTGTAGCAAAAGGAAAGCTAATTCTAAAGAATTGTGTATTTAAGTTTTTCTTTTGTCATAGAAAATAGATAAAATAATCTGCAGTTTCATTATCATACAAATTGTTTTGGGGCAATAAGTCCAGGTATCTGTGACTTTCTACCTTCACAGAAATTGTCTTTAAAAAGTCATATATGAATGGAGAAGAGTTGGCTATTTGTTCAGTTTGACACTGATAGCTCAGCAAGGAGGCATTATTTCTCCCCATAGGATAGGCCACAGCACAGGAGAAAGGGGCGAGGCATACCAGGTCTCTCTTTGCAAGGGCAAAAGGAAGGGGAGAAAGCAGTGTTTAGTGAGCCCCAATTATGATGCAGGTGCTGTCCTCAACCCTTTCCTGTTAGCTTATCCAAGCCCTAAAACACCTGAGCAGGCTTACAGATGGGAAAGGACCAACAGATGGTCCAAGAAGATTATTAATATGTCCAGAGTCACACATAAAATGCAGGTAGGAGAAGAGCTTAAAGAAACAAGTGATGAAATCCCAAGCTCCTGCTCTTTCCATCAATCCTGCTGCTATCCCAACAGCAGCATAAAGCATGCACACACACACTCTCTCTCTCTCACACACACACCTGCCCTGTAAATAAAGAGCTCTTGGATATTCATTTAACCTTCTCATGATATCCACATATTCCAATTTGTTGTATCAGACTGAGGTAGACCTCCCCTAAAAGGTAAAGAGAAGCTGTCCCCAGGAGGACTAGGTAGAAATCAGTCTACATGGAGGAGGCCCACAGTCCCAGAGGGCAGAGGTACCTCTGCAACTAGAGGCACAGGGAAGTCGGCCCTAACACAGACTTTTTCTTTCTAGTTGGACTTTTAGACTTTTATGCATGTGGTATTTCCACCCATTCTTCTCTATAGCTCCTCCAATACTCCTAAATCCACCCCTGTGCCCCCACAGCATCAAGACCCCAAAATCTTTAAGGGCTCATACCCACATTTCTTTCTAAAAGTTCAACAATAACAAACTCTTAAAATGAATGTGTTTTATTTCTTCCTATTGCACTCTGTTTGGATCATCCAAAAATGAAAGAAAACAAAATCAATCCTATTTCGTGTTTGGATTTTAGCAAAGTGTGAGAATTATTTGAGCCATTTTCTTGTCCTATATAGGGAAATACGTTTTCCATGACATGGTTGGCTGGAACCACATAGGTAAAATAAAATCTTCAAACTACTTCCCTTCAGATCCAGAAATGATGAGCAATTTGACATCCTGTATCCCCCTGACTGCAAACTAGAAACCTCTCTGTCAGAAACTATTCTTGCAATATTATACCTCTAATGTTATGGGAAGTTGTTTGAGGCCAAAGGCAGCCGTAATAATGGGATTGTGTTTCAAAAAAGAGCTGGCTGTAAGGCCATGCTGTAAATGAAAAGCATCATAAAAGGAATGTTACCACTCTTAAGAAACAGTGAGACTGCTCAAATAACTCATTGCAGGCTATTTTTATAGTCCTCTAATTCTGTTTTTAAAATCAAATGCAACTCTAAAAGAATAGCTCACTCTGAGTTGGGAAGAAAGCCAAACCAGTGCAGTTTATCTGAATTTCGTATCTTTTTTAGATAAAATTCATTCATTCATTCAAAGAAACAGGTATTGAGCACCAACTACATGTAAAGTGTTTAATTAGGTGGCGAAGAGCACTCTCTCTTCACCATATAGAACTTTTTGGAAGCTATAAGGCTTGTACATAGATCAATACTAAAAAGTATAATGGGCTAAATCCTAAGAGAAAACAAAGTTGGTAATGGGAATGAAAAGTTGGGAAAAATCACTTCAGGCTGTGGGGATTCTAGAAGGCACCATGGAAAAAGAGGCATATGAGCTGAGTTTTGGAGGATGGGGACAGAGACTCTTGGCAGGAGTGACTGTGTGTGGAAATTCAGAGCAGCCAAGCAAAGAGCAAAGAAGAAAGGCAAACACTTTCATTCAACTGGAATCTGAAAAGGATACAGGAGAAAAACCCAGAAGGCAAACTAGGGCATGATCTGGAAAGCCCAGCATATCAAGGCCAATAGTGCCCCAAATCACCCGATTGAGAAGTAGACGAAGCTTTGAAGCCTAGTTGGATGAACTGAGTCGCTGCTTTTATGAGGCAGAAGGGAAAGAGACTTACACATCTAATAGAACCACTGAACAACTGTGAGGACATTTTCTCTCTGCCTTAGTTGTTACGATGCTCAAAGCTAACTTTGCACCCTGCTTCTAGCAAAGAGGACTCCTGATATTTATTTTGTATAATTCTCTTGTTTCTGGTTTTATGTCATTTTTTAAAATCTCATTTTCCCTTTGTTTCTATCTGCTCACATCAAAAAATAAAATATATATAACATATTTTTCTTATAAAACAGCAGTGAGATTGAACCCATTTTCCAGAAGTTATATAAACAAGTTTCCAAATATACCCTTCTACAAAATATTTTCTGACAATCATTGACTAACGCATTCTAAAATTTTCCATAGGTACTTTCATATAAACCTTGCCTTATAAGAACAAGTAAACACTACTTTATTTAGTAATATACCTTCTAAAAACAAAAAGTTAGAATTGTTAATGTGGAATTGTTAAGTGGACAAAAATGTTTTATACCTAGAATTCAAAGCAACAGATTCCCTTGTGCAGGGCTCCCCAATTAATGCTTATGATAACACTATGATGCTGCCAAGTCAGAATTACCCAGTGTGCCTAAACATGACATGACCATGTTAGCAATGTTGACAACAGATCATGAACTGCACACTCTTGGAAATGGAGGACTTATGCATCTTCAGATAAGTCCTCATTCGTATTCTGGATATTTTGTTTTCCTTATATAAATCTGAGTACTAAATATGCAATCCATTTATATATGCCCCTAATACTTTCTGCTCAACTCAGCATTGCTCTGGTTATAAAACAGCAAACATCAGGAACCATATTTATTTAATCATATGCACGCTGAGACATGATAAAAGTAAATATTAAGTAAATGACCAAATGGTTTGCCTAGGTCTAGTACAATATTGTTGTAACCATGTGAAGCAATAAGAATAAAAATGAAAAGCAGGAAAAATCAGAGTTGAAATTTCTCTAGTTGTGTAAATATTTGCTGTGTATTAGGAAGAGATAGTTGATAACACTCATGGTTGGTTGGTTGTTTTACCTATTTTACAATTATCTTAATAGCTATTGAAATAGACACTTAGTTGAAAAATACATGCCTGTACCCTGAGTCTTTGGGGGTACAAGGGGGGAGTGGAGTATTCTTCTGTAACAGCGTGCTCAGGGAGCCAAAACAAATCCTACTTTAAATGTAAATGTACTTCCTTGAGAGTCTTTCTAGCAGTTAGCTTGACCATACATATTCTCCAGTCAATACCCCCTCCCAAAAAAAGTAATAGAAAAAAATAATAAAGGCAGGAAGCTTTCAGATTTCCACCTGCATTAACATGGCAGAGCATAATAGTTTTGAAACCGTTTCTGCTTAATGAACACCCACATTTGCATTTCAAGAGTACCTCAGGGTGCCATAAAGTCAATACAGCATAGATAATTCTGAAGCCAACCCTTCTCCCTCACTAAAAGGTCCTTTAACTATAAAAACCAATTTTAATAAAAGGCATCTGTACTCAAGATCCTTCATTATACAACACACCTCATTATAACATAAAAATTTTGGCCCAAAGACCAACTTTAAGAAATTCACAGTAGATTAATGTCATTATTAGTCCTGACTGCATACAGAAAATCATGTGCTCATGGCTCTTCAAACAAGGAGTCAAAACAAGAAACTGAGTTACATTCTGTAGGATAATTTCTTAGTCATCCATTATCCCTGGTAACTCCATGAAGGACATGGAAAAAAATAGGATGGCTCATCCCAATTTGCCCAAGGTCACAACTGTCAGCTCATCTAAAGTGATGACACTCATGAAGGGTAAAAAAAATTCTCCAAGTACATATTAGTGTCAGAAATTTAACTTGTTTGTAATCAGAGCAATTCTTCTGCATTTTCAAAGTATCACTTCTTCAGAGAGTTCTCCCCTGTCCACCCTATCCAAAACTAGCTACTCCCTTTAGTTTGGCTTTTTTTTTTTTTTTTTTTTTTTGAGACAGGGTCTTGCTAAGTTGTTGACTGACACTGGCTTTAAACTTGTGATTCTCCTGCCTCAGCATCCCAAGTCTCTGGCATTTCTCTTTAATCTTAATCCCTATGACCTGTTCTAACTTTTCCTCTTAATAGTCACTTCCAGGTGACATTGTGTGAAATGTAGGCTCATAGCTCAGAGTTTGTTTTTCATTTTATTTTATTTTTGGTGGCTCTCGGGATTGAACTCAGGACCTGATACATACTAGGAATACTAGGTTGTTGCTCTCCCATCCTCAACCCCTCTCACTGACATTTATATACTTTCTACATTTATTGTGTATCATCCAAGTAGTTTGTAAGCTCCAGGATGGTGAGGATTTCACCTGCCTTCAGTATCTAGAACAGCATCTGGCATATAATAAGCACTTACTATGTATTTGTTAAATGGGTAAATGAATGAATCAAGTTGAAGAGGAATGCGGTGGACTTGCTCCATCTTTGTCACCCACTATGGGCCCCTCCTACTATGAGGGAGTGGGGTACCTGGCCCATAAGGCACTTAATTACTTCTTTTGATGTACTGACCTCCTATTGCTACTGCAACAGATTACAATAAACTCAGTGGTTTAAAAAAAAACTTGTTTTTATAATCCTATAGGTTAGAAGTCTGACACAGGTAAAAATCCAAGTATGGGTAGGGTTTCTTTCTATCCTGTAGGCTCCGAGTTGCATCTGTTTTCTGCCTTTTACAGCTTCTAAGGGCTACCTGTACTCTTTGGATGGTGGCTCCTTCCACCATCTTTAAAGTCAGCCTGTTTCACATTGCAGCACTCTGGCCCTGTTTCTGTCATCATGTCTAACTGACTCTCTTCAGCCTTCCTCTTCCACCTTTAAAAACTCTTGTGATTATGTTAGGTAAATTATTTTCATTATCCCACTTGGATAATGAAAATAATTTACCTATCCCAAGGTCAGCTGAGGAACAACCTTAATTCCTTAATTCCTTCTTCCTGTGTGATATACATATTCTCAGGTTCTAGGGATTAGAATTTTAGACACTTTAGGGGCGTGGAGAGGAAGAGAATGGGAGCAAGTGAGTGAAGGCAGCCACTAGGCAGTTCCCAGTGGCTGGGTAGGTTATTTAAGATTAGACCATCAAGGACTTCCAAAATAGTCAAATGTTTTGACTTGAATAGAAGGGACATGGGCAACCAGCCCTAATGAAAGGAGTGAGATAAGAAAACCTGAGTTCACTGAAGGCTTATCAGCAAATAAACTGCAAGCTACTTTAAGGAAAGGGCAGCCTGCTAGCAGCAGGATCATAGAATAAGTGGGTATAAAGAGTTTCGGGGACAAGGGACATAGACAGAGGAAGGGATGAGTGTGAGAGACCCTCCAGAATGTGATTGAATGACAAGGTGGGGGACAAGAAATTAAAAAGGAGTCAAAGATGTCAACAAGACTGTGAGCCTAACCCATTAATAAGGAAACCAAGACATGGCAATTGGAGCCTGTGTTCGGGATCAGAGGTTTGAGCTCAAGGTGGTAAGAGCTCTAGTTTAGTCATTTATCCAGCCACATTTTAGGTGAAAAGACAGGACACCATCAGCTGGGAGTGAGAGGGGAGGTAAAGTGACAATAAAGGCATTTCCTGGCTTAAAAACACCAAACCCCTTCAAATTTGTTTTACTAAGAATGAATATCGCCTGCATTCTCTCCATGGTCAATCAATCATCACTGCTCTCTTCCATACTAAGAATGACCCTTGCAGACGTGTGTGGACAGGCTGATTCTTGAGCAGCAGTCACCTGTGCTCTGATCTTGCTGTTCAGTCATGTCTTGGTATCTCCCTGGTCTCCAGCCAATCTGAGAGTTAGGGTTTCTATTTTCTGTCCCTGGTGTCTGACAGCTGTCACATGTTCCTAGGCTCTTCTTGCAACCCTCGGTGTTTGAATCATTGCTGTTTCCTACAGGATCATATCTGGTAAATGCCCTCTCCTTGACTTCTCAAAGTTTCTGGATGTTTGGCCCATTCTTATCTCTGACAAATCATCACCTGGAATCCAGTTTTCCCCACTATCTGCCTGTACCTTGAATCTATTATCCCATACTTACTGTTGTCTAGAGGTTCTGCAATGCATATTTAAAAATCCCAATTTATATTTAGAAGCAAACTTTTGTGCCCAATTGGGTTATAGATGTGCCAAGAGATGGACACCCTCAGGACACTCCCCAGTCACCTTGAGACTTGAGCAGCTTCATCTGGGAAGCCCTGTATGCCACACAATTATTATCACCTTCTACAAGTGACACAATGCAAAACGAGAAATTGGAAAGCACTGGTCTATAGTAAAGATTACAGAGAGGATGAAGGCAGAAAGAGCAGTCAAAAGAAAGAACAAACCAGAAAAATAAAGTGCCATGGAAGCCAAAGGAGAAGGACATTTCGAGAAAGAAGGGGAGGCAGCAATGTCAATTGCAGCAGAGCAGCCAAGAAGAATGAGGACTGAGAAAAGGCCACTGGGTCTATAATTGTAGAAGTTCATTTTTCATGTCAAGCAAACAGTAGATTCAAAAAGGAAGTGTAGGGCTAAAGGGAGCTAGAAAAAAGGTCAACTTGATGCCTGAAGAAGCAAAAAAAAAAAAAAAAAAAAAGTNTTTTTGTTTTGGTACCAGAGATTGATCCAGGGGCACTTAACTACTGAGCTACATCTCCAGCCCTTTTTATTTTTTATGTTGAGACAGGGTCTCACTAACTTGCTTAGGGCTTTGCTAAATTGCTGAGGCTGGTTTGAACTTGCAATCCTCCTGCCTCAGCTTCATTTTTTCACTTTCTTAAAATATTAAATGTACTACTGAAAATCTCAGAACTGAAATAGTGATAACACACCAGGTATAAAATGTTAGAGCAAAATGGGATGGAGTGAACCCCAGGAGGCACAGAAGAGTTGCTTTGGTAAGCATGATCAAGCAATGAAATCATCCTTCAGGAAAGCTCACATTGGTCTTGCTTGTTTCAAGGAAATTTGACAACATATTCAAAAAGCATCTTGAATCAAAACTAAGTAGTTCAAATTGTAAAGCTTGATAGGAGACATTGTGCTTTAAATCTTATTCCCAAAAGCTTGACCCCTTTTGAACCATTTCGGTAATTTAATTAAGAAATTTATTAGTGATAAACTAACACATTCTTGAGTCGGATTAACACTCTTTGGGACATAACCATGATGTGTGGCCATTGGGTAACACAGATATTTCCTAGAGGGAACATATTATTTTTGTCTCTTGGATCATCTAGCCAAGGTTATGATGCCAGGTTCAAAATGGTTCTAACAATGCATGTCTTATAAATAAAAATTTAAATATGGAAATTATGGGAAAATAATAAAAACATAGGAAGAAAGTCAAAGTTAGAACAGAATGTAGAATCCGACACACTTCTCATAGAGAAGACCAAGGCTTCAAAGCTGCCCAAGTAGCACATCCAGATATAGGTGAAGTCACAGCTGATCCCTGGTGCCTGTTCCAGGCTATGGATGTATCATCATGTTGCTCTCATGTGGCTCGGGCCAGCAACTGCTGGTCAGGGCTCTGCTGAGTCTGCCAGCTCAGCCAGCAGGCCATGGAGGGTTGACGTCGTAACTCATTAGTCTACTCAAAGTCTGCCCTGCCCCATCCATCTGCCAAGTCAGACAGCCACTATGTTTTTCACAGATGTACCAATCAATCCATAGCAGAAACACATAGCAAATTCCCCACTAACTGATTTAAAAATGTTTTATGTATATTAGTTTTAAAAAGTCAAATTATGCAAAATACAACAAAAAAGGAAAGTTTTCTGCCCTACTTCCCACTTTGAATTCCACTACCCTTTGGAGTCACACTTTAGTCAATGATAATCATAAATATGTTCAGCATCTCTTTCATGATTTCTCAGTTACAGAAATCAATTTTTCACTCAGATATGAAAGCTGAGAAAATTATCTCAATTATTTTTTCTCCCTTTTCACTCCCCCATCAGGTTTTATTAATTATATTATTTCTAGTCCTTCTACTACTTAATTTTATAATTGAATACTATAGCAAACCTTCAATACATTTTTCCATCAACTTATAATTATCTCTCAAGTTTCCATTGTGTTACATGAAAAAATCAGAACCCAGCCCTACTCTCATATCTTCCCCTCACCTCCTAATTTTTCCAATTCTACCATTGCTTTCACAATTTGGAGGTATCAGAATAACAGCCCACTAAGAAAGGCTTCCTTGGGATAATCTTTTCTAAAAAATTGTTTTACCACCTCAGTATAATTATTTGCATGTTTAGTAAACATGTAAAACTCTATTCACTGCAGCCAAATTCAGCTGTAGATATTTAAAGAGATATCTTGGACTTTGCATCAATAATAATGTTTATAACAAAATAAATTCTTCAACATTGAAACAGCTTGCATTATAGGAAGGGTTTATAACTTCAAGTACAAATTCTGTTTCTGCTAAACAAATTACTGAGATTTCAGTAATATATTCCATGAGCCTCAGTTTCCTCATCCTAAAAAAATGATAATAAAAACACAAAGCACATAGGTACATTGCAAGGATTAAGCTTAAAATGTATGTGGAAGTGTATTGCAAATTATAAACTGCTATGCAAATACAAGGTATTGTTGTTATTAATAAGGAGCACAGGGTGCTGCTTCCAAGGAAATTGAAATGCAGTACAGATGCCTAACATCAAATTAAGGCCATTTGGATATAAAAGAATCAACATAGTATGTGCAGGAATTGGTGTTACATCCCAGGAAGGAATTTAAAACTGCACAACCAGACATTAAGAAACCTGCTGCTTTGGATAACTTATTCAATACATCAATAATTTTATGCAAGACACAGACTCAGCAAGGAGCCTTGCTCCTCCCTGCTAGTTGTCAAGGACAGAAGTGGCAAGAAGGACCAAATGGAGCATTTTGTTGGTCAAGTGTGGACAAAATAAACCAAGTTTTAAAGTTTTGTGTCATGGACCTACACCTGAGTCCAAGTCAACAGTAAAGAATTGACTCAGTATCAGTTCAAGTCTCTTCACAGGGAATTTTAAACTGCCTAGGAACCTGGATTTGTTTAAACAGTCTTCAGTGCTGCTCTTTGGACTGACTTCCCAAATGTTAATAAGAACTCCCTTTATCAGTTTCAGCACATGCAACACACAATCCTACGGTGTTACTAGAATATCATTCAAATTCAAAGGACTGTGGAGAACAAAAAGTCAAATCAAATTACCCTAGAGATGTAAAAGTGAATCACAGGCCTAGTGTAGGAATTATCTATGGCACAGGTCACTTTGTATCCCACCGAGAAACCCCAGTACCAAGCAAAGAGAATATTATTTCTCCAACCTAGGGGAAAAAAAAAAGTTTTAACTTAAGGGCTCCATGTCAGTGTTAAGAGTTGCTTCTTTCGTGTTTGCCTTTTCTTAAGGTTAATACAGACAGCCCTGGGGAAAGAAATCATTAAGCTGTTTCTGGGATCTGCAGAAACCAAAATATGCCTGAGAAACATCTGCATACCAATAAGCCAGTTGCCATCCAGCACAGGACGATGGGACTCATTAGAGCTGCAAACCTGCTGAACTCTGGTCATCGCCACTCCTATTAAGAGGATGTCTCTTTTACCCTTTATGGCAACTGGATTTTTCCTCAGCTGTTGATGAGAAGAATCTTCGTCTTTATTGAGTGGATATTTCCCTCAAGTGTTGCTCTCCTTAATGGCAATTTTACCCTATTATGTGTATTTCCCAGGGAGCCCAAGAATGTTAATGAATGTCAAGCCCACATTTCTCTCAGTGGCTGGATTTCCAAAAGTGGCTGGAGCAGTGGCTGGAGCTGCAAGCACACATGCTAATCAGGCTCCATCTGCACAGGAGGCTGCTTGCAGAAACAGACAATTATTTTGCTCCGTGCAGGGCTGCTTGGGGAAGGGGAGCAGCTGCAGAGAAGTAAATTCCCAGGGCTTAGGATGATTAGGGGCCCCCCAAAGTACACTTAAGTCTTTGAAATAAATACCAAAAAAAAAAAAAAAGTTTCCAAAAATCATGAAAAGAAAATCTTACTCTTTGGGTCCCTTCACCATTTATTTCAAAGCCTTTTCCATCAGAGGAAATAGTTCTCTCCAACTGATTCAGGGACGAGGGCCCAGGCATGGGGAGCTCTCCTGCAGTGTACTCAGTAGTAGGTGGGTAGCTTTCCCTTTCAACTAAATGAAGAAGTTCTGGAACAGTAGGCCACAGACAATGCTCCGCCATTGACACTTGAGAGTGGAGAATATTAAATATCTCACCCGTGGAGTGATCATTTCTCTACTGCAGTGTGCCCAAGGGGAGAAGTCATAAATGAATTACTGATCGTCGTAGGAATGTTGAATTTACAAACTACCAGACGTACTCTCAGGTGGCTTCAGTTCCACAAATGGACAAATTTATGGCCCTTTAGGCACTAAGAAAGTCTAGTAGAAGTAATCATTCAACATCATTATTTTGAAGTTGAGAAAATAGTAGATGGTGGTGCTTCTCACATTTCACCCCAAAACTTGATATTATTTTTGCTAGGAAGGGGTCACATGCATGCCACCAGGTAGCAGGGATGGTGAAAGTGATTTGATAGCTGAAGTGGTTGGATTACCTGAGGAGCTGCCCATTCACCACATACCACATCAACAGAAATTGGACCAACAGAGCAATTGTCATGTCATCCCCTTGACCCTCAGAAATTTTTGCTTCAATTTAGACACTTCTAGAATCCTGATATGGGCCTCACATAAGAGAGTCTCTGGGAGGTCATGAACTTGGCATCCTTGGTCAGTTAGCATCTGCTCTGGAAAAGCTGGGGGAAAGCTAAAGCAGAGCAGAAGCTTCCCTGGGTTCTGGAGCTTTCCTGGCACCCCAGGAGATCTGGGAACCAAGCAGAGTTCTGGGAACCAGCCACAGGAGAAGGGCTAGGCTTTCACTGCTACTCTAGAAAGGACTAGAATTCTTCTTCTCCACTTTTAATACAGGCTTTGAGAGGGGTTGGGATCAGAGGAACAACTGGTTAGAGCAAAAAAGATAAAAACAGAGGTATCTCCTCACACTGCTGGGTACTGGCACCACCAAACAGAAACTCAGTTCTGAAATTCACTCAATGTCAGTGACGGCTTCCCTGCCAAGGCCTTTCCTGAATGACCATTTTTTAGTAAAATAATGAAATTGGCATGGGTGCATTAATACCTCCTCTGTAAGAATGGGCCTGATAGCTGCTAACAGGGGGAAGTTAATGAAGGGTGGAGGGGAGAGCTGTACCTATTAATCAGGGAAAAGGGGGAAAGATGATAAAATAAGAAATGCCTGTGACCCACCCACCACCCTTGAATAAGAGAAGAAAGAAATTAAGGTGTGAAGTTGTCCTCCAACAAACCAACAAATGGAAAAAGTACTCAATTTGTATGTCCAGATAGAAATGCATTGCTCAAATGTAAAGTCTAGAAATGGGTCGAAACATTCCAAGATATGCAGAAAGGGATAGAGAAAGGTCCCTTGCAGGTTATACAGATAACACCAACACAGGGAAACCCCAGCAGCCTGAAAGCACAGCTTTTTATCTTATTCTTGATCCCAACAATGTGCCTGGCCTTACGCTGATTTTGCTTCTATGCTCTGACCTTAATCCTGAGTCCCTAGTCATGGAAAACAACTTTTTGTGGAGCTCAACTGTGAAAAATACAAAGGTTCTGTGATCCTGATGCACAGTCTGGTAAGAACACTTTCATTGGAACTGCATCTGCTGTTAAAAATATCTTCTCATTTGTCACCTCATTTAGTCCCTACCATAATACTCAAAGGCAAGCCTCATATCTGTGAGGTTGAGATTGCAAGTCTCATTTCTTGGGTCCGAACAATGAAGCAAGGAAAACATAAATGAGTTTTATCTGAGATTACTCAGCTGCTTAATGACAGCGATGGCATCAGAGCCTGCACCACCAAGGCCTGAGCCAGCCTCTCTCTACTAGCATATTATCAACCTAGTGGAAATACCCAAGATGCTGACAGGCAATAGAACAAGTGAACAAGTTAAATGTTGTGTTTCTCGTGGTCCTGGATTTTATGTTGTTTTGGCTGATTTTATTTTATCCTCAAAATATAACAGTAATAAAAAAAAGGAAACTAGATGGAGACTGGAAACTCCAATATAATAAAAGCCCATTGAAATGGGCCTTTATTGCAAATAGACCAGGAAGCCACCACTGACCATGGAGCAGTTCATGAGGCAGAAGGGAGATGTCACAGGAAAAACCTTACCATGATAGCATGAATCCAGAGTACGGCACTTTTAGACTATTAACTAGTTTACTGATTTTGCTCATTCACTAGTCCAGTAGTTCTTTTGTCCTATCTCACCTTACACAATTACAGTTTTTTCCCTTTCCTCCCTCAAGTTGCAAGTATACTGTCTTGTTGCGTGGCAAAAGGGAGCAACCACTCTATAGCCCTCTTCATGACTTCTTGCTCACACATGCCACTCACTGGAGGGATCTCAAGGTGGACAGAAAGCAGCTTCCAAGCCTGTTCCTGGGCTCTGAGTTTTCAAAGCTTAGGCTCTCAAAAAAAAAAACATGGATACATAGATCTTCCCACCCTGGACTGAGGTAGGAGAAGAACAGACATGAATTTGTAAACACTTGTCTTGGATGAGCTCTATTATGGAGAGAATTGTGTCCCTCCCCTCAAATCATATCCTCTAATACCTCAGAATCTGACTATATTTGGAGACACAGTCTTAAAGATACAATTATGTCCCTAGGGTAGCCCTAAGCCAACTGGATTGGGATCCTTGTAAGAAGAGGGAATTTGGGCAGTTACAGAGAAAAGACCACATGACACAGGGAGAATGCAGCCACCTACCAGCCAAAGAGAGAGACCTCAGAAGAAATCAACCCTTCTGATAATCTGACCCAGACTTGTAGCCTCTGGAATCATGAGAAAATAAGTGTCTGTTGATTAAGCTTTGTTACAGCAGTCCTAACAAATGAATACAAACCTCCAGGACAGGTACCTGAGTCCTCCTCTGGTTGAAGTTGTAAGCCCAGGCTTAGGGTAAGGGAAGCCCTTAGAAAAGTGGCTTAGCTTTTCTATGCTTCTACTCTTTATCCATAAAATATGGATAGCAATAATTAACACTTAACCCAAAGTGCTGTTATGAGAATTAGTCAAGATAATGACCATGAAGAACCACCCACATAGCAAACTCTCAAGGATTGTCTGCTATAATTATTACTCGGAATAAAACCAAAGCTTTGTTCAACCTTTTTGTGACTCTCCAGTAATCTACATTCAGTAAATTCCCAATAAATGACTAACTAAATATTCCTGAGACCCAGAGTTTCAACAAAGGAGAAATTAAACCATAATGGCCACAAAAAATAATAAATTCATATAGCTGCCTGAAAAGCAGATGTTTTAAATCACTGAACATCTAGCAGTTAAGACGGGTATAATATAAGTTTTAGACAATAGGAGTCACCATTTAAAATAAATTAAAATAGGATCTTCATGGTGCTCACATACCATTATTTGGCTGCTAATACATACTCAAAATATATAAAATAAAGCACGTTTGGACACAGAAGCACAGATATAATCTATGTATGTTATATATAGAGATATATATTATATATAAAATTATCTACCAAATGCTACCATCTCACAGAGGAAAAGTAGAAGCAAGGGACTGTATTTTATTTCACATTTGACATTTTCTGCCCTAGGAAAGTTCAGAGCTATGGTGTTCTTTTATTGTTTAGGGTGTGTGTGTGTGTGTGTATGTGTGTGTGTACGTTCCTGCATGCGCTGCCTTTTCTCTCCATGTGCATTATGGTTGGATGTAATGATTGTGAGTAAAGTTAATTCTTAGAAAGGAACAGTCTTACCTTATACATATTAATAAGTGCTTTCTTTGAGAAGCAATGACAGCCCTTGATACATTTTGACGAAAATGAAAGGGGGAAAAAAACTGGCACCACTATTAAGAACACCCCTGAGGTGATAGAGAGCCACATCTTTGATACATCAGCTCCTGGTCTCAATGCACACACTTATTAACTCACCTGTGCACCAAGAATTAGAATGAGCTCCTCCTTTAGACACATATTCTTAACAGCGGTCCCAACTGACATCCTGGAACCAAAAGCAGGGCTTCCGTGTGGGCTGTGGTGTAATTTTCTCACAGGCTCACAGTACAGTTTGTACCGACAGCATCTCTCAGCAGATTAGAGACAAGCAGCATGGAAGTGATCGTTAAAAAGCTCAGCAAGGCCAAAAGGCTGGAAAATATATCTCGGCTGCAAGCAAAATGCTGTCCTTTACTAAGAGAAGGGCATGAGGTTGTGCCTTCCAAATTATTGCCTCAAAGATACCAAACTATCTGAAATAGATACACAGGGACAAATGAGTGCCAACTCCAGATATCCACATTTATATGACTACCATGCCTCTTCCTCAGAGAGCCTCAGAGAGCTTTGCAAACATTGTCTCATTAATACCCTCCAACTCCCCAAGAGGAAGCTAGGTGCTGCCGAGTCTGACTAGACCACTGTAGTTAGAAAAGGAGCTGCACAAAGAAACCCAACTATGTGCTGAAAAGGTTTCAAGAATGTGGTGCCTTGACTCTCGGACCAGAAACATCCACCACGGCGGGACTGCAATTTAAAAACAGAGTGAATGCATATTAACCTCTAAGTACATTTCCTTTCCTTTGCTATTTTTCATGACTGCATTAGTCAAGATCCTTGGAATCAAAAGGAAGTGGCACCCACAGGGATAAGAGTTGATTGAAAGAACACTGGAAAGAGGGAGGCAGCCTGGGGAAATGCTTCATCAACTGCCAGAGCATCAGGAGTCCCACGGCTTGGGGGACTCAGCATCATTCACAACAATCTTTGTTCACTGAAATAGCACTTGAGTTTTCTAAAAAAAGAATAGTAATAATAGCAGCTAACTCCACCAGTCAGCTGCTGCTTCATAACAAACTGCTGAAATCTTAGTGACTCTCAACCATGATCACTGGCTATCATGTACACCTCTGCATATCTGTGCATCAGCTGATGTTCAGCTGCTTCAGGGTGTCATCTTGAGGCAGCTCTGCTTCAAGCTGCTGCAGCTGGGGTGGCCCCACTCTCACTGTGGGTGTGGGGAAGCTCTGATCCTTGTGTCCCTCATTCCCTGGTGATGGGCAAGAAGGAAGGCAGAAAGAGGCAAGACTTCAGACATCAGATATATGGGCTTAGAATTGATACATTGTCAATTTCACCCACGTGCCATCAGTCAAGGTGGGTCATGTGATCAAGCCTAAATTTAAGACATGAATTATGTACTGTCTCCAGTACATAACTTGGTTGGAGTGGTGAAGAATCAGGCGAATGATTTCCTCTACCTCTCTAATAGTATCAAACCAATATCATGACCCAGTACTAGTTCAGTCTTACTCTACACGAACTCATTCACTTAATTCTCATAACATGCCATGAAATAGCTAATATAATGCCTATTTGGGGACAAGGAGATTGAGGCTTAGAGTGTTTTTGAAAGGCATAGATTCCCACATCCTAATTGGAATGTCTCTTAGGACAGAGCTCATGCCAAACTTCCTCAGAGACGGGCATCTGAGGTCATGAAGTCCTGTATGCCCATCTTCAATGCGCCCATAACCGCAGGGCAATCAGCTATGACTAGAATAACAAGACTAGGAATGCTAAACTATTGGCACAAGCCATAGCACTCTGCACAAAAGAACCCTCAGTACTGCTTTTCTCAGAAGATGGGTATGTGATGAAAAGACACTTCAAGCCTTCATGATCTGTCCAGAAAAAAATGAAATTCTTTGTTTATCAGTGTTCCCATGAGCAGCTTCGGGTTAAGTTTTTTAAAAATGAGATATGTTAAGCACCTAGAGATAGATTATGAGGCTTTGACATGGTGTTATTCTCAGGGACTCCATTGAGGACAGAAGCTGCTACATAGGAAATACAATAGTCACATAATAGTAATATATAATCAAGTACTTAGGAGTAGTAAGAGTCTTTGAATTAAACCACTCAAAATGAGCACTGTTATTTTCTGCTTGCTCCATCCCCTTATCCCATCTGCATGCAAAACATACAAGCTCAGACACAGAAATGCCTGCACACCCCAAGAGAGAAGACATAACTCTTGTCCAGGACAAAGAAGAGAATCTGATGTCTGAACTTTGAAAGAGTGTCAGTAACCATGTATGTATCTAACGGCTCGGGCTCGTATATGCCAGGCAATTTACATACATCACTTTATCTAATCCTGACTATTTCATGGTATCCGTATCCTCATGTTGGAGAAACTTAGAAATGAATGATGTTACTTCCTCAGAGATTCACATGCCAGAAGAGATGGACTCTGATCACCTACCCCCATATGTATGGCTCCAAAAGTTCATGTTCTTTCCAATAGATTAAGTTGTATCAGTTATTAGAAATAAGCTATAATTTTATATAAACAGGCTCAGTAAAACTCGTAAGTAATTATGAAAGAAAAAGCATGTTATTCACTGGGGAGGACAGTAAACAAAAGGACATTCTATGCCAAGAGAATGTTTTATGTTCTGTAGAAACAAAATGTCTGCTGAGCCTCTAGGCCTGAGGAAGTAAGTAATGGTGAGAAAACATTCTAGAGGAAGAAAGTGGAGCCTATCCACATGGAAGGGGTGAGAGATAAAGAGAGGGGTAGAACAAAATTTTACATAAAGGAATAAATAAAACTAGGGTGCAGTCATATCTGAAATACAACTGGAAGTTTTTCTTATTTGGGATTATAGTTTATCTCCTTTTCTCCAAGTCTTGGGTAGCCATCTCTTCAAATACAGAAAGACACATATACAAGAAAACAGGTAAATTTGTCTTACACAGAAAGTCAAGTACTCAAGCATGATCTCACTCATATGTGGAATCTAAAAAGTTGATCTAAGTGATAGTGAGAGTAGAAGATTGGTTATCATCAGTGACTAGGAAGAGGTAGGGATGGGGAGAGGTAGATCTATGGGCAGTAAGTTACAGTTAGACAGGAGCAAGAAGTTCCAGTGTGCTATTAAACAGCAGGGTGACTAGAGATAGCAATATGGTACCATATATTTCAGAAAGGAGTTTGATGCTTTCACCATAAAGAAATGACCAAGCTTTATTTAAACATTATACAATGTGTACACATATCCAAATTCACTTGGTACCCCATATGTAAGAGCAATTTTTGCTTTTTGATGTATGAGTTAAAAAAATTCATTTAACTTAAAAAAAAACAGCCTTATAGTATACTGCCTTGAGGAATGAGCAGAGTTGAGGTCACTCTTAAATGAAGCAATATGAAGAGTGACCAACAGTTTTAGTAGTAGAAAATATAAGATAAAGAGGTCAAGAATTGAGCCTACAATGAAGAATGGAATGAGAAGTGGCTGCAAACATGTATGCAACTGTCCTTTCCCATCCTACCCCTGGGTCTCCATCCACTTCACTGCCCCAAAGTCCTCAGAATTTCTTAAATTAATGTTATATTTCTTGCAGCTTTATATGTGAGATGAGGATTGCTTTAATTGATTATTTAGATTTTTATGATAGTTAATAACTTGAGTATATTTGGGAACTCCTTGAAGATGTCCTGAAATTCTTCAAGTCCATGAAATCTCTATAATAATCTAAAAAGTTTAAGACAAGCAGATTATGTTTACCATGTTGAGGAAACCAGACTACATCTCAATCTCAGAACTGATTTCTACTCCCTTGTCTATAGGAGGGGTTCAAGAGTAAACCATTCTAAAAATCAGGGTCTGTTCTATTAGCTAGAGAGGTTAAATCAAAACATCCTGTTTCTCAGGGATGTTTGAATACCTTTAATTAAATAAAACAGTGTAGATGCAGGATCAAATAACTGGTCTTCAAACACCTTGAGGTCAGTTATTGTCTCATCAGTGATACACTGCACAAGATGAAACAAGAAAAAGAAATGCATTCTGAAAACAAGAGCTAGCTCCATTATTCTGAATCACCACTATGACATCACACCAAAGCTTACATATCTTATAAAACAATTACTCGGAATAGGAAGTGACCCCACCCTGTAGAAACTTCAAATCAAATTGATTAATTTCACAGCAGAAGCCAGTTCATTCTCATGATATCATTTCCTTTGGCAGTTTCTGGGAGCCACAGTGAGAAATTTCAAAGCCCCAGAGTTTAAAGCTCTGAGGGTCTCAAAAGGTAAATCTATTTTTCACCCAGATTCGCCACTTTCTGGATCTATAGTAAATAAATAACTACAAAAAGATGAAAATGAAGAGAGAAAACCCCTTCTAAACGGGGTGGGGTGGGGGGGGGATGCTGGGAAAGATGAACAGTAACAAAGAAACTGAAGCAAGAGAAAATCAGAACATCTGCATTCACGAATTGTAAAAAACGAAAAAATACCCGCCAAACACTCGCTGTGAGAAGCCGCCGGCAGACGTGAACTTTCAACCTTTGGCTTTCTACTTCATTTAGAAAACTTAATTGGAAGTTCTAACACATCTGAAGTTAAAAGTATTCGGAGGAAGTATTATTAAAATTCACAAATCTTTTTAAAAAGAGCGTCGCTCATGTAAGGCGGCGTGACCGCCATGAAACGTGGCTTCGGAGCCAGATGCTCCAGCTGTTAGGGAGGCCTGGGCTCCTTTCCTAGGAGCTTCCACACCACTGCTCACATTTTATTTCACTGCTGTTGAACAGGGCCCTGCACTTCATTTAATTAAAGCCCGAGGCACCAAATAATCTATTTTAAAACTAATTCTATAACTAATTTACTTTAAGTAGGTATTGAAGAATTCAATCCTTATTTGTAGTAGTTCTTACTTTTTAGTATAATGAACTTTAATACAGATCATGTGGTACCTAGAACTTGACACTTGTAAGCAGGTGCCCAGACTTTTCAGCCCCCCCCCCCCAAAAAAAAAGCTATTGGTCATTTTGTCCCAAGGAATGGAACAAATAAAGTGCATCTGGGTAGGCAAATACATTTTCAAACTTGCTAGATATGTCCAAAGCTGAGAATTATTATAGGACCGTTGACAATTATTATCATTTATCATGTTCATTTTACTATAAAAGAGATGGTGTGGGATGATTAATTAGATAGATTTTATACACTTCAGTGAGACTAGGAAAAGAGATAATTTCAAAATGCACTCCAACTTTTAAGTGAAAGCAGCCTTGAAAGATTCTTACATTAAGAAATAGTACTCAGATCCAGTATATTAGAATATTTTTTTATCTAAGACTTGATGTTCTATAGAGTTATTGATCAAAGTAATAATAGCAAGATGCTTAGTACTAAGAATACAGTCTCCACCACTTAAAATGGGATTTTACATCCCAATAAACTCATCATAAGTTGAAACTACTTTCAATGTACCTAACCTTCTAAGCATCATGGCTTAGCAACCCAGTACCCTGCAGCCTATAGGTTATTTACCCTTGTAATTGTATGGCTGACTGGGAGCTGCAGCTTGCAGTCTTACCACATATCACTAGCTCAGGAAAAGATCAAAATCCAAATTTTAGGTACAGCATTTACAGAATGTGTGTTGGTTGTGTTCCATGATAAAGTTGAAAGTCCAACCATCATAAATCAGGGACTATTGGTACTATACTTCTTGAATGAGTCAAATCACACAAATATGTTTGCAGATTTCTTCAACTTCAAAATGACATCAGCATGCTATAGCACGGTTGAAATTTAAGAACATTATGATAATTGAAAGATGTCAGTCACAAAAGACCACATATAACTTGATTCCATTTTTATGAAATGTCCAGAATAGGAAGTCTATAGAGACAAAAATAGATTAGTGATTGCCTAGGGTGGGAGTAGGAGTAGGAAGATTGAGGGGTGACAGCTAAAGTGCACAAGATTTCATTTTAGCATGGTGAAAATATTCTTAATTTGATTGTGGTGCTGATTGCACTTGTCTGTAATGTACTAAAGACCCTTGAATTGTACATTTTAAATAAGTGAATTGTTTGTTAGTATATCTTAATAAAGCTTTTACCAATTTTTTTTAAAAAAATGACATCAGATGGTTTATGATTTTTAAAGTTAGTAATTGCTTAAAATAAAATTCTTATATCATAGCCATTTTAATGTTTTTCCTACTCCCTACTCAAACTATCCTCTGTTTCAATCTTAAAATCTCTAGGAACAGAAAACCCCAATCGAATTCTAAACAGAAACACAACCTCAAGGTCTAAACCTATCCTGTATAAAAACCCAGGTAGCACCTAGAGAGAATCCTTGTAAATAGGAGAAAAAGCTGCAGATAGGTACACCAAGAATACTGGCCAAATTGTGGGACAATGAGTTGGAGTTCAAGAACACTCCTGTAAAATTGTTGGACTCAAAGCCTTCAGGAAATAAAATCTAGTGCAGAGCCCAAGATGTGCTATGTACTGGTAACACTGGCTTCTTTATAGGAAATTTTTAAGACAATTTTTTTCACAGATATGAAAATGAAGGTTGCTGGGAAGTCCTGAAGCTGGTAAGAAGCAGGAAGTCTTCTCAGAAGAAAATAAAATGATGAACTCCACAAAAATATTTCAAAGTTACAGGAATGGATTTGATCTAAATAAGAGAGCAAGGGCCACTGTGGAGATGGGGGAAGGTTGCTTACATGCTGAAGAAGAACTAAATATTTGCATCTTTTCTGAAAATGAAGCCACTACAAGGTTATACATAGGATCTTTTAAAAAATCAATATTATAGTATTGCAACATTCTAAATTCTCTGCAGGATCGGCAGAATTGCTTTTGATGCTGTATCTACTTTCCAGGTATGGGATGGAAAGAGGGCTAAGAAAAACTGGTTCTTAATAATTAAAAGACATTTCATACAAAATAATAATAATCTTGCTTTCCCTTACTGAGCAGTTGAATACAGCAATTAATGATGTGATTAGATTTCTCAATAGTCATTGCAAATGTTGTGACTCTTTTCTGAAGTGATTTATTCTGTATTACATTCTCGATTCTGACTTTGGATAACTCCTGGGATCATTTTTTTCTGAAGACAATATCTTCTTGTTTTTAATTTGTACAATAAAACAAAGTAACTTTCATGTATTTGCTTTGGATAGAAACTTTTTGTGGTGATGGTTTTATATTATGATTAAGGATGGCCACTTTTTAAAAAGCAACTAGAGTATAAATGATACAGTTCAAAACCATCTGCTTAGCTTCTTGGAAAAAAAAAGGAAAAAAAGAACAAAAACGCCTTCCAAAGTGTCGTATATTTAAGTCTCCTAAGGGAAAGTAACTAGAAGACTCACTGGGGATGGGTGTGGAATGCCATTGTTAAAGGTATTATGGTTCTTGTGATTCTGCCATGCATGAGCTATAACTCTCCATCAGAGCAACCAGGAAAATTCAAGTGAACCTCAATTGTCTGAAGAGATGAAATAAAGAGGAAAGGAAATCCGTAGGTGACTTGACCCTGTCAGGCAAAAGAAGATTCATAAGCCTATTATTTTATAAATGCAAGAAAGTGCATAAGAATATAACTCATCTTCCAAATCCCATTTATTAAAGTTAAGTGAAATCTTTTCCTTATAGATCCTTTGCTCAAAATATTTTCCTTTCAATTTTTATGAATAGTCATTAGTTTTCATATTTTAACATATTGAGATGTATTTGGTGGTAGTTTACTAAATGGTATGATTTATTTCACAGGTAGTGAATTCACATTTGTTAAATGTATTCATGGATTTTTTCCCTTCTAAGTAACTATATATTTTCCCTCTGCAGAAAATATACAGAAAAATCTCATCACATAGAAAATCTCTTACTCAATGCACATCTTCAAAGTGACTAAAGGATGCCAGAGTTTCTCAGACACATAAATCTCTGGGATTCAAATGCCTGGCTTCTTTAAAACTAGGTCTGTTTAGTGTGCCAATTAAAATTGCCTTAGAAATTGTAAAAAAAAAAAAATTCTTCTACATTACAGAATGTAATATTGGAGACCATGAATCCACTCTCCCCTTGAATTGCCATAACATGAAACTGAAACATGGTAGAACCATATACAGAATAAAAATAAGATTCTTTTTGTATATTTAAGGAAACACATGGATATCTCTTAATGAATTAATGTCATAGTAACCTATCATCCAAAACAAAATTTAACCCCCAAATACATTTATCCTTGACTCTATGATATTGTATATAATTATTTACATACTCTTATGCATATTTATATCAGAATTATGTGCCCAGTTTTTACAAAGGAATAAGGAAATATTAGTAGATTATTTTTCTCTCACCAGTTTGCCTATTCAACTGTTGTTCTATTCTATGTCCCCATCTCAGGGTATGAATATGGTTGAAAACAAGGAATTCTTTGAGGTTTAGTTTTCAGAAATGTCAATTCAATTAGGAAATTATACCAGGTACCAAAGCTAGGAGAATATTCCAGCTGAGTTGGAAGGAAGAAGGAGAAAAAGAAGGGGAAGGAGGTAGGATCTGGGAAGCCATCTAGGCAAAAACAAGCAGCAACTTATCAAAGGTCTCCAGAGGGTGTTTGAGATCCCAAGAGCCAAATGGGAGCAGATTAGTCACCCACAACTGCCTGCCTGTGATTTCCTGGAGAGAATACCATGCCCTGCCCAGGACCAGAGGCTGAGGTTGTGCTGGGTTCTGCCCTCTAAGTCTGTTAGGATGCCCCTTAGGAGCATCTTGGCCTGGCACTGCAACTCAGGAGAGATGCCTCCTTGTGTTCTGAACTTGGCTGCTTCCCTCTCTCACTCATCCTGAACAGAGGATCACCAGCTAAGGGAAGGGCATGGAGCCCACATATCTTTCAGAGAAGTAGAATACACATATTCTGGAAAACCTAGGCAGAAACATGGTTATCCACAACCCATCTACTTGTGTTTTATTTAGGCTATGTTCAGATTAGTTTGTAGCAGATAGCCTAAATTCTGGAGACCACACTTTGCCCCTACTCTCATACAGGGAACATGATATGTGAAGAAAACACCCTGATTAATTTTCCAGGTAATCCCTAATGCACAAATGCAGTGTGAGGAATGGTGATTGCAATTTGACCTTGAGGAACATCATTATAAAGAAACCACCGTAACCTACCCAGGGGCATCTGCACTAAAGCAAAGGGTGAGAGGAAGAGAACCAGGACCCAGCCTCAGGTGTACACTGCCCCTCCTATGTCTCAACACATTTCCCTATTATAGGTGGTGAATTCGTCTCCTCCTTCCCTTCACCACATTTCTTCTGCATGCCCACTGTTTCAAGATACATTTACCTCTGTGGTCAAAAATGCTAAAGTCTCACTAACTGAATATCTAAAGGAAAGAAAAGAGAAATAACTGGGGGATATATTATTTGCATAGAAAATTACAAAACAGTACCTTTGACTTTACCTTTGAAGTCCTGGTCTTCAGAGGTTTTAGAGCCTATTCAAGAGCACAGGTACTTAATTACCAAGATAGATTACATCCACACAACCAAACACATTTCACACAGTCCATCTGTCTTCTGTTGAGCTCTCTCCATGTTGAATTATTTAGTTTTCATCAGTTTTGATTTTGTAAAGGTTAGATGTTAGATGCTGATAGTAATATTAGAGAGGATGAAGAAATCATTCTTAAAGTCATTCTAAAGCAGAATGAGAAAGACAGTTTGTCAAAGTTGGCCTAGTAAGTGCCACGGTTTCCTCCAACCGGTAAAGCATTCGACTCAAATATTACAAGTTTATCATAACGTTTATCCAGGCAGCACAGTCTTTGGGAATTCCGTGGAATCTTTGTAAGTAAAGAGTAGCACTAGCCAGACCATTCTTTTGTTTATTCTCATCCATTTATTTGCTCATTTACTTGCTCATTCAGCAAACACATGCAGCAGCTGCATGTGCCTAGAAGGTCTACGGAGAGAAAGATGCTTGAGCTGTGGATTTAAGATCCAATAGGCTGTTGCCAGGTGCCACCAGGAAAGGGAGAGAGGATTTCAGGCAGAGAGACAAGAATCTGCAAAAGACAAAGCACAGCAGGGCATGTTGGGGAAACTCCAACTACTTCAGGATTGATGGACCATCTAGTGCCAGGGTCAGAGACCAGAGGGAGATGTGACTGGAAATGACAGCGGGAGCCAGAGAGTGAAGAGCATTTTGTGCCATGCAAAGAAATTAGGAAGATTATTGTGGTCTCAGTGGGGCAAGATTCGAGGCAGATAGAAGTATTAGAAGGTTGTTACTGGCAGTGACAGGAGGGACATTTAGAATTTGACTCTGCAATATTCCACGTAAATGAAATAAATGCTGATCCTTCACTTTACTTCATACCTTATAATCATAATTTCAGGTCTAGTTCTGGCTCCCATCTGTTTGGGATATGACTTGCCTCGTCCACTTCACACACTTTTTGACTTGAATGTCACTGTGGGGTCCAACTGATGTAGATGCTTCTCCTTAACAACCAAATTGTTAACTTGTAGTCTTTCAAAGGCAACCTAGAAATTTAACTGAGAAAACTCTGAAATGAATCATATAGAGTTTACTAAATTTACTAAATAGATTGTATCTTTCTCATTTTAATTATAAGGTAATTCTAGAACTACCTGTGCACCTTCTTCAGTCAGGCACTGGGTGAATCCCCTAGTCAAAATAGTTGTAGGATGGGGAAATTATTCACCTCTCTTTGTTGCAGATTTGCAGTTCCCAGATGACAGTTGCCTGCAGTTCTTTCTGCAAACCATGCTGTATCGTGCTCTCCTGCTAGGCATCCTCTGTCTTTGCACATGTGCTGATGGTAGTGAGGAATTCTTGGTCTCTCCCTGGACAATTGCTCCATGATCTGACATTAAGATACAAGGTTTAAATCAACTACATTTCTAAAAACTGAGGTATTTGTATTACATTAAAGAAGTGATTCATAAAAATAGGAAGTCAGGGCACATGACATTTACCCTAAACATTCCATAGGCAATGTGCTGCTACAAATGCCAACTCCTCTATTCTATCCATGCAGTAGACAGGGATTTTAAAATGATCCTTCCTGACTTTTGAAAGGGAGAGAGTTAATTCTTCTCTGAGCAATGGCTGAGAGTTAAAATCCTATGTTATGTCATTTCCCATTGGAATGTTATCAACACCCACCAACTACAACTATTGAGCCATTTTGTGTCCTCTCACACTTGTGTTCCCATAAAACAGCCTCCACATTCTCCATCTGTAAAATGGAAAAGGCAATATTTACATCTAGCTCCTACTACAAAGATCTGTACCTCACAATAAACATCACTAGAAGCCAAGAATTTCTTACCCACATTCAACCTAAACAGATGTTTTGCAACCAGTAGCAGCCACAAGAGACTTCTCTACTCAGATCCAATTTCTAAGAATGTCCTCTAAATGTTTCACTAGCCTAAAAGCAGAATTAAAGGATGAATGAAATTGGGACACTGACCCAACCAATAGGTATGTTATAAACTGTTAATGACTAGCACCCGACTTCCCACTATCTAAGCAAAACAGGCACAACTTTTAGCAATTTCTTTAAACCTCCTGGAGGAGATGCAGGGCAAGCAGAAAGCCTTAATCACAGATGCCAACCCTGGAGATGCATTTGATAGCAAAGTCTTTCCCCTTCATGCATGCATTAGTGTGGCAGCCAGAAGAGAAGCAGATTTTTCCTGTGGGCGGAAACCATATGCTTCTGTGTAATAGCAGAGATAAAATTCAACTCCTCTGTCACAGCCTGCCCTGTTCAACTCTCTTTTCAGCATCCTCATTTCAGAGAAGTTCTCAGGTATGAGCTGACTGCAGACCCTTCGTTTCCTGCTCTTTACCTGAGAGCTTGGTTTTGAAACAGAGAGAGGCTGCTCAGGCATGTCTCAGCTCAGTTTGATGGATCCATAGAGTGGTTATTTAAATGGGCTGTTGTTCCAAGCTTGTCTGAGATGTCTATAAAGCATATGACAGAATTCTCCATCTCTCTTGAATCCCCTTTTTTTGGTCAGTTATGAGAAGACAAGCATTTTTTTAAAAAAAAAATACATCACACAGCAAAAGCTTTTGTGAGGCCTGTCTATAAACTATAAGCTAGGTAGGGAAGGCTGTCTCTGACAAGCAGTAATTATTTGGGAGAGCATTCATGTCACCAGACAGGAGTTATATGCTGGTGACTGAGGAGCAGTGCTCTTGATACAGTTTACTTTTCCTAGGAAAAGCGTGCTAATTAACTCTGAGGGAAATTTATTTCATATCTTTGATTTAAAATCTAATCCTCCCTCAATTCATTTTGTTTCCGATTAATTTGCCTGAGGAAAAGTTCCTTAACAAACTACCCTCACAAGTTTAAAACAAGAGGAATTGGGTTTTGGCAGGCAGTCCTTCTCTATTAAAAGTCATACCTGACTACTTCATCTTCTCAAAGCAACAGAGAAGCCTTCCAGCTTCAAAATAACCCAACAGGGGTAACTCTTCAAATGAGTAGGAATGGAACCAAAATATGCTCTGAAAAAAAAAAAAAAGAACTTTTGTCTTAACAGTTCTATGCAAGAAGACATTTTGAATATCATATCTTTATTATAACATGTCTCCACACCTGTGTTTATATAGCTCCCACTGGGTGTACCAGCCTCGTATGTGACCTTCTTTTAGACTCATCCTTCACACCAAACTTCTTAAGGGAATAGTTTTTAAAAACTGAATCTCAGTAATTTTTATTGCATTACTAATCTTAAAAGCTGCAATATATAAATATAGCTAATTTTTTATTTATACAAATGCTACTTGCTGATTTTTAATCATTTTGGTAATTCAGGCAAAATACCTTTAACACAAATTGACAAATACACATCATGATTATAGATATTTTTGCTTGTCCAACTCTCCTCTGCCTAAATAACTTGAATTTTGTAGTAGAACAAAAGTCCCTAAACCCATAGTGCACACCACTGAGTCAATAAAGGAGACAACCTGCAAGAACTAGGTATAATTTCTCATTGCATGGACCAAATAAAATTGCTAAAAGGAAGGCTAGGGATGTAGCTTGCCTAGTACAAGTAAGGCCCTAGATCCAATCCCTAACACCAAAAAAAGAAAGAAAGAAATTTAAAAACTGGAATGTTCTAATTGGAGCAAGTTGACAATTCTAAAGAAAAGTGAATACACAAATTGTGGAGTGGTAATTGAAAATTCTGAAACTTTATCACCTTCTCCCTTCTTTTGCCTCAAAATATTCCTTAAATGTTCTAAAATACCATCGTTAAACATTGCAGGACTTTACAATAGCAAGTCTTTCTAATGGAAAGGATTTTTACAATGGTTCTTAACCATTCAGGGATTTTAGAATTATTTTGAGAATCAGATGACAGCTGTTGATCCTTCTCATAAAATAAGGTACATAGGTCCTTAAACAGCATTTTGCCTACAATTTTAGTTTATAAACCCAGAGTTAAGAAACTCAACTTTACTGTCAATTTCTGTGATCAGATGTTTTCTTCCAGCATACAACTGTGATAACCATATTGAGAGAGAAGATGGATGGGGGGAGAAGTGGAAGAATGAGGTTCACAAACTGTCAAGAGGCAAAAAAACAGGTGCTATAGAGAAGTAATTGGAGAAAAGAATGTTTAGAACCTACTCACTGTGCAGGTAATGTGTGTGTGTGTGTGTGTGTGTGTGTGTGTGTGTGTGTGGTTTTTTTAAACTGCTATTATTTTTATACTTTTCAGATGGTAATATTAAGCTGAAGATGGAAAGTTTCTGTCCAGCAACACTGCAAGCCTTTGGCAGAGCCGCATTTTTTTTTTTCTTCCCTAGTTATAGAGCTAAATTACAAGCAATCAGAACATGGTCCTCTAATAATAGCTGGACAAAGAATATGTGTGAAGTAATGGCTGCATGTGCTAACACCGAGCATCTTAACAGGGACAGATTAATTGAAAAGGAAGATAGTGAACACCTTCGTTGCACTTCATTTTTCTACCTAGTTGCTCAGATTAGAAGGGCAGCAATAATAGTAGCAGCACATGATGCCGAATTTTATCTCTGAAGAGAAGCTGTGGGAGTACAACATATCATGTTTGTATGCTTTAAGATAAATTACTGAAAGAGTCATAAATCCTGTCCCTTCTATTTTCTTATTTTTTCAGACACAAAAAGACTACCTTGAAAGACATTTAAAATCAGAGAGCTTTGGCAAAGCTAAAGGTTCCTGGGAAGTTGTGCCCAGGAACTGACATCACAGCATTAACCCTTGTCTTTAAACTCAGGTCATTCCTGTTCTCACAATGTCTAAATGTACCAGAAGCAGCTTCTTTTTCTTTCTTTCTTTCTTTTTTATTTGCTTTAAAGATTTAGACTTTTGAAAAGAATTTTACAAGTTCAAAGCACAGTGCACTGCAACTCTGCCAACTTGTGATATGTTCCACCTTCCCCGGCCAGTGGAGACCGAGGACCTTTCAAGGCAGAATGAGTTCGATATATGAAGAGAGAATGAAAGAAAAAAATCCAAAGAGGCTCAGAGCAGCAGCTGCCCTCACTGAGAACTGTGGCTAGGGATTCAGCGGAGAAGGGAATGCAGGTGCCACAAATAGAAATTCTACAGAGGAGAAAATCTGAGACTCCGTCTGCCTTGTGAAAGTCCAGCCATGTTGGTGGAAGTAAGGTTCAGTGGGATAAATACGGAAGGATAAATATGGACGGACAGAAAATTAGGAGAAACCTAAGCAAAATGGGGAGCAATTTCCATGAAATGACAAGCTCTATATGACTATATGACTTAGATAGCCATTGGGAAATGGAGGTAGTCAAAAGGAATGGATATGTTAGGGAAAAAAAGTGATCAAGACACACGTGTCACAGAGGTGTCACATTGATTTAGACAGACTGTAATCTTTTTCCCTTTTTTAAAAAACATTGATAGAGTGGATAGTTTGATATCCACTCTGAAACTATCAATTTAACAGCCAGTGAAGCATGGAGTAACGAGATGTCAGAGTTTTCCGTCAGCCTTGAGGCGTGTTGAAAGTTCCATCCATGAAAGAAGTGGAAACTGGAGGATGGATGGAATGGGTAGATGTTTTTAAAAGAGTACAAAGAGGGGCTGGGGTTGTGGCTCAGCGGTAGAAAGCTCACCTAGCACCTGTGAGGCCCTGATTCAGTCCTAGCACCACATAAAAATAAATAAAATAAAGGTATTATGCCAGCTACAACTAAAAAATAAATATTTAAAAAAAAAAAGATTACAGGGCTGGGGCTGGGGCTCAGGGGTAGTGCACTTGCCTGGCATGTGTGAGGCACTGGGTTCGATTCTCAGCACCACATAAAAATAAATAAATTAAAGGTCTATCAACAACTAAAATAAAATATTTTTAAAAAGAGTACAAAAACACAGATCTTTGCAAGGAAAGAAAGCCTAGGAAAAGGAGTAAAAAGCTTAGCATGTTCTATGCCATTGTTTAAAAAGATGCTAATCAAGACTACATTTGGAGAAATAAAGCTTGTATTTCTTTCTGTCTGAGCTGAAATGGCTTTTGTCTAACTACACTTATTGAATTTTATCTGAGATTTAGAATGATAAGATGCTAGAGTCTGCATCTGAAGGATCAGAAAGCCATAGACAGTTGGTACAGAGTAGGTTAAGTAGCCCCTGGAAAGGCGAGAAAAGGCTCTGACGTGAAGCCTGCTATTTCTGCAAGTAGGCTACCCTAGGTCATCAAGTGGTGGATCTCAAGTAGGGCTGGTGCTGTGATCTGGCTCAGCAGACACTGCCCAGTGACCTCTCACCTTATACGTACATAATTGTAGTCACAACAGGATGCTCGAAAAGAGAAAGTAAGACAGAGAAATCAAGTCCCTAGAGAAATACTCTACAAATGCTGATCATGCCCAGAGAGTGTAAGTATCCAGGGAAAGAACATTCCAGGGAAAGCGAACAGCCAGCCAACGACCCTCAGGAGGTAGTGCGCCTGGCATATTTGAAGAGTGGCAAGGGGGGCATTTAGCTGCAGCAGAGCGAACAAGAGGAAGAATCATTGGAAGTGAAATCACAGAAGGAATCAAGCTGGGAGGGGGCATATCATGAAAGGCTCTGTAAATCCCTGTCAGAACCTTGGCTTTTACTCTGGGTGAAATGGAAAGTCATCGCAAGGTTTTATGCAGAAGAAAAATAAGATCTGACATACAGTTTAAAACATATCATTCTGCCTCGCTCTATTAAAAATAGACTTTGGAGGATAAGAGTAGAAGCAGGAAATACAATTAAGAAGCTATTAAGCAATGCAGGCTGGGAATGAGGGTGGTTCAGACCCTGGGAGGTGGTGACCCCACGTCTTAGGACAGTACTGGGCAAAGGGGCAAAATCAATCTGCAATACTGCTGAGAAAATATTGCTGTGTAAGATTTACCACATACATTACCCACATTTTCCCCCTAGAGAAACTTCTGCACCAAAGTGGAACTCTTTTTTGTGCCTCTTTGGTATCATGTAAACATTTGGAGTCTTTCATTCCAAGACCCCAGGTGCCTGCCTAGCTTTCTGGACCTCACTGGGTGACACCTAGGGTCCTCATTTTCTATCTCTTTTTGCCACTTGCATATCTCTGCCCAGCATGCTCAGCTGCACTGTTTATTTCAAATGGCTCTTCCACCTTCTGACTCCCTAACTTTTTTGTTTCACCACAGTGTTGCTCACAGTGCTTCCTGTTGACTCACCTTTTGCTTTCTTTTCACTTTCCCAGATCTAGGTTTAGCAGGGACTGCATCTTAATTACACTGTGTTTCTCTCCATGGACTTTCCTGGAGCTGGCCCTTATATTCTGTGTCTTTGCTCAGTGATCAGTCTTAGTCAGGGGACACTTGCCTAGACCTACTGATCCTGCTGCAGTGGAGGGTCAGGATGCCAGCATTCATTAATTCTTTCTCTACTCCCTCCCCCATATGTTCCTTTGTCTGTTTGCTTTCTCCTCTCTTGTCTGAAAATGGTCTTGAATTCCTTTTTTCCCTTTTCTTTTCCCTTTCAACCTCTGACAGTTTCTGCTTATTCATGTCTCCAACCTCAAAAATATATTTGTTAACCTTCATCCTGACCCTTCTTTACAAGGAATTGACTTGCCTATTCATCCACAAGCAATTGCCAAGGAGGCTAGATAAGTTGGTGTCTGCACTGAGCTCTGAATGCCTCTTATCAACACCAGGAGCACTTAAAACGAGGCAGCACATAATGCTGCCTCTCTCCATTTAATGGCAGGTGCCCAGTGAATCAGTAATATCATTCCAGTATCCCTGGAAAGAGACTAAGGACAATACAATAATATTTCTTCTAAAACTTTACAATAAGCAATGTCACCTTTCCAGAATACAGTTTTGGTCTAGGGAGACTGAAGAAGTCTCTAAGCAGCCAAAGCATGTCACAAACCCCAAGCACTACACTGAGGCTCCTGGCTCATAGGAAAGCTACCTTCAGCATCAACCATTCATGCTTATTCATCTACATAATTCTGAAGGGTGGAGATCTGACTTCTGATCTCACAGGAATCAGAAATAGAAAATTTGAAGGACAGATATTTATTACCTTAGTCAAGAGAATGTACAGCAGTAAAAAGATGGTACACATTCTGGAAGGAAAAGGCAGCCACAAAATTTTGAACTTCAACTGAACAGAAGTGTGGAGTTTTTAGGTAACAGAGCTCTGTCACAGTGAAATCTGGCTGTAACATAAGGTATGATGTTTTTATAACATGAACCAAAAAGGAAGACGAGAAAGAGATCAGGACCCCGGAGTGGAGGGACCATGGGGGTTCTGAGTTCATGTGTGAGGGACTTCAATGAGTGAGAAATGACATGAGGACTCGCTTCCTATAGCCACACCCAAAGCCACTTGCCTTGGGCCCCGTTTTGAGCTCACTGAATTTCAGATCTGACTGCTGACTTCAGAAGTAAGAAAAAATGAAAACAGCCTCCCCCTAGGATGGGCAGAGTATGTCACTCACCACGTTAGGACAACCAGGAAATTGGGCACCAGTGAGAGCCACCAGGTAGTGAACTCTGAATCGCTCTGTCAAATGCTACACCTGTCTCTTCTAATTCAGTCAACATTGACTGGGAATCCACTACAAGCCAAGTGCTGTTCCAGGACTTTTCACAAAGCCTTTGATCGTTCCTGTAATCTGTAGGAAGCTATTACTCTCTCCATTTCATAGAAGGAGGAACTGAGGTTTACTAACAAGAGAGGTAAGACTGCAACTCCGTTCTACTGACTCAACGCCTGTGACTGTTCAACTACATCATAGTACCCGAAGCACAGACAGACATCATCATGCCACCGTTCCCTTATGCACCCCAAATTACTTGATTTTTCCACTCCAACTGCTTTTCCTTTGTTCTTTTTATAGAGCCAAAACTCTGTACTGTCTAGATTTCCTAGCTTTCTATTGGTTACAAAAAATGATTCAAGTCCAAACAAACACCAATACAGGTGCTCAGATTAGATTATTAAGATTTAGGAAAAACTAATCAATATTGCTTAACTACAGCTTACTGACTCCTAAATTATTTATAGTTAGAAAAGCATATATTAAGGCAAGACACATTTGGGTTAATTGCTATAGTTTAGCAATTACTCAAATGCCCCCAAAGCCCGTATGTTCAAGGCTTGGTTCCCAGTCTGCGGGCACCACTGGGAGGTAGCGGAGCTTTTAGGGGCCTATTAAGAGGTCTTAAGTCATTGGGGACATGCTCTTGAAGGGAATATTGGAAGTTTGACCCCTCCCTATCTTTCTCTTTGCTTCCTGGTCACCACGAAGTAGGGATTTTATTCTATCATATGTTTATATCATGATGTGCTGTCTCACCCCAGGTCCAAAGCCAATAGGGCCAACTGACTATGAACTGGAACCTCTGGAACTGTGCCAAAATAAACCTTTCCTCTTTTTAAGTTGATTCTCTGAGGCATTTTGTTACAGTAGAAGAAATCTAACTAACACGGGGATTTTTTTTTAGATGGTTCTCAGGTGACCTAGCCTAGATGGGAACAAGGGTATAGGACATGTAGCTTATCTCCCCTGACTCGCTTAATGATGCTTCATTTGCTGATGAATATGAATATGCTAATTATGACCAAAATCAGTAAAATAGTGAAAACATTCACACTACTACTATTGTAAAAACTGTATTCAAAGAGTTTTCTCCAAGGTACTTTAGTGACATCAACTATTTAAACTGATATAAGGACTCTGAAAGAGATATAGAGGAATCTGGATTTATACAAATATTAATAGAGTCCTACCTGTGCACCACTTATCCAACCTTGAGCCGTTCTCTCATTCCAATCTTGAAACCACATCTTTGGTGATTACCCAGTTGGTCAGTGTCTACATTCCCCTTAGCACTCTTTTTATCTTCTTCTATTGTAATGGATAGTGCCTTTAGCCTTCTGCAAAGTTTACTCTGGTTAAAGCAGCAATTATTCACATGCTTGTAGAGCAGCTGTTTTCTTCACAGTCTGGCCTTAAATCATATCCTCAAAAATATCATTTCAGGAGGGAGTAAAAGAGTGGCTAATGGATTCACCTTCTTGATATGCAGATCATAAATCATGTCATTTTGTTACCAGTATACATGAGGAAAGTAGTGTCTTTCTCAGTATGGAAAAACTTCCCTAAAGTCTGTTGTAGAAGAGTGGTCAACACAAAGGGCACTGCATAATGCAGATGTCATTTTCCACTGTCAGTAAAATATACTGACAATTCATGCATTTTGACACATCCCATAAAATCCAAGGAAGTGCTTCCTACCCCTCTGAATTGCCCATGAATGAAAATGGAGGGGAAAAAAAGACAAAATAATGAAATATAGTAGGGTCTCTAATCTTTAAAAAAAATTATTCATTCATTCAACAAACACTAAGGATTTGCCATGCTATTAGGAATTGGATTGGGGGACTTGGAGAAGGAGGAAACAGATCAAATGGGTGGTCTTAGGGTAGCAGTCAGGGTCTAGTCAGGAATATTGAATCCCCACTGGATGTTTTGACATGGTTTTTATCATATGAATTAAAGACACAGATATCGGAGGGCTAAAAGAGCCCTTTAAAGGAGAGACTAAGGTAACACAGAGTTGAGAACTGAAGGAAGCAGGGAACCCTTGGCTTGGGGAGACACAGGGAAGGATCTAGAACTAGCTAGAAGTGGAGCCCCTCGGAGCTGGGTTCCAAAGTCAGAAAAGGGGGTTCCACTAGCAGAGCTCAGAGGGGCCTCAAGGAGCTGGAGTCCTGAGAATAGGGCAGTGCATTGCTGCCACTGGTGCCTCTGAGTGACACCACCTGGGGGTTCTGAGGGTGGAAAAGCTGTAGGCTAGAACCCAGTGTTACTGATGGGGTAATGGGCTATCCCTGGGATATCACCTGTAGGAACATAAAGTAAACAGGAAAGAGCAAGTCTCTTGTCATTTCTCCAACTTCCAGTCTCTCCTCCTGGCGCCCCTAATGGCAGAACCTAGCATAGCATAGCCAGCAAAGCAGATGAATTGATTGCATAGTCTTGGTCTGGCTTTGCAGAGCAGAGGAAGGATGAATCGGGTGAGAGCTTATAGCTGGTATATACACAGTTTCTCATATAAAGTTGGAATTACCCTAGCAGTTGTATAGAAAACATTGTGTATCTTGTGAAGAACATATTGTTTCCAAGTAAGGGTACCCAGAAAAAAGGTTTATGAAGGGATGGATGTGTACATAATACTCAAAGCAGGATAATGTTTGAATAGAGTGGGACAGAACAAAGGAGACTTCAGATGTGGAGAAACAGCTTTCCCAAGCCAGTATAAGCTAGTTCCATCTTAGTGCTGGTAGGTGTTAGGTGGGGAGGAGGAAATAATGAGATGTAGTGAACTACAAGGAGTCTAGAAGAAGAACTATAATTTAAGCTAAGGGAGAGGAGAGAGACAGATACAAGAACAAACAGGACTTTCTTGAAGTCTTGAAAGCCCTTGAAAAATAATGATCCTAGAGGAGGAGAAAAAGGAGTGACCAAAATGACAAGCCGTGGTCAGCTGTCTACCTGGGTGTCTAGCATGGTAAATTACCTGACCTACTTATGGAGGATGAGCATTTTAAACTCCTATCGTTGATCCTAACATTTTCTATGTAGAATCTGGGGAAATAAATTGTATCAGTTAAAAACTACTGAGGCTAAGACACATGAATTTCATATGAGAAATGAGGCATATACGTAGCCTCCATTTTTTATTTCAGAGATCATATGCTTTCCTTGTGACTTTGAGAGATGCCTCATTTCTTGTACTGAATAGGTTAATAGTACAAATAAATTTCTTCTGTAGTATTTCTGATGCATGGTGTGACAATCCTATGTAGTCCATTGCTAATGGCCTTGTTCACAAGCCCACGTCTGGTAAAATATTTAATTCAGCCATAAAAATGACTACATTAAAAATTGAATTAATAATGATTAAAATTAAGTATTAACCATTCAATTAAATTTAAAAATAAATCCAGGGACTTTTAATTCTCCTTATGGAGAAAAACAAACAGTGTTAATAAGCTTGACAAATATTTAATAAATATTTAACTTCATATTCAAATCCTATATGGAGAAGAAAAAAAGTTAAAATTCTATATCATACGTTATAAAACTGTCTGTGGCTGAGCTTTTACAATGTCCTTGAGTTGAACTGGAATGCTGATGGAGAATAAGCTTGTGTTTTCAATCAAAGAGAAGGCATATAAACCAGAGCCAGAAGTCAGTGCATATTTTTATGGAACTGATGAGGTCTAATCATTTAACACGGTTTCGCATGGAAAGCAAAGGATTGGGGTGCTGGCAAGTTATTAACTATGTGGCATATTCCACTCAAACACAAATGTGTGAGCACACACACAGAGAAGTGGCAGCTGCATCTGCAAAGGTAGGGGCTCTCCTGCCTTACAAACAATGCAGCATACCCGTCTCACATTTGGAGGATCACCTCATGCTTATTCTGCCACCTTGTGTGATGCACATATATTACAAGACAAAATATCTTCAGATATTTGTCCTATTAGCCCTGAACATGCTGTTTTTTCTTCCTAAAAAAATACTAACAATCCTATTTCAAGGGTTACTTTCACCAAATCATTTGTGCAGCCTTAAGGAGCCTCTGAAATACTTTTATCTCAGAGGCGTTAGCACAGGATGCCAGGGCACAGAGACTAGTTCACATAAAAACACAAGGGAGGGACAGGCTCATAAAGATGTGGATGTGCTTCACGAGGCAGTCCAGGCCACCCGCCAAGGTAAAGATGAGGTGGCACAAGGGGGACCACCACACTAAGACATGTGGGGCAACTGTCCTTAGCCCACCTGCCCCAGACACCACTGTGCAGGCACGGAAGCCAGATCTCACACAGCTTTACTGCTTTTGCATCTATGCTTAGAAACCACAGCAGGAATTTGGAGCATAACATTCCAAATGACTTCCCTGACCCTCTTACTCAATATAGGAGGATGAACCTAACAGCCAAAAACTGAGCTGGATTTGGAAGTTAGAGACATCATAAACTGCAGAGGCTTCAGAGCCAGGGCTCTGGTAGATCTCCCAGACCTCCCACTCTGGACAAATTTTTACTGATGGCAGGCCACTATCTTTAGTCAGGACATGAATACTTGTCATTATGATCTGTTTGGGCAAAGGAACCCTGCTGTATATACTCTGGTTCCAAAATCAACATCAAATTTAATTCCTGGCATTCCTGATTCCTATTAGCACTGCCTTATAAACACAATCACTCTGGAGTAATGGTTATTTAAATCACAATACTTGGAATATATAATCATTTTTAATATCATTTACTCCTGTAAGTGCTGTTCTTGCTGATAAAATTTTTCTTTGATTCCCTATCTGAAATCTCATTGTCAAAGAAAGCTCATAACAACCCTGATTAAGAGTACCATCAACATGAAGAAGGTGTTTCTCTGGAGGAGGCCGAGTTCTGCAGAGACAAGAGCCAGCTCTGGCACTTGCCAGGCCTGAATTTGAATCTTCATTTTGCCTCTTGAACAAAGCATTTCAGTTGCTCTCAACTTTCAGTACATAAAAAAGAGATAATAATACCTATCTAAGCAGAATTTTCATATTGGCAATGACATATACAAAATGTCCAGCCCATAAGAGACAAATAATAGGTGGCTACTCCTGATTTTATAAGTGACATTCAGTCAAATGTGGCCAGAAAAGGAAGTGCAGAGCAGGGAAGAGAGATACACTTAAAACATATTATGCCCAAAACTAAATTATATGCTTCAATCTACTACTTTGATATGTCTGAGAAAAGAGTTATCTTTTTTCTTTCAATCATATTATGGGTGTTATGTTATGCTATCTTACATTATATAGTGCAATGAAGTTCAATTTATGGAATTCCTACTGGAAGATTAACAGTATCATCGCTGGTAATTTACCAGCTATTTTCATAATTCTCCTTGCCAGAGTTGCCCATAGAAGAAATAATTATTTTATTTCAGAGAGGATGAGGCTGCCACCCATCCTTAAGAATTCTCTCTTTCAGAATAGTCCCACTCAACATGTTAAGAAAAGGTTGTAGAAAGAGGTTTTATTAAATGAGAGCAGCACCAAGCTCTGAACCTTGTTGTATATGGTGTGAGGATCTGCACATCTCAACTCACAGTGAGCATCACCCTGTTCACTTCAGACATCAGAAACCACCTGGTCTCTGGACCCAAGATTACCCAGGTTCTGTAACCTCCCTTAAGATTGGGTCACCCTCTGGCTCTCAAATGTAGGCCTCCGCCTGATTGGAGAAGGGGCGTTTCTTAGCCTCCTAGGTCACTGACAGAACTTGGTGTGTTCTGAGTCACACGAGCAATCATTCCTCCCCACAATCACAAAGATTCCTCACACTAACTCTTATCACAGTTCCATAGGAAAAAAATATCTTCCCTGAGGATATTTCTCTTTTCTACATTACAACATCCCTAATGAAAATGCCTTTCACCAGCATTTTAAGAGTGTATACAACTTGTCATTCTGCTCAGAACTTGTGAAATGCAGAATGAGGACCAGCGCCCATGTCTTTATCACTGTACCTCAACCTCAGTAAAATACAGAACCACAGGCGTGTGCATATTTGTTAACTGAATGGCCAAATGAATGAACAAACCTTATTTCAGGTACAAAGTTTTATAATTATCAAGAGTTAATTTTTTTTTGTTCAAGATTATTCTTATTTTGCTTAATCTTTCAGAATGACATCTAGAGATCTTTTAAATAGTTCTGCCACCTGCTTCTATATTTGTTATCATCCATTTCTTTTCTGTCAGAAATCTTTGTGTTATATTTAACTGGGATCCTAAAAGAAATTTAACATCTCCTGATCAGCATCTTTTAATTAGCATATTGAGCTTTCCTGAATGTCAGGGTAAATTGCAGTATTCATTGAAGCTACTAATACTGACAGAATTGGAAAACACTAGAATATTAAAACAACTGGTGCAAATCAAAAATCAATTTCCAGAGAACCCTTACAAGATAGGAAAACAAGAAATAATGACCGGGAAAAATTATTTCTGTTCGCTTGAGAGAAATGTGTGAGTTCTTATGAAAAATGATTAACTTTTTAGAAACTCACGAGGCTTTAATAATGCATATCTACTAATTTGGTAAAGCATATAATGACATGTGAAGTGCGTAACACACTGCCTAACACACAGCGAGTAAACAGACAAACATGTTATTAATAAAGAAATTTTTTTCAAGATTGAAATATTTTTCAATTTATTTATTTATTTTAATTAGGTATATATGAAAGCAGAATGCATTTTGATTCATTGTACACAATTGCAGCACAACTTTACATTTTGATGGTTGTACACCATATAGTGTCACACTATACGTACAGTCATACTGCCCCCATGCCCTCCTTTTCCTCCCTCCCCTTTGCCCAATCAAAGTTCCTCCATTTTTCCCATGACTCCTCCCTCCCTGTTATTGATCAGCACCCCCCATCAGAGAGAATATTTGGCCTTTGGTGTTTGTGGATTGGCTTGCTTTGCTTAGCATGATATTCTCCAACTCCTTCCATTTACCTGATAATGCCATAATTTTATTCTCTTTTAATGCTGAATAATATTCCATTGTGTATATATACCACAGTTTCTTTTTTTTTGTATCAATTAATTTTTATTTTTTTTAATATTAAACTGTGTATTGACATTTATTTTCTATTTTTAAAATTAAATTTGAATACATATCAAACATATCATGTATATATAATTCATCAAGGCATCTCCATATGTAAAAAATATATATTCATAGGCCTCACACTTTATTCTTTCCTGTAAGTTCCTCTGTATTTACATATGTTTTCACACATGTTCACAAGTACATTATTATGAATATTCATATTTCCCCATATTAATCTTTTTTTTAAATTTTTTGTTGTTGGTTGTTCAAAACATTACATAGTTCTTGATATATCATATTTCACACTTTTATTCAAGTGGGTTATGAACTCCCATTTTTACCCCGTATACAAATTGGAGAATCACATCAGTTACACATCCATTGATTTACATATTGCCATACTAGTGTCTGTTGTGTTCTGCTGCCTTTCCTATCCTCTACTATCCCCCCTCCCCTCCCCTCCCCNGTTTAGCTTTTGTGAATTGAGCTGCTATGAATATTAATGTGGCTATGTTACTATAGTATGCTGATTTTAAGTCCTTTGGGTATAGACCAAGGAGTGGGATAGCGGGGTCAAATGATGGTTCCATTCCAAGTTTTCAAAGGAATATCCATACAGATTGGTTGCACCAATTTGGTTCAATACCCAGCACCACACACACATAAAAATATTTAAGAAGATCACAAACACAAAACAATAGCATTAACAAGATTAGAAGCTAGGCCCATGAAAAAACCTTAAATTGTTTTGTTTAAATCTGAAGTGTGTTTTAAATCACATTTTAATAGTGTGATTTAATTGGTGTTTGTATTACCACAAGGAGATGCCTAACCTGCTCTCCTTCTCTATAGAAAAAAAGGGATCAGAAAAACTGTGCTTACATTTTAGAGACTTTGTACAAAATAAAGACCTTGATCATTGTACACATGGATCAATACAACAAGCTACCTAAGATGACTAGAAGATCTGTTCCTAAAATATTTTCAAAAGATATAAGTCAGTTAACCTAAAAGTATCTCGTTGCAATTTTATTATGACGCAGAAATGACTGGGATATTGGAAACTTTTCTAATGCTTCATAAAACTCAAGAAACTTGTGATTGAATTATTGAACTCACTTCTGTGTGTGTTGGTAAGAGTATTTTCAGAATGGATTGGCATGTAACACAGCAGGAGGTGGTGGGGGAAGACCTGCCCTGAATGTGGGCAGCACCATCCAATAGGCTGGGGGCTGGGTGAACCAAAAGTGGAAGAAAGAGGAAGCTCAACAGTATGTGCAAGCTCCATTCTTCTGAGCAGGTACATCTTTTGCAGCTATCATCACTGGTGGACAACAGACACCAGCTTCTTCAGCCCTTCAACATGGATTCACACCCATGTCTCGCCAGGGAGCTTCCAAGTATTTAGATTTGGACCAGGGCTGCACAATTGGTCCATCATATTGTGAGAATCCCAACTTCTTGGACTTAGCAGTCACTGATTTTTGTGGCCTTCCCAATGCCGCAGTCCGGCTGCAGCAAAATAACCGGGGGGTGACGAGGAACTTGTGTAGATTGATACAGCAGGAGTGGGAGCCATTTATTGTAGGACCGGAGGGGTATATATACATTCCACACAGCTTATCTTAATTAACATAAACTAGATACAGCAGTCAACCAATAAGGAATCTCCACGCTCGCTGGCGTTACTTCACAAACCACTCCCTCTGCAAAATGCCAGGCGCCATCTTGACTTGTTTACAGACTCTAACATCCCAACTTGCAGACAGCCATTGTGGGACCATCCAGGCTCTCTATTCAGGTAAGTCAATCTAAGTCATAAATTCCCTTTTATAAATATAAATACATATATAAACATATAATTACACACACACACATTCTATTTGTTCTGTTCTTCTAGAGAACCCTGAGTAATACAGAGTTTGAATTCTCCCTTCTCTAGAACAATAAAACAGAAAACAAATCAAAATCAAATATTCTGAATCAAACCAATGTGAATACCCTGAAGAAATAGAGATGCAAAGAAATGCCATAAAAGCCAGGACAGCCCTAATAGTCCTTACTTGTCCTCTTTGGCTTCTAGGATCATTCATCTTTGCTATGCCATTTCTGCATTTCTCTTCTCAACCTCACTATTGTAAGCAAGAAATCAGATCAAAGTATAGAAAAGTTCTTTTGAGGTGCTTGAGAGAATAAGAGTCTGTGTATTTCAAATGCTGCCTGCAACAAGAATACAGCATGTCAAAGCACGGGCTATCCATGATCACATGTATAAGTCTCCGAGAATGATAACCCTCCCGAGTAAGAGTAAGTCAGCCAGAAAGCCTAGAAGATGGATTCTGAGCAGTATTTGTTATTGGAGAAGAATAGATATTTCTTCAGACTTGCAATCAGTATCAGTGGATTGAGATTATTTGGGTCTTGTCAAGTTTGAAAGTGACCCCTTGATATGGGAGCAAAGGTTTTGTATGTTTTTACACAATTCTAGAGCAGTGATTCTCAAAGTACAACCTGGGACCACCAGCAACAGAATCTCCTGGGAACTTGGTAGAATGCAAATTCTTGTGGCCTACAGGATCAGAAACTCAGAAGGGAGCCTAACAGTGTTTTCACAAGCCTCCCAAGTGATTCTAATGACTACTAATGTTTGAGAAACCCTGCTCTAGGATTATGGTACTTGAATGTTGCTGGAACTATGTTTGTACTGTTCCTTAATCAGAAAAATCACAGGACAATCATTTGCCCATTCTATTCTACTCCAATAAAATATGCTAGTTCAGAAATTTGATGTCACGGAGAACTAAGTATCCAAGTTAAATGGTTGAATGGTCAAAATGGATGACTTGTTCTCTATTTGACATAAGATAATTAAGGAGATATAAAAAGAGCCACAAATAATTGGGACATGATTTACAACTAATACATGATGTTTAAATTAACTTCTTATAACTTATAGCTGATATGTAACTAGGTGTCATTGATGACTGGTAAATCTCAAAATCAAAACAAATGATCTACTAAAAGTGGAACCTATTTTGGGAAAAGATAAGCCCATGTACTCTGATTCTTAGGTACATGCTCATAGAAGCTTCACACTGAATGCTGATATTTATTAGCTAAATATGAAAGCTAATATTCCAGTAAAGCTTCATATTGGCATTGAGTGAGGGTGGTGTTGATATCACTGTCTAATTTATGATAAAAAGCAATGAATGTTTTTTAAATCACTGATGCTAAAAACAAAAGATGTAAAAATTCAAGAGAAAAACAGGATATGCTCTTTGACCACAACACATTTAAAACTAAAAATAATGAATGATATGCTTATGTAAAGCCCCACTAAATAAAAATAATTAGAACTATCTTCTTAAAAAAAAAAACAATTGGGCCAGTAGGGAAAACAACATACATAAACAAAAGTAATTTTCTTTTATGTGCACTATAGAATTTGAAGGCTGTATCTGTCATGATCTAAAGTAAAATATACATTGAAGTAAGGCATACAGATTGAGTATCTCTAATCCAGAATGTTTGGAATCAGACATGTTCAGATTTCAGATTTCGGAATATTTGGATATACACAATGTTATATCTTGGGAATGGAACTATATATAAACCCAAAACTCATTTGTCTCTCATATGCACCATCTATTCATAGCCTGAAAGTAATTTTATACAGTATTTTTAGTGTACCTGCATTTTGGCTATGATCTGTCACATGAGGTTCAGTGCATAATTTTCCACTTGTGCCATTTTGGCACTTTTAAATTTTGAAGCATTTCAGATTTCCAGTTTTCAGATTAGAAATGATCAACCTGTTGTTTGGGGGTAGGGGTGCTAAGGCTCCTCTTAATGAAATAAACTGTTTTCTCCAGAGTAGCTAGACATGAAGAAAAATGAAAAGCATAGATATGTTCCTTATGTATTCTATTGCCCTGGTCAAAGAAAATAAACAGCCATCCATAAATGATGTATTTATCCATCACTGATTGCCAAAGCAGATCCTTTAAATTTCAAGTATTAATTGGCAGGGAGGTAACTACTACACACAGAATGGTTCAGGATCCAAAGGGAGGGTGGGTTTAGAGTTTCTCCTGTGCCCCTATGCTGTTTCCCATACCCAGGCCTCCATTCTTGGAGACACCTGTTACCCTAAGCACACCTTACTTTGATTCTTTTGATCAGTTTGAGATACAAATAACAGAATACCAAGAAACAAAGACAGGTCAGTGTTTCCTTTCTGTTATTCTCTACCTAATATAATGCCAAGGGCTGACTCAGTATCACCTATCTTGATTACAACCCTCTATCAATGAGGGGGCTTTGATAATCTGAGCATTTTGGACTTTGCAGCTGGTAAGACTGCCTTGGCAATGGACACAAACAGCCACAAATAATTGTGACATGATTTACAACCAATATGTGATGCTGAAACGAACTTCTTTATCTTATAGCTGATATGTAACTAGGTGTCATTGATGACTGGTAAATCTCTAAATTAAAACAAATGACCTACTACAAGATGAACCTATTTTGGGAAAAGATAAGCCCATATACTCTGATTCTTAGGTACATGCTCATATCAGCTTAGTACTGGATGCAGATATTTATTGTGTTAGTCAACTCTTTGTTGCTGTGACAAATAACTGAGAAAAACAACTTAGAGGAGAAAAGATTTATTTTGGATCACAGTTTCAGAGGTTTTAGTTCATGGTTGATCAGCTTCACTGCTTTAGGCCTGAGATGAGGCAGAGAGCATCATGGAGGAAGGGCATAGTGGAGGAGTGTTTCCCAGCTCATGGAAGTTGGAATACAAGAGTGAAGGGGTTAGAGAGAAGATGTAATCCCTAAGGCACACCACCCAGGGACTACCTTCCTTCAACCAGGCCCCACCTCCTACAGTTCCCAATAATGTCTTTAAATTATTAATCCACTGATAAGGTCAGAGCCAATCACTTCCAGAAGCCCCACGGCTGAACATTACTGCATTGTTCAACCTTGGTGCATCCAATCTTTAACACAGGAGTTTGGGGGAACACTTCATATCCAAACTATAACACCCACAGGTAGAACTTATGGGAAATGAGTAAGAGGTGAGTTCCATCAAGGGTGGAATAAGAAGGGTGTGTACACACCCCTTTTATTACTTTCCTGGAACACATATCAAATTTACAGTGACACACAGTTATAACCATTTATAAAATCTTAACTAGGATACAAAGAAAGTAAGTTAATGCCAACTTATTTAAGGAAATATTTCATTCACAACAAAGGAACAGGCAAGCAAAATTTCAAAACAGAAAAGAAACATAATAATGTAGACTGTGAAGTCAAGCCCACTGGGTTCAAGTTCTGGCTCTACCTAGCCATTCTGTATTTTGGTTTCTGCATCTGTAAAGAGGGGAAATACTATCTATCTCACAAGATTATTACAAAACTTATTTGATTAATATTCACAAAACACTTACAGTAATACTTGAAACATAGTGAATGCTTTATTAATATCAGTTAAATAAATGTAAAGGGGCTTAAAATAGACACTCTGAAGGTTCTGTCTATTCCTGCCTCTCTCTCTCTCTCTGAGCAGATAAGAAATCATGATTTTATAAGGGGCTCAGTGATTTCAGCATATCTTGCTTCTAAACAATTATCTCAGACTATTAGGCCTACCAGTAAAAAAAGAAGACAAAGACACAAGTCTCATATCCATTTAGGAGATTTTTTCCTGAAATCAGGTCAGATACTAAAACAACAAAAGCTATGTAGACCTACAATATATGAGTATAAAACATTAAACTACAGAATTCATACATCTACTCACAGGAAAATTTATGGCCACATGTTCTTATTAATCAAAAAGCAAAAGAGAAAGGAAAAATAATCAAATTAATATTTTCAAAAATTAATATTTAGGAAAATCAAGTTCTTTCCCCTTCAGAAATTAGAAAGGATATAACAATAAAACTAGACATTAAAAAGAGAAAAATTATAGCAGTAATAAACTCAGGCAATAGCTCTTATTTAAAAACAAAAAGGCAAAAGCAGCCCATTAGAAAAAAAGGAGAACATAAAAAACAGTTGTTGAAAGTCATAAAGGGTACTGTGGATAATTATAAGAAAGTAAATTAGGTAATCTCAACAAAATTTTCTAGAAAAATAAGTTAATTACTAAAATTGACAAAAACAGAAAAAACAAGAGTAATACTGAAAAAAATATTGATAAAGTTATTAAAGAACATCCCATATAAAAACCTCAGTCCATTAACCAGTGAGTTATTTCAAACATTCAAGGAGCAAAGAATTCCCATGTTGGATATAAACAGTTACCGTATTGAGCAAAAGATAGGAAAGTACTACCATGCTGTGAAGAGATGTAAATACTTGATGCCATAATCTAGTAAAGTTAATACAAAAATGAACATTGGTGATGTAATTTCACTTATGAACACAGATGTCAAATCCCAAGTACTATAAAATATTTGCAAAGATAATTTACAGTGTATTAAAAAATGATCCACTATTTCTAGGTAGGTTTTATCTTGGGATTTTTAAGAGAATTCAGTATTGAAAAACTTTTCATTATATCATACTAATAGGATAAATAACCAAAATAAAGTGTTCAGTATAAACGTAAAAGATGCTTAATATTCATTCATTTTTTAAAAGAGGAATAAGTGACTACTTCCCTGACATCATTAATAAAATCTTTTACACATTAATCCCAACATTATATTTCTGGGGATATATTCTATTTTATTTTCTCTAAATGGGATTTTCTCAGAACATTGTCTTCTCATATGTTAATAGGCACAGTTCTTTTTAAAAAAAGAAAAAGGAGTATGGGGATTCCTTATTCAAATAAGTGTAAAAAATGCTGAGTTGAATAAAGTTAAACATATTTCTAACAGCAGGACTTATTGGAAACATTAATATAGTAGTGTGAACTGCAAATCCAACAAAATGCAAGTCTTTTTTCTTCAGAGCACTAGTCCCCTCAGAACAGTTTGGAAAATGTTGTTCTAGAAGAATCAATTTATATTCAGATAAGACAATGATGCTTGTTTTCATTACCACTACTTTTATTGGTTTAAAAATTCTGACTGTGAAAATAAAGATGAAGAAACAGAAATAGTGGGTCTGAATATTAAAAGAAAGTAAAGGATGTAGATATGCTATTGAATATATATTGTGCAATTATAGGACTTGTAACTAATACCATATGTGAATATTCCCTATGGCAATTTCACACATAGCAATTCATGCGTGTTTTGGATGAGAAAGATGAGCTATATTAAAAAAAATAGCAAAGTTAATTAAAATACAAACCAGTTTAATAAATGAACAAATATGATGTTCCTGATTCAGAAGGTTAAATATTACCATCAGAATTCCATTTGTATTTGCAGGAAGTTAAAAAGATGAATATAAAGTTTACCTGAAAAATAAAAAGTGAAACTAATTTCTCTTATACCTAGATAGAGTGATTTAAATTATTAATTTCTTTTGGAAAGAGATATGATGAAGAAGAAGAAGAAGAAGGAGAAGGAGGAGAAGGAGGAGGAGGAGGAGGAGAAGGAGGAGGAGAAGAAGGAGAAGGAGAAGAAAAAGAAGCTTTAATTGGATAAATCCAGAAGTTCTACTTTGAAGATCTTGCCAAAGAAGATGACAGAAAATCTCGGAAATGTTATATGTGAAACAATGTTCCATATTACATTATTTTTATGGTTCAAACTGAAAAGAGCCTAAATGATAATAACTACATTTCTAGATTAGACATTCCTAAAATAGTTGGCAAATTTTGTAGATATGAAAATTTGGGATCAAAGATTAGAAATCACTTGCCTTGATCACAGAGCAAAGGAGAGGCTGAGCCTACATTTAAGCTCAGTGTCTGGTAAATCCATGCTGTCTTCACTCCCCACTTCTGCCACTCCAGTTAAAAAACTAAAAGCCTAAACAAAGTTTCTCCATTCTTTCTTCAAAGTATTATGGCTCATCACAATTAAAATGTTGAATATTACATTATAAAAAATGTTTGCAATGAAATATAAAATGTAATGAAGCTATGAGCATACATGTACACTGTAGCAAAAAACAGGGAAAACCCAGATGCCCAGAAAAAAAGACTGGATGGAAACATACCAAAATTCCAATAGCCTGTTTTTAGTCTGGTAGCATTATAGACAGTATTTTTTTCTCTTGTTTCCAATTTGTTATTGATAAATATAGTTATAGTAATTTTATCAAGAGAAGAGATGAGCTCATAAATTGCAAAAGAAATGAAAATATTATTACCCACAAGAGTAAGTTCCACAGACAGGAAAGGTGCAGGAGCTGTCTAACACAAACTGTTTCTCTCACAGTGTGTTATATGCATATGTTGCACACTTACAAACTAAATAAATACGTGGTGATTAGATTAGAGCATAACCGCATGTATGTTTAGCTCTTTGCAAGAATTAAGTGCTCACCAAACAGCTTTGGACAAGAAACAAACAAACAAACAAACAAACAAACAAAAAACCTTATCTGATTGAAATTACAAGGGAGAGAGGAAAAATACAGTATCCATTTTGAAATTTGGTTTCGGCACTGTACTCTTATTGATTTTATAATGTCCAGAATTGCTAAATGCAACAAGCACATAATATGCCACACTATATACTGTCTGAAGTTACTTTGGCCATCAACTAAATTTCAGAGAAGAGGTACAGGACACAGAGACACTATCAAAGAAAATTGATTTTTTACAGCTAATAACCTGTGCTTGGCAGCAGAACACAGTCTCAAAATCACCATTTTGTGTTGAGATAATTCCACCAGCCTTCCCTGCTGCTCCTCTGACACTCCCACGGCTCTCCATCCGCTGCCAGCTGCCTCTTGCTCCTAGACATTTTGATGACCACACAAGTCGGGTTCAAAACGTGACCCAGTAATTTGTGTTGCATCTTTGATCCTCTGCTCCATTTCCACCATGATACAGAGATTAAAGTCTCAGGAAGGGAAAAATGATGACATATCTTTCAGGGAAAATGAATTTTTCCTGCTAGAAGTAAGAACACTTAAGAGGACATTTTATCCCCAATACAACATTTCCTCTACTTTAGGAAAACAGTTTGGCCTGGAATGAATGCAACATCCTCTGGATTCAAATCCCAGCTCTTTTCTCTAGCAAGGTTATTTATTACTCTGTGAACCCTCCTCTCTCAGGGTTAGGTGAAGCAAGCATAACACCTTTAAACTCTAGAGAATAGTCTTAATATCTGCATTAAAACAACATAAAAGGCTGAAAACACTTGCAGCACAGGCAGATGATGGAGTCCCCTTGAGTAGAAGCATCTCCAAAAACCAAGAGCATAACCACATTCCATGTTTAGCTCTCTGCAAGAACTAAGTGCACCAAACAGCTTTGGACAAGAAACAAACAAACAAATTTTTTTTAAAAAAACTTATCTGATTGAAATTACAAGGAAAAGAGGAAAAATACAGTATCCATTTTGAAATCTGATAAATGGAGGGCACTAGGTACAGCCAAATGAAATGACCCATGAGTTCTTTATGTTGCTTCCACTCTATTTAATCTTTCACTCTTTTACAGTCATGGAGCAAGGCTGACCAGGCTCAGAGCAATAGCAGAGACAGTTCATGTGAGAGAAGACTTGTAGAAGGCTGTACATACAACAAACCCCAGAGTCCTCACTGAAGAAAGATCAAGACTTCCCAGCTATGTATGGAATGGCAGCATTTCAATAAGCCATTTTTATTTCAAAACAAAATGTTAGAATAATTTTTACTAACCAAATACATGCCAAATACTGGACTAGGAGGTGGGGAAATAATAATGAAATTGAATGGTGTAGTGGTTTCATGAGTTTTAGGTTTTGGTAAACAAGTAAACAACTTTAGACCAAGAGTCACAGGAACAAATAGAAACTGTGGATAAGGATGAAGTCGAGAAGATTTTGAATATATTTTTTGAAGATTCAGTATTATCATGAGGAAATTCTCCTGTGATTGTCAACAGGAGTAGAAATATTGTGATAAGAACAGTATTAAGCAAATTTATTAGTGGAAAGTAGCTATTATAGACTTCCTCATTCATTAATATTTACTCAAGTAACTTTTGAATAATCATTATTTTAAAATTTCCACTCAAATAACATTAGCATCCTCCTTTTTCTTTTCCTTCCTTCCTCTTCTGAGTGACATGCCTCCCCTGAACTCACTCTCTCCATCTCTAGACCAAGACTGCCACCCTTCAATTTGACTCCCCCAAGTGTTGCTGTGCAGTAAGCACCTTGCCCAAGCATAAGTTATAGATGACAAATAGACTTATTCCTCCCAGAACCCTCAACTTTCTAACAAATCATTTCTGGGCTCAAGAGTCATAGGTTTTGGAAGTAACTTTCTTAAAAAGCATATGAAATTCATAAGTTTCATGAATCCTTGATATTTGGGCACATTCTCTGAGCATCAACTTCTAGTCCCACATTTAACTCATCAGCTTTGTGATTTTCACACCATAGTCAGTTTCTGGGGAAAAAATCTAAACCCCAAGAATAGCTCTGTGCAAAGCACACATCAGAATAAAAACTCCTTCTGTTTTAGGCTTTTCCTGTATTAATTTCTTCATTAATGGTAACTTTGTTTCTAAATTATTTAATGTCATATTAACCACAAACTGTAATTTTCTTTCTTCTTTCTTTTTTCTCCTCCTCCTCCTTCTTCTTCTTCTTCTTCTTTTCTCTCTCTCTCTCTCTCTCTCTCTCTCTCTCTCTCTCTCTCTCACACACACACACACAGAGGCGATTAAACTCAGGGGCACTCAACCACTAAGCCACACCCCCAGCCCTATTTTGTATTTTATTTAGAGACAGGGTTTCACTGAGTATCTTAGCACCTTGTTTTTACTGAGGCTGGCTTTGAACTAGCAATCCTCCTGTCTCAGCCTCCCAAGCCACTAGGATTACAGATGTGCAACATTACACCTGACCACAAATTGTAACCTTAAATTCAAATAGAGTGTGAAGATCTCAGAGATCCCTTATATTTTAGTTTTTCAAAACAAATAACACTAAATATTAAATTGACTTTTTTTTCCATTTAAAATCCCAGTGTAGCTCAAACTGAAGAAAACTTGGTACTCAAGTAATCAAAAGCCATATTTGCAATCAACAGAAGAAACAAATTACTGTTGCTTGCCATATCAAGTGTAGTTGCAGAGTTTCTGGTCTAATCCCTAGGTCTTTGATCTACTTTGAGTTGGCAAAAGCCAACAAAAAGTGCAGGGTGGTATCTAGTTTCATTCTTCTACATGTAGACATCTGGTTTTCCCAGCACCATTTGTTAAAAAGATTATCTTTTCTCCAACATTTATTTGTGGCACCTTTATAGAATTTACTATATCTATGTGGGTTTGTCTCTGTTTCTTCTATTCTATTCCATTGGTCTTCATGTCTGTTTCAATACCAATACAATGTTGTGTTTGTTACTATAATTCTCAATTTATAGCATAAATTGAAATCAGTTATTGCAATGTCTCCAGCATCAGATTCCTGCTCAGTATTGCTTGTTTTGTTTGGGTTTGCTTCCACATGAATTTTAGGGCTTTTTTTTTTCTAGTTCTGTCAAGAACATCATTGATATTTTGATGGAGATTACATTGGATGTGTATATTGTTTTTGGTAATATGACCATTTTGATAATATTAATTTTGCCTTTCTAAGAACATGAGAGGTCTTTCCATCTTCTAAGTATTTTGATTTCTTTCTTCAGTATTCTGTAGTTTTCATTGTAGGGGTTAAATTTATTCCCAAGCTGGATTTTTGTTTGATTTGTTTTGTTTTTTAAGGTTATTGTGAACAGAATATTTTTTCTGATTTCTTTCTCAGAAGATTCATTATTGGAATATATAAAAGATATTGATTTTTGAATGTTGATCTTGTATCCTCATACTTTGCTGAATTTGTTTATCAGTTCTAGAAACCTTCTGGTGAAGGTTTTGGGTCTTCTACATTTAGGATCATTTTAAAAGCAAACACATAATTTGACTTCTTTTCTTCCTACTTGTATTCCTTCAATTTTCTTTTCTTGAATGATTGCTCTGGCTAGAAGAACTTATATTGAATAGGAGAGATGAGAATGAGGATCCTTGTCTTGTTCCTAATTTTAGAGAAAATGCTTTCAGTTTTCCTTTGTTCAATATGAACTTTAAAATGTTAAGGCAAGTTCCTTGTATTCCTAGTTTCTCAAGCGTTTTTAACATAAATGTGTGTTTGTCAAAGACTTTTTCTGCAACTGTTGAAATGGTCATATGACTAAGAGTCAATAAGTAGGAAAATATCAAATAAAAAAAACAAAAACAAAATCTTCCATACAGCAAAGGAAACAGGATCATGAAGAGAAAGCCTACAGAATGGGTAAAATTCTTTGCCAACTACTCTTCTGACAGGGGAGTAATATCCAGAATATGTAAACAACTCAAAAAATCCTAAATACAAAAAATAATGTAATCAATAAATGGGCAAAAGAACTACACAGACATTTCTCAAAAGAAGAAACACAAACGGACAACAGATATGTGAAAAAAATGTTCAACATCCCCAGTAGTTAGGGAAACACAAATCAAAACAATACTGAGATTTTGTCACACTCCAGTTAGAATGGCAATCATTAAGAATAAAAACTAATAATTGTTGGTGAGGATGTAAAGGGAAAGGTATATTGTTGGTGGGATTACAAATCTGTATAACTACTTTGGAAAGCAGTATGGAAATTCCTCAAAAGACTAGGAATGGAAACACCATATTACCCAGCTGTCCCACTCCTTGGTATTTATTTCAAAGGAACTGAAATAAGCATACTATAGTGATACAGGCATATAAATTTTTATAGCAGTGCAATTTATAATAGTCAAGTTATAAAATAGCCCAGGTGTATATAAACAAACAAATGGATAAAGAAATATTATACACGCACACACACATACACACACACACATACATACAGAGAGAGAGAGAGAGTTGAGTTCTACTTTGTTGTAAAGAAGAAAGCAATTACCGCATTTGCTGGTAAATGTATAGAATAGAAGACCATCGTGCTAAGTGAAATAAGCCAGACTCAGAAAATCAAAGATCAAATGTTTTCTCTTATATGCAGAAGCTAGAACAAAATAAGGGGGAAAAGCAGAGGGTTAAAGGTGCATTCCATGAAAACAGAAAGTAGAATAGTGGGGTAGAGAAAGGAGATTAAGGAGAAGGGAGAAGAGATGGGGGGGGAAAGGAGGAATGGTGGAATGAAATGGATCAAATTATGCTATGTACATATAAGAATGTACCATAGTAAATTCCACCTTTATGTATATCTATAAAGCACCAACTAAAAAAGCAATAAATAGATAGAAGGAAGATCAGTAGAGTGGAGAAAGGAAACATGGAAAGAAAAAGGGAGGGAAGGTGGAAATACTGGGAACTAAAATACAGCAAATTATATTCCACGCATATATGAATATGTTAAAATGAACTCCTCTACTATGTATAACTATAATGCACTGATTAAAAAAAAAACATTTTTGAAGAAACCTACTCCCCTCAAACTTCTTTGAATATACATGAGTTTGCTATGGCATGCATATTCCCATTCCAATATCCTACTGTTACCCCTAAAATAACATTATTCTTTGGAAAATCTCTCCCCAGTTGTTAGTTCTTATATTGACATATTAAGCTGTAAATAGCAACAATTAAATAGGAAAAATTTATTTTTAAGATATGTTCAAAGTGATTATTTAATCTACTAATATGTGCCTGATAGGCCTAGTATTTGGAAGGATATATTTATGAAAAAAATATATATTTTAGACTGGATTCTGGGAAAGCATAAGCTTTCTATTCTGACCTCTACAGAGGCCTTGTGAGTTAAAAGGTCATTCCTACCATATGCTTGCACTTCACCTTAATTAGCACAAAGCTGTGTATGGGAGAAAAAAAAATACCTCTAGGAATATTGCCCACATAAAATTGAAAGTTGATAAATATTAACAAAAGCAGTGATTCTCAAACATTAGTATTTATGAGGATCCTCTGAATGGGTTCATGTGTGTACAATAAATTCTAATGTGGCAGATCTGTTGTGGGATCTAGAAATATGCATTTTTGCAAATACCAAGAGATAGTTGCAGGTGAATGAGACAATGCTTTAAAAATGCTTGTCTGATGTTTAAGGTTGGTATGACGTTGACCATAGTTAATCTCATAGTTGAAGACTCTGTGTTTCATCTACAGAGAAGTCAATTAGCTCTATCAACGTTGGCTGAATTTATTAATTAATGGACCTGGTGAGATCAAGGTTGAAGGAGAAGTCCCTGAAAAACACAGAGTAAATTATCAGTTAAGCAATCATGAAACCCAAGTTGTTGAAATCTAAAATTTGGCTTCAGATCCTCCCCACTCTTCCCACTTTCTAACTTTTTCAAAAGAACAGCATTCATCCAAATTCCTCTATCAATGCCTCCAACTGGGACCCATTATTACTTAGCAACATCTTGGAATTCCCATGCTCTGCAAGACCAGTCAGGAGTTACTGCTACATCAAGAAGGTTAGAAGCTCTCTGCTGCAGCAGGTCACCCCTGTGCTCATAGTGCCTCAAGTCTTTTCTTCTCAGTCCTTAGCTTGGCAGAGACCAGTTGTTCTATAACATCTTCCTTTTTCTTGTTCTTGCTTCCTGCTTTTCTGGCACTTTGAAACTCTGTCTCCTTAACTTGCTGCTATTTAAGGTCGAGAGAGAACATACATGCACTCCATTTAGCATTCCATAGTCCTAAAATGTCTCCCTAATCCACTTCTAAAGTCAGGAATAGAAATGTCAAGGAAACATATACTTCGATGCAGGAATCTGTCTGCTGCCATGCCAGAAAGACCTCCTCCCACCCTTTCCCCAGCCCCAGTCTTGCTTTTCACATGCACATCTGCATGCTCACATTCAGGGAGTCGCCCTTCACATTAGCACTAATGGAAAGTAGACTTGTGCCCTGAGGAGATAATGGATCAGCCCACCTGAGAAATGAGCCCTCTAAATGCCTGAGGGAAATTGGTGCCTGCCCAAGAAACCTCTCAGCGGGTAACACTTGGGCAGTCCCACCCAGTTAAATCAGACACAGTCCCTATGTTTCCACCCACTTTCCCTTTGCCATTCTTAAACATCAGAGAGGTGGAAAGCACTCCAGCTAAGCTTATCTAGGAACTCTTGACTTTCATCTTTGTGGAAAGAAAAGGATTTTGAAAAGAAAATTTAAATGAAACTTCAAACCTCATTAACCATCCCTCTAGGGGCAGGCTACTGGCAATGAATCACAAGGCTATCCTGCCAAATAGAAAGTGTAAGCTGTGGGCTGGATTTGACACTTTAGAGCCAATCCAGGCTGAGCAGCTCTGGCTTTTGTAGGTACTGAAGCTCATTACCTGCCAGTGGTTTCTCTGCTGCACTGGAAAGGCACCTTACCAGGTGCAAGGAAAATTGTTTTTCTCACTCTTTCAACTCTCCCTCCAAGATTTATTTGTATTTATCAAGTGTTTTCTTTTTATGTAAATAAAATGCATTAATGAGGAAATAAAATCTTTCCTTACTTTACCATGAATTTCTGTGAACTCTGACCTTGCAGTAAATTGCAGTTAACTGATAAGAAAGGCAAGAGTCAACAAAACTATCTTCATTGAGAGGCAAACAAACAAACAAACAAAAATGCACAGAAATACAAGGAAAGACAAAAATTGTATGATATACTTGTATAGTATTTCTTAGGGGGGGGTCTTTCCAGAAATTTCACCTCTATTATTTTTCCAGTGTAATTGTATCACTCTTTCTGCCCTGAAACACTTTTCAGGTTTAAAAAATACAACAGCAATAATTTCTATAAGAAATATTAGACCAAAAAGACCAAACTGCTGTGTGCTTTCTGGTAATGTTTTTCTTTCTCTCTTTTCAAGCAGATTTAACAAGCAGTCTTCTTGGTTCCATCAGGGAAACCACAGCAATAATCTTCCCTTCCCCAACTACCCACATGGAGTTTCTATCTCCTGTTGTCACCAACTTATCCTATAGACAGCCTTTCTCTTATCAATCCAGTTTCACAGCTGCCCTCAGGTCCACCTTGTCTTTAAAGTTCACATTGACTTTTAGTAATATACTATTATTTCGAACACATTGTTTCTAAAAGTAAATAGCATTGTCAGGTTTATACAGTCATGGCAGACACACAGATCTGGGACTAAAACAATAATTAGAATAATTGTTACTATTTACTGAGCACTTTGAATGTGCACGCCAGTGCCAGCCTTATAGCCACCTAATAAAGCAACTGCATGGCAAGTAGCTATTACACCCATTTGATAAGTGATGAAACTGCAGGGAAGACCAACAACTGCCCAGCTACCTATTTCACAGTAACTGAAAAAAAATGAAGATTAAAATAGACTCTGATAATAATGCCCATACTCTTAATCATTGCAGATCCCCTCTCCTATGTTAGCAGGAGTCCTCTTTTCCAAGAACTCTTTTATGAAACTTGGTATTACTAGACTGGAAGAAAACATACATAAGACCATATCTGACAAGTAAGTTTGCTTTTTTAACCCTGACCATGATTACCACTGATACTGTTGTTGCCACTTATGCATGTTTTAATTACTCAAATGCTGTTACTGTTTCTTTTAATTTCATGTTTCATAAACAATAACATTCAAATAAGACATTCTTACAGTACAAACAAATGTGCCTCTGCAAATGCTCCTGTGAATACCGTTTTAGAAATTCTTAAGAATAACAACTCTCATATCACTTATTGTTAGCACTGTTTCTATAAAATGGTCATATCTTCATATAAAGCATCCACTGAAGATGCTTGTTACTTGACCTTCGCATTTCTATTGCATGCATTTTGTGGTAGTGATTGTTCTGTGTTTCAGAGGGGTTTCCCACCCCCACCTCACCCTCACTGTAATACCTGGACAGTGCTTGGTATATAGTGAAAGTTCAGAAATGTTTGATTTGACTTGAACTACATTAGAGATATATTCATTCTCTAAAATGCATACAGGAGTGAAACAATCCATCCAGTGAGATGTTAATCTGCTAAGCTATCAATTAAGGCCACAGCCATCCATAACATCAACCATTAAAGACTACTAAGTCATTTATCTTGAAGTCTCTAAAACTGATTTCTGTTGGCAGTCTTGGACAGCTCAAAGCATCTGCAATATGAGTGAATAGGTCAATAATCCATACATTAAATGCTTGCTAAGTACTAAAACTCTTTGAAATGATAGGCCATTAGGGCTAAGACAGTTTCATTTAGGGATATAAAATTCAATTTCAAAATAGTCTCTAGATATGAATTTCCATGATAGATCACTCAAGATGTACTGGAAAAGGCACATGTTCTTCATTTACTCAAAAGGTATGTATTGAGCACCTGCCACAGCAGTGTAATGTAACTTATGAAGGGTACAAGAAAAAGTTTTTTCAAAGAGCGTACAATCTAGTTGAAGTCTTCTCTAAACAGATGTATATTACAACAATTATAAATCCATACTGCAAATGGACAACATTGTCAGACGGAGCATGTTATATCGATAGGAGGTTAATGTACCATCTGAAGAGAGTTTGGTTTGATGGAAATGGACCACAAACACTTTAAGGGATAAAGGATATAGCATCTTGCCTAAAATGGTACATCATGTCTTCTCACAATTACCCAAGGCCCTTCACAGTCCCCCAAAATGATGTGTACCTATGAGTAATGTTTCCCAAGCAAGGGAGGGACTTGTCATTACATAAATTTTGCATTGTATTATAGTTCTTTTATATTTGGAGGTTTATATTACTATATTTTCATTTCAAGGAAGGTTAAGAACCATCATAACATTGCTACTTATAATACAAACTCGATATTAGTAAAAAATATGTAAATAAATAACCCCTAAGAGCAATAATGGTAAATGTATACATTCCCCTGATTCTACCTCCTCCATTTGGCACCTAAGAAGGTCCACATTCTACAGTTAGTTGATTAGTAAAGGGTGTCCTTATAAAGATATTTAAATGAAGGAGTTAAGAAATACTGTACAGGCTGTGTGTGGAGGCCCACACCTACAATTCCAACTACTTCCAAGGCTAAGGGAGGAGGATTGAACACCCAAAAGCTCAGCAAAACCCTGTCTCAAAATATTTTTCTTTAATGACTGGGAATGTAGGTCAGTGGTAGAGCACTTTCCTAGCACATGAGGCCCTGGGTTTGATCTCAAGTACTACAAAAGAGAAGGGGGTGGGGGACAAAGAATCAATGTATAGATCAAACAAAACTGTGGCTAAAGAAGTAAAACACTGAAAAAAGTGAAGATAAGACAGCAAAATTGTAGGATGCTTTGCATTCTTGCAAATCACAAAGATATGGGAAGCAAATATACGTATTTATTAAAATATGACCAAATATAAATCCAAGTAAAAAATAAACTCTAGACTTCCAATTCTAGCAATATGGCAGATAGACATAATAAAAATTCTTTTTTGCATAAAATATCTAAAAATACTGGGTAAGCCAGGCTCAGTGACACACACTTGTAATCCCAGCAACTCAGGAGGCTGAGGTAGAAGGATTGTAAATTCCAGGTTAGCTTCAGCAATTTAGTGAGTCCCTAAGCAACTTAATGAGACACTATTTCAAATTAAAAATAAATAAATAAAATTAAAAAGGCTGGGGCGTGGCTTAGCAGTTAAGGGCCCTAGAGTTCAATCCCCAGGCTAAATAAATAAATACTGGATAAAGTATAACTACCACTCTTTGAAATGTATAGCTGAAATTATAAAAATATAAAGGAAATATCCAGAAGCTAGGGATAAAACATCTGAAAACCAGCACAGTAACTTGATGTAAGATTTGGTTTCTTTATGCATTTTCTCTTATACATAATCTAATGACTTTTTAACAAAAAGCGTTACAAGAATAAGATCTAAGCATTGCACCTTCAAATTGGGAACTAGGCCCTTGTAGAGAGCCTGGATCTTTGAAGAACTACACAGTTAAAGAGTAGATATGATTTGAAAGATAAGCTAAAGGAAATTTCCTTGGATATAATACAAAAAGATGGAGATTATGGAAAAAGAAATCAAGAGACTTGGAAGAAAAAAATGAGGTTCTCTGACATATATCAAATTGGATTTCTAGAAAAGAATAATGAGAATAGAGGTGAGGCAACATTCGTAGAAATTATGACGGAAATCTCCAAAACTGATTTTATAGATGATGAATTGTAAGTTTTAATAGCAATGATGGCAGACAAAAGACTTACATAACAGTTTTAAGCATCCAAAGAAAATAATGTCTATTCAGGACAGTGTACAGTGACAGTAATCCTCCATTATCCAGAGTTTTGCTTTCTTCAATTTCAATTATCCACGGTCAGCCGCAGTTTGAAAATATTAAATGGAAAATTCCAAAAATTAAATATTTATAGGTTTTAAATTGTGTTCTGTTCTGGGTAGAATAATGAATTGCCACTCACCCCACTCTGTTCCACCTGAGAATTGAATCCTCACTTTGTCTAACATATCCTTGCTATATATGCTCACCATGCATTAGTCACTCTAATAGAACCCCAGTTATCAGATTGACTACCACAAGATAAAAATGCTTATATTCAGGTGACCCTTATTCACATAATAATGACCCCATGTGAGAGTCATGATACTAGCAATTTTATTGTAGTATATTTTATAATTGTTCTTTTTAATTATTAGTTATTGTTAATCTCCTAACTACACCTACTTCATAAGTTAAACTTCATAATAGGTATTTTTGCATAGGAAAAATAGTACTGAAGTTTCAGACACCAATTAGGGGTCTTGGGATATATCCCCTGCAGATAAAGGGGGACTATGGTACACAGCACAAAAAGAGAGAGAAGGGGATAGGGAGAAAGGAACAAATGAGAAAAAATTAAGAGAGTTGACCAGAAACAAAGTACACTAAAATAATATGTTTTAGAAATATGACCTCAGGGACAAAATCTCAGATGCAAGGAGTCATGATCAAATAAAGAATCTAACAAATAGGCACAAATATGTGGAACGATACAAGCACATTATGAAAAATGTGGAGAACATAAAAGTAAGTTAGAACTTAAATACTAGATAACAATAATTTAGAAGATGGAAGAGGTAATTTCATGTTTAAAGAATTCTGAAGTTATTTTGTAATTCAAGAAATAGATAGTGATATTAAATTTAGACTTTGAGAAATTAAACGGGCATATTAAAATTTTGAGTAATCACACAGAATAACAATAGTATTGTAAAACTACCAAAGCAGGTGAGGATAGAGAATAAAACAAATGAACAACAAAACTTAAATGATTCAAAGGTAGGCAAAAAAAAAGGAAAAAATAAAATATGAAGCAAAAAAGTAGTACAAGAGACATCAAAGCCATAGTAATCACAATAAATGTAAATGGTCAAAACTGTTCTGATAAAAGACAAAAACTGTTAGATTGGTTTAAAAACTAAACAGTTCCAGGCTTTATGCAAAAAGAATTACATAAAACATAAGGACTTGAGATGTTTAAAATGCTAAGGAAGTATTATCAATTCTATACTTGTAAGCACTTAACATCAATATGCATGAGGCAAATAATCAACAAAACTGCAAGGATAAATAGACAATCCATAGCAGTGTGAGATTTTAATATTCCTCTTTCACAATTTGATAAATAAAGCAGACAGAACATAGAGTACTGAAATAGCAGATTGGAAAAAATTGTAAAGCAAGTTTTATTTAATTGACATCTAGAATTCTGCATATAACAATCTAAGACCAAAGATGTGTTATGTAATTAACCATATAATAGAACAAAAGCAAGTACCACCAAATACCAAAAAAATCATTATTAAAAAGTCCATGTTCCTTGTCCACAGTATAACTAAATTAAAATTACCAACAAGGTGATACATCAGGGACAGAAATCCAATCAGTTGTTGCTAGAGGCTGGGGATGAAGTAAGCAATTGTTCACAAAGGGACATGAGGGAATTTTATGGGATGGTAAATATAGTCTATATTTGATTTTGGAAGTAGATTCATGATGGTATATATTTGTCAAACCTCATAAAACTAAACATTTTAATAGGTAAATTCTACTATATGTAAATCATGCTTCAATAAACTTGACTTTAGAAATAATCAATAATAAGCAATAACTTTTAAAAGTTTCATGCATTCAGATTTCACAATTAAGTAACAGTGGAAATTAGAAAATCCTTAGAGCTGAATTATTATGAAAATAATCCATATCAAAACATATAATGGATATATAGGGAAATAAATATATAAATTTATATAATAAAATAGTTAAGATTTTAAAAGGCAATGGTAAAAGAACCAAAGTATGTATTTGCAAGAAAGCAAGAAAACAAAAAATCCAATGTGCAGAATCACATTGTACAGAAATCATTGAAAAAAAAGAGATACAATTGAAAGAATTGACAGTGAGAAAAGGTGGTCTATGAAAAGAAAAATTTAAAACAAAGCTTTGTCAATTCTTAGCAAGAAAAAAAATTGGAATAGACCATGTCAGGAATGAATACTGAATCATAACTAGATTGGAAAAAAATTTTAAAACTATGTCAATTAGCCAAGTGCAGTAGCACACTCCTGTAATCCCAACTACTCAGGAGGCTGAAGCAAAAGGATCACAAGTTTGAAGTCAACCTGGGCAACCTAATGAGATTCTGTCTAAAAATAAAAAATAAATAGGGCTGTAGATCTAGCCCAGTGGCAGAGTTCCCCTGAGCTCAATCTTCATTACTGAACAAGTAACCATGACAATAAATTTGAAAATTCACACCAAATAATATCTAGAAAAATATACTTTATCAAAATTTGTCTGAGATTATGTAGAAAAACAGTAGAGAGCTATAATTATTAAGGAAGTTAAACTAGTAGTTTGAAATCTTACTTATAAATAACTAAAAAGCCCCAAAGCCTTTATAGGATGGTTCAACCAAATGTCTAAGGAGTGAGTGATTCCAATCTCATGCAAACTTCCAGAGGACTGAATATTCTGAATAAATAAACCTACAAATATATTGATTGCCATGAGGCTCATGAGACTTGGTACTAAAGCCTTCTGTGTATTCAGGAGTCTACAACCTTGTTTAGACCTTCAACACATTTAGTTTGAGATTTCTATAGCCAAATTTGTAAAACACAAAGGCTTTGCCCTAAAAACATAAAAGTCCTATATCTTCTAGAGTGAGGTATATTCTTGTTCTGACTAAATCCTCTCGCTATATGAAGAGATTTAGTATAAGGTATTGGTTCACACAGTGATGGAAGCTGAGAAGTCCCACCATCTGCTGTCTGCAAGATGGAGAACTGAAGAACCAGAAGTATTTTCTAAGACTTGAAAACAAAGAGTTGATGGTATAGGTTCCAGTCCAGGTGGAAGGCCTGAGAACCAGGAGGGCTGAAGGCAGGAAAAGCCTAATATCTCAGTTCAAGCCAATAGGCAGTGAGTTAATTCAACCATCTTCTGCCTTTATGTTCTATTCAGGACCTCAACCTATTGGATGATGCCACCCACATTCAAAAGTGCCATCTGCTTCATTCAGTTTACCAATTCAAATGTTAGTCTCTTCCAGAAACACCCTCATGGACACACCCAGACTTACCATTCAACCAGCTGTCAGGGCATCCTCTGACCCAGTCAAGCTGACAAAAAATTGATCTTCAAAGCAACTAAATACATTAAAATTTTTAAAAAATCATAGCCAAATTACATTTATTCTAGAAATGCAGTCTAGCACACCCATTTCTGTGAGGAACACACATTTTGGGAGCCTTTTTCTATCTGAACAGTACTATTAAACTCTCATAGGGTTTTTTAATAAAAGTAGTGTCACATAGAAACCCATTTTTACATAATTAATATGCAACAAATATTATGAAAATTATTATAACTTATCTTTTATTAAAAAATAATGTGTGTATTTTAGAACCAATAAAAATTAAGATGAGCAAAAGAAAATATTAATCACAATGATATGTCTCTTTAGAGCAAATTATTTTTAAACTACTGTAAAATCTTTCATGTCCTTTTTTCCATGTATCATGTATTTACTCATCTCTTTCATTCTTAATGTTCTTTTCATTAAAAAAGGGGGGGTGGGGTAGGGGTAATAAAACACTGACTGTGAAGTGATCCAAAAGATCCACTGATTTGGCATTATACATAGTTGTTCTATATCTACAGTTTACACTCTCAGAAAATAATTACAAAGCAATGTATAGTCAGAGGTCATTATCTTCAAATTCTTAATCACTTTTTCTTTATATGTGTGTTTTGTAAACAAAGGCTGATAATGAAGCATGCACCATAGACTCAGATCCTCATCTTCTAACCTGCACTGCCTCTCTACCTCCCAGGGAGGACTCTGTTCCTGGGACCTACCCAGCAAACAATGCTGCCCTTTGCCCATATCAGGATCTCAAATATGTGCCACAGGGAAGGTGGAAGTTGGATACTTGCATGTCCAGTTGCAGAATAGAACCCCTAACACCTATGAGGGACGAAAAAGTTCCTGCGAGTGTATCCCTGTGCCCAAGAGAGGACAACATTAAATAGAAAATTTAAAAACAGGTCAAAATGAGGAATGAGAAAGGAAAACTGTTTTCCTGCTCTTTGAAAATGGGTCCACATTTTGGTATTGTACTAGACCCTAAAATTTTGTATACCAAATCCTGCTACTGCCATACACACACATTTCATGTGCCAACTATACTGAACATTATTTTAAGGTTCAAAAACAATCCAAACTCATCTTATTCTAGACTTCTGCACACACTTTTCCCTCTTAGGTGAAGCTTTCTCTGACCATCTTCCACTGCAGGCCATGTGGGGAAGTCCTGCTTCACATTTGCCCAGTTCTTTCCTTTCCTGCCCCCATGCTAAGCACAAGGTACTATAATTGTTAGTCTCTGTCCACTGCCAATATCTGACTGCAAATTCAGAGAGGGCAGAGATTGTGACAGTTTTGCCTCAGCCACTGACTAATGAATGAGCCTTACGTTTCTATAGCATCCTCTTATTTTCCAAACACTTTCAAGTTTTATCTCATCTCCTCACACACACACACACACACACACACACACACACACACACACACACATTTATCAGGTTAATATTATTCTTAATTTATAGGAGGGATAAAGAAATGGCAATGAAGTTATATGATTTGCCTAAGGCCACACAGGCTGTGGCATTATAAAAATAATAACAAAAACTAACACTTAGCACCCAGTATGCATGCCTGACACTGTACACATGTGAAATCAATTCATGGTCACCACCTTATCTTGGTATGTGCTTTTATTATACTCTCTTTTTGGAGATACTGTGTAAAATATAATCAGTAACTCACCCAAGGCTACAAAACCAGAGAGTGTCAGGGCAGACAGAATGTCTGCAGTCTGGCTGCATTGCTTCCCACCGTGCCAAGTTGTCTCTTGTGGCACTCATTGTAAGAACTCTCAAAGGGGTCCATCAAAGGGGTCCATCAAATATAGAAACTAGATATATTGTGTCAAACTAGTTCATAGATAGCCAATGCTCTAGAAATGGAGTTTATCCTATTTCATATCTGATTTTCTCTAAACTGGAACCTCCATGAGTACAACCTTGTCTGGCTGCTCACTATTACAACCTAGAACTTGACAGGAAGGAGCTTAATAATCAGGACTAAATAAATTAAAAGAACTCAAATACTTGTTACCCCACAGGAACAATTTATGTCCACAGAGCAGAGAGAATTTCAGCAGAGTCTGAAGTGGTGGGATGGTGGGAGGCATATTAACTGGTAAAACAAGAGTAAGCAAGAAACACACATGAGGGCAGAAGCATGGCTGAGCAGCTGAAATGAAATGATAGATTCCTTGGGGAAAGATCATTGAGTATCATGGTTCAGATTGCTGTGACCACTTAGATGTTGATTTATAAAGAACAGAGATTTATTTCCCACATTTCTAAATGAGAAGAAGTCCAAGATCAAGGCACCAGCAGATTTCAGATTTGATATCAGGAGAAGGCTCATTTTCTGCTTCCAAAATTGTACCTTATTACTGTCTCCTCACATGGCCAAAGGCAGAGGAGCAGAAAGAGACAAACTCACTCCCTCATGCCCTTTTAATGGGTTCACTCGCTGATCCCATGAGCTGGAGCCCTCATGGCCTCATCACTTCTCAAGGGTCCCACCTCTTGATACCATCACTTTGGTATCAAGAGGACTGAGTTCAAATTCATGAATTTTGAAGAGACACATGCCCTATCCAAAGCAGTATGAGTATAGGTTGAAAAGGCTCTGTGGGCCCAGTTATGTAAGGACTAAACACCAGAATAAGACTCTTAAACTTTATTCTAGTTTTTTAGCATAACAATAGTGTAAATAAATGTCATTTTCAGAAATTATTATGGCTGCTGATTATGGGATAAATTAGAGATAAGAGTGAAGATAAGAAGACAAAGTCTTTTGTGATTGTGGAAGAGTGAAGTATCTCCATCCTAAACATCAGTGGTGGAGAGTGGTAAAGAAAAGGCTTAGGTTTAAGAGGCGATATGAAGAAATCAGAGGACTTGATTAATGAACAGAAATGTGCTACTATTTCACTAGAGAAAACCGAGGCATAAGAAGAGTGAGTAAAGGCAAAATCTGGAAATTACTAATCATACTTCCTATTGTAACAATATTGCTCATGAATGACTTTTTGAATCTACAAACCCAACCCCACTCAATAATCTTATTTCACTATACATTAGCACATCTTTTCAAATGCTTCTTTTGGATAGAACAATCCCCACCCCCACCCCCACCGCCCAGAAATATCATATCAGCTTCCTCTGCATGGAAAACATGAATCTAAATTATGGTATTAAGAAACTGTTGTTTGCTGCTGACTGCCACAGTCTGGATGGGCACAAATCATGAGCCACTGAAGCGGGAACAAACTTTATTTCTGAACTCCACCAGCACACTCCACACACGCTCCCGGGAACTCCCCCGAACGCCACGTGGCTCCTCCAGGAACCAGCAACCAGAAATATCCCTCCTCCGGCACTTCCCCAACCAATGGGAACTCTCAGGGAATCCCCGCAAGAGCTCAAGTGGAACTCAAAGGGAACTCCGCCAGAACTCAAAAATCATCATCTTAATGGCTCGCTAGCGTCACCTCTCAACCACTACTTCTGGCAAAAATGCCATGCATCATCCCGACTTGGCTGTGGCCCCCAACAGCTGACAAATCAAATAAGGTAGATGTCCACCTCATTCCACCTCTTTGTGTGTAATTGTAGGTGTTAGTGCTGGTGAGGTGCTTCTTCACATACTTGCTCTCAGTGTGCTCTGTTACAAGTAAATAGTGAAGTGCAAAATAAAGATGTTCTGTTAATATAACACTGAACATCATCTCTTAGTACTGAGGCTTCAGCAGTGAGTTTTAGACATTGGATAAGATACTCTTAGCATAACAATATGCAATTTTTGACTGATTAGCCCTCTGAATTTAAAGGGGGAAAAAAGGTAGTAAACAATGCTACAGAAAGTTGTCACCCAGTTTTTGAGCAAAATGTTTTTCATTTCATTTCAACTCACTATATGTATGTCTATACAACATAGAAAACACTGGAATTAAAATTTAACCATGTTATTCTAATTTATAGAGCGAGTTAGATTATGTTCTAATAGATTTACATCACATTTCCTTTTATTTAAAAACAGCAAGCCAAAGCCCACTGGTCAGCATTCACATGCGTCATAAATACTACATATGTTATCTTTAACACACTGACCTTCACAAAATATTATTTCTGCCCCAAAAGAAATGCTTCATACTCTATGATGAAGACAGAGCACAGAATTAATGTACAATATTAAATCTTAATGTTTTAAGACACTGTTGTAAATTTGAGAGATGTGAAGGTGGTTGCAGAGGGAGAAGTTTTGATGGTGTGGTAGAAAAAGACCAAAGCATTCTGAAAAGGAGAATCTATGTCACACTGGAATGCAAAAAGAATGAAACTCCTACAAAGGAGCTTTAAAATCTCTTGGTTACTACAACAGAAAGAAAGCAGCCACTGAATAACATGGTGCTGACATTTGCAAAAAGAGAAAGCAAATTACAGGGAACTTGGCTTAGACATGCAGAGATGCAGCAACAAGTTTAACAAATAAGAAATTGGTGACAAAGCATATGTCAAGGACAAGACTCATTAACATACATCCATGTTCCTGCCCACTCCATTAAAAAAAAAAAAAGTCCTCTCACACTCAGCTTTTCTCCATCTCTGGTCCCCTAGGAATGTCAAGAGGAACGCCAGGCCAGTGACTATAGAGTGGCTCTGGGGCAGAGTACAATCAGCAGAACTCTGAGCTTAGAAGGGCCCCATTCTTGGTTTACTGATCTCTGGTAGCCATCTGGAAGTTCTTAATGATATTTGAGCATGAGTCCCACATTTTCATCTTGCATTAGGTCTCACAAATTCTGTATCCAGACCCAGTCGCTGAAAATGGAAAAAAAAAATCTATAAGCTACAGCCACAGTTACCACACAACTCACCACCAATGAGGCATGGCAAGCTGTGCTCAACAGACACCAATGGCCAGCAGATTGAGGGAGAATTTCAGAGTAAGCCCGAGAAGACACAAGGAGGCCAGAGTCTCTGCCCTGTGCCCACAAATCCATGTGCACCTTCCCTACATCTGAACCCACTTTGGAAAGGAGTATAGATCCCTCAATAAGGGAGAGACAACAGTTACAGAGTTAACTTTTACTGAATATTTACTCAAAATATGAAGCCAAGATGTCTTTACAAATTTAAGTTTTTGCTACCATTTTCAGAACTATTTGAGGTCCTCCAAAAATGAACTACTTGAGGTTCAAGGGTTTTACTTCCCATACATGAGTTAAGTTATTCATGAATATTTTAGGTATGTATGCCCTAGTTTGAGATTCTATTTTATCAACCATTCTGAATAAAAGATAGTCAAGGACAGTCAGTCAGAATACTGTTTTGGGAGTTGGGGCTTGGGTTTTTATTGTTGTGTATCGGGGGCTGGTTTTTTGGTGTTCGATTTTTTTTCCTTCTCCATTTATCTATTTGTTTATTTATTTATTTGGTCTTTTTCCAGCAATTATCTGAACATGTGGCTCTGAAATAGGGGTATCTGCAGACATGCTTGGCAGTAAAATATGATAATCCAGAAAATATGTAAAATATACATTCCAGAACAGATTTTTAAAATATACCAGATGGTCACTCATTGTTTTTTTTCAAAGTTTCTCATAAAATCATATGAAATACTTTGCTTTTCTTTATATTAAGACTACTAGAGCAGATGACATGATTTCTCACTTCGGAAGATGTTTCATTACTTCAAAATAATATAGATGGCTATAAAATGTCCTTTTACTTATGAAATTAAGAGGTGAATTCACTGTTATTACTCTTCCCATCTGTTTCTCCCTCATACACACCACACCTTTCTTCACCAAGAAGTTCTTTGCTCTACCACTTTTTTTCCTTTAGTGCATTTGATGGCCTCTTGCAAGGTATTTTACTAAACTGGAGCAGAAGGCCATGTTCTGGTAGAAAACAATTTGCAGCTTGTGAGTTCAGGACCTGGAGTAATGACATTGACCCAACCCCACCCCACCCGACCCCCACACCACCCAGTAAGATAACACATGTAAAGCCCATGATACTGTACTTGGCAGATAATGGCAACTGAAATGTTGATCACTTCCATTACTTTGCCTTAATCATAATCATGACTGAGCCCTTTTGCCATTTGTCTGGCTTCTGTGCTTCCCTACACCACTGCCCTTTTTGAGCACCCACCACCAAGTTTGTTAAAGAGGTAGTTGAGGATGCCTAGGAAGGTTTATAGCAAAAGTATTGCTATGGAAAGTTCATTAGACTGTAGAGCAATTAGTGTCTCTGTTGTAGTTTTGTGGGGAATGTCCTTTTATAACTTATTAGAGTGTTTCTATTTTCTGGTCCATATAAAAGCATTGTGAAGTCAAGGACCACGCTTGTCTAGGTCATCCCAGCCCATCACCTAGGGTGGTACATAGTAGTCATTTAACACCTATGTGTTAACTGAATAAGCAAATCAAACAAATCATAAGCAGTGACATTCAAAATCATATAGCCCATTCCATTTCACAGTGGCTCAGGGAGTTGCCCAAGGTCAATGGAATATGGAGCTAACCCTAAAAGTAATAGATTTCTATGTCCCACTGCACAGATCCCTGAATTATTAGCACTTTCTCCAACTGAAATAACATGAACATAATTTTCTTCCCCATTATTCTGGCTGAGGGATATACAAAAGGTTTCGGTGGGTGGAAGATTTATAGCACAGCTTCTGGAAAGCCCAGAAATACCATGGGGCAATTGCAAAAGGTCTTATGGTAATTAAATCAAGAATCCAGGGGACCCCTGGAGGCCTGCACTGCAGGCTCCAGGACAGCCCTCCTGGAGGAACACATTTTTGCTGATGTCCATTATAGAAAAATCCTTACGCCAGCAAGAGCAAAAGTAAATACAAGAAGGGAAAAAAATGCCTATGGTTTCCTATTGTTTCCAAGGTTGTCATACACACTGACCTCTAACATAGCCTTCAGCTCCTATACCCATGAAATATATATTTCCCCTCCTATTGTAACACGGTGGTCAATTCATGCCAATATATATATATATATATATATATATATATATATATTTTTTTTTTTTTTTNTTTTTTTTTTTTTTTTTCTTAAGAGTAACTTTCTTTGTATCCCTATAACTGAGCCAAACTTCTCATGAGCACCTAATTCACCAGGAATTGGGAGGTGGAAATGGAGGTGAATGAAGGAGGAATTTTTAGTAAATTAAAGATTTCTCTGAATAAACTGATTGATGAGATCATTAAGTCTCATTTGGAAAAATACTCAGTTTTCTTCATGATACCTCCAAGTCTTTGAAGAGATGACATGTCCATATAGAATAGCTCATAAGTCCTCAGGGTGATGGGGCCAGGGAGTAGGGCTTGATCAGCAGAGGATCCTCTGATTTCTCCCATGAGGGCAGTTCCTGTCCCTTAGGTCCTATGCTGTGACCATTGGGGGACTGCATTATATTGGAGCAGCTGCTAAAGTCCATGATCAAGGCTCCATATCTCTGGCTAAGAGAGCCCTCCATGTCTCACTTTAGACCCACACTCAGGCCTGTTGGCATATTCTATATCTGTATTTATTCCAAAGAGGGTCCACAGGAACTTTGGAACCCTCTGCATCCCACCAACTCGTTTTGGAGATTGAGAAGTGCCAGATCTGTCTGCCTAGATACATCCCTAACCCATGGTCAGGTGACGTCCTGCCACTATCAGCTTCAGTTCAGTCTACTATTCTAGGCCAGCTGCCTCCTCAGGATCCCCCCCAAAGAAGTGGGACACTCTCTTTCCCCATCCCAGTATAAGTGTTTCTCGTTGGCTTCCTACTTGGCAGGGACTTCTGGAGAGTCATAACCTCCTTCTCTACCCTGTGAATATATCTGTTCTAGGAAGGTATCTGTCTTTGCCTTTTGTAGAACATCATGAATCAAAGAGAATGAGAGTTGAACATGCAGGTGCACACCTATAATCCCACCTACTCCAGAGGCTGAGGAAGGAGGGTTGTTAAGTTCAAGGCCAACCTTGGCAACTTAATGAGACCTTGTCTCAAAATAAAATTTTCAAAAACGGGAATGAAACTTGCATAGGTTTATAATTCCAAAAATATCTATCCATTTCATTATAATCTCAAAGACATTAAAAAAAATAAAGGTCTGACTCCTGTGGGGTTTTTGGTCAGACATTCTTCAAAAATTAAGCTGGGATAGATTAGAGAATGAGAAAATAAGCAACATAAATAACAGGTATAAAAATCTTATGGAATATAGTATGGTGAACGATATTTAACATCTCCAAGTCTGAACCTTAGTTTCTTTAATGTAAAAATATGTGGCTAATAACACCTGCTCTGCCTACCTCACCTAGATATAAGAAAAATACTTAGAAAACTATGAAGTCTTGAGAATTAAAATTTAGGACAGAAAACCCTGTGAAGAAAATTTTATTCTTGAGTCCCAACCCTATGGCATAGTGGGATCTGACTGTTTATATAGCAAGAAAAGCCTGACCAGAAATCAAGGAACAGCATCCTGAGGATCAGCAGAGGCCCACTGCACCACATGAAGCTCCGTGGGGCACATAACTGTCACTATTGTTGAACCAGATTTTATACTTACTCTTTCTCTTCTATTCATAGAAAAAGCCACATTAGCATAAGTATGGTTGAAAAGATTTGCTGTAGAGCAGCAATTTTATGGGAATGCGTGTGAGAAAGGTTTGATTGAAGTGCATATGGCGATCCTTGAAGACTGATTTAATAGTGGGGAATGCCTGCCAGCATCTGGAGCCCAGGACTGAAGTAGCTCAGGGCCCACAGATGCTACAAACATTTCAGGAGCCTTCTGCTGGGTAGAAATTGGACACATTTTTAACCAAATCATTTCAGAGTAGTTTATTCTGTAGTTGCTCTCCTGGCATCTGGGATACTTTGCCAAAAATGATCATATTTTTGAAATCCCAAATCCATCACAAGATATCCAAAGCAGGACCTCCCCCATATAAGACTGGCCAGAACACAGAAAGGTAGGGGAAACACAAGTGGCATGGTGCCCAGCCCACACTGAATTTTTTTGCAGGTGCTGGGCTCACCCTTCCTCTTGGTTTTTCTGCAAGGTCCATATACCCTATTTTCTCCCCAAGTAATCATAGAATAAACTGTTTGCCTTTCATCTAAAATGTCAGACATGAGGATCTTGTTTTTGTTTTTCTTTTTTACATGTGGACAGATATGTAGACTTGAAAAACTAAAGTCTGAGAATTTAAAATAACACTTCAGTTGCTTGAAGCTTGTACAGGACAAACTAACTCAGCTAGAAACTTTGTTCCCATTTCACCAGCTGGATATAACTGATGTGTGGCCCCTGCCTTATGGTTCATGAGATACTTTCCCATACATTGCCTTATGTGAACCTCTAAAATGTCCTGTCATTCCATCAATGCAACTAGCACTATCCCACACGAGGAGAAGCACTCAGAGATACATACAGAAAGCACACTCATCTGCTAAGGAGAAGAATTGACATCTCAAAATTCCTAGTTGAATCTCTTTGTCTTTTTCCATGACACCTCAATTATGAATGTTTTGAAGTTTAAAAAAAGAAAATTACAGGCAGTTGTGCTTCTTTCAACTACAGTCCTTGCAAATTTTATTTTCTTGCAAATTTTCAAAGAGCTAGATATTTTGAAATCTAAAATCAATGTTCTTTCTTATTCCTTTGTTTACATGATTCTTTACCAGGGAAAAATAGTGGTGATCATTTATCTCATTTGCTTAAAAGTTTCGGTGCCTGTGGGGAGCCACCCCTGAGCTATTTGAAGGTCTTCACTAGGCCTTGCAGCCAAGGAGATTTTGGTTTGGCATTGCAAGCTATTTTGTGGCTCCTCACACTTAATGGTTTGCCCTATGCATGTGACCTCTGTCTTTCTTCTGCTAGGAAGACTGATCTCATAGCTCCAGAGTTGGGCATGATCCATTGGGAACCGGACAGCCCACCTCCTACCTTAATTGGCTAAAAACATTCTGTAGAAAGCCTTTGAAGTTCCCCCATATAAATAAAGCAAATGCAGGCTCTCACTTTCTCTTTCCAGGGTGAAAGCTCAACCCTTAAAACTATTGTCTGTGTTGTGTGATTTCTCACCATATATCTCAGCCAGCCCACTCCACATAGGGGAACCCAGCTTCTGTCGCCTGCGCGGGCCAGGAGTGAGAAGTGTCATCAATTATTTTTGTCTCTCAACACAAGATACAGGTATAGATAGCCATTAGGATCCTGAAACTGTAATGACTAGTCTTTATCAAATGAAATGTCTAACTTATGATAATATAAGGATCTAGTTGTCTTTTAAGAAGAAGGAAAGGAAAAAATAGAGTTTATCATATAAAGCATATGTCATGCTTCCTACCAATAAGGCCATTCTATTTCTGGAATTTCAAGGTCAGGAAGGTCCAGAGTGGTACCTGATCTTTCCTTCCAGTCAGCACTACCACTGACCAAGGCAACTAGACAAAATTCTAGAAAGTATTTGGTATGACATCAATAGATGCCCAGTTTTTCACCTTTCAGGTTCCTAACAAAATTACATAGGAAACAAAAGATGGAAAAGTCTCCATTCATACTGGACACAAGCTAGAAGGTTTAACTTGATTGTTCTTGACACTAAGAGAACTAGACTGAAAGGCATCTATGATTTTCCTTCTGTAAAAAGTACAAGTCAGTTAGACAGTCTAAAAGAACCAGAGAAGAAACAGGAGCCTGCAGTAAATGGCTGCCTGTGAGGCACTTGTGGTTATGTTTGGAGTCCAACAGTGGCATTCAGAGATGCTCTCAATGTGCCAGCCATGCTGGGGGTGGTGGGGGGCAGAGTCAGATTAAAGGTCTAAATTTGAAAGCAAAAGTCCAAAATCTTAAGAAAAAATAGAGTGATACCATTTTGATCTTCGAACAAGGTAAGTTTCTAAAAGAAATACATAATATAAACCATAAATTAAATTATTGATAAATGTGACAATTAAAATTTATACTCTTGTTCATCAAAAAACATTTAAAAGAAGAAATGAGAAGACATATGGTTGAAGAATATACTTATAATGAGTATGATCAAAAAAAGATTTATACCCAGAATATATTTACAGAATTCCTACAAATCAATAGGGAAAACATAATAAAACCCCAAAGAACAAAAGTAAATTGGAAAAATTGGACTTCATCAAAAGTAAAACTTCTGCATCAAGAAACATTATAAAATGAAAAGACACCTTCAGAATAAGCAAAAATATTTGCAAATCATATACCTAATAAGGGTTTAATATCCAGAATATATGAAAAACTCTTATAACTTAATATCAAAAACAAAAACAAGGCCATAAAAAAATAGACAAAAGATTTGATCAGACACTTCTCCCAGGACAGTCTCAGTATTATTAGTCATTGGGAAAATGGACAATAGGATGATCATAATCTTAATAACGGGTGGGGGGAAGAACAAGTGATGGTAAGATGAGGAAAACTGTAGCCTTGTACATTCATGACAGGAATATAAAACAGAGCAGCCACTATGAAAAAAATGTTTATACCTGAAGAAGTCACATGACACCATAAATGTACTTAAGTCCACTGAACTACACACATAAAAATGGCTAAAATGAAAAGCTTTATATTATGTATATTTTAACACAATATAAAATGACAAAAAGATTATTAAACTATAGGATTCTGGGAAAAACATATGAACAGAAATTCACAAAATATGAAAGCAAGTGTTCAATAAACATGATTAGATGCTGTGTTTCATTAGTAGGAAGAGGTATGAAAATGAAAACCAAAAGTATCATTTCTTATCCTTCGGATTAGACAATATTATACAGTCTGACAATCACAAATGTTAGCATGTTAAACGAGGAGTGTTCATACAGTACTAATGGGAAGGTAAATAAGTATTCACCCCTTCAAAGAGTAATTCAGCAACATTTGGTAAAGTTGGGGCACATATCTTAGAGCACAGAAATTTCTCTCCTGGATACATAGAGCAATTCTTGCCCATGTCCATATAAAAGAATGCCCCAAACTAAATGCCTATCAAGAGAACAATGGAAACATTATTTGTAGCATTCACATAATGGAAGGCTACAGCAGTGACAGCAAATATAGCAACCATGCATACCTTCAATGGATTAATTCCATAAACATAAATCCAGGAAAAAATGCCAAGTTGTAGTAGAATAGATTATTCCATTTACATAAAACACAAAAACATGATTTTCTTTATACATGCTTATCATTGTATTCTATATATATTTTCTGCATTACTGTCTTTAGTAAAAGAATAAGATATAATTGAGAATAATAATTACCAAACTTGATAGATATTACCTGTGGTGCAGGGGTGAGAGGACATAAGGAACTTCAGTTTATTGGTAATATTTATTTTATAAATTGATTGTGGATACAATTATTCATTGTATTCACATTTAGAGCTTTTATATGTTTTAAAATTTTAGGGCAACTTTTAAAAAATAAAATTCAAAAGAAATATATATATATATATATATATATATATATATACACACATATATTTATTTATCAAATATATTTACTTATTTATCAAATATATATGTATTTACTTATTTATCTATCAACTATGCCTGCCAAAGGCCATGTGCCTGTCATTATGGATACCAAACTACAAAATGACATGATTCAGCTTTGGGTAAGATGTACAGAAACACAAAACATACAAATTTCACAAATACCAGGCTGTATAATATACAGATTGAGAAGGGTAGCTTATCAATCCTATAGCCAAGTCCTGAAAAAAATAATTCCATAAAAATCTTAACAGTAGACATAAAAAATGTAGAGAAAAATAGATTTAATTGCCTCTCAATTCCCTATCTAATGTTTTGAGGGATTGTGCTTGATTTATTTTTCCTAATCTAATTTCTTTAAGTGCTTCATCCCCATAAGCCACATAAAATTTATTTTGAGAGAAGCAGGACCTGGATATGAATGAATAAATTCTTCAGCCTGGGTGTTCATACACAAAGCTGTAGTAATTCTGTCCCATATTTCCAGAGTTTGACCCACTCATCCTGCGTGGGTTTAAATATGCTTTACAATACTTCATCCATCTTTCCACTTAGTCATTTTCATATTCTCCTGATTTGAGAGTTTTATATCTCCTGAATGCAACTTTTATATGAAAAAATCACACCAGCATATAAGAAACAGAAAAGGACACTTAATGGGTACCTAAAAAGGGCTCACAAAATTAGACTTCTATATTAATGTAAATATATTCTATATTTAATATAAAATCTTTAAAGGCCTCTATTCCAGATGGAACAAGGGAATAATGTTTATTCTCTCTTTTCCATAGCAGTAAAACTTGGTTAATTGGTTTGACCTACATCATATACCTGAACTTCATAACTGAAGAAAATTTTCTTACTTAATGTGCACAGCTATTGTATTGTTAAATTAATATTATTAATAGTTTCAATTTTCATTATTATTATTATTTTTAGGAACAGAGTCAGAATGGAAGCTCAAATTGCATATTTTATTCCCTATGTGGTTTCTGGCACATTGCCCCATCTCCATCAATGATATTGTGCCCTTACCATAGTCCAGAATGCAAAAATAAATCCATTTATACTCTGCCTCCTTGACTACAGGAGTCCCCAATAGCAGTGTACAATATCATCTCACCTTATTGAGAAAATGCTCACGAAGGCTTTTCTTCATGTATTTTGAATTTTTCCATCATTGAGGAAATGTTCACTATACATAATTGCATGCTTTCTAATACCACTTTCCTTCAAATTGGATTTTCCCCCCATGGATTTTAAAGCTACTTCCATTAGAGAAAAGTAAAAACAGTTGTAATTTCAGCAATTTGCCATTTTCCTCCTTTTGGGATAGTTTTACTCATTGTATGTGAAGGATAAATAACTCAATGATCTTGAAATATTTAATGTGAAAGAGATGTCAAGATTTTCAACACAAGAAAGCAAACCTAATACACCATAAAAGGTAGCTTGAAAAACAGAACCCTTTTTAGTAGATACATAAACTCCTATTTAACAACTAACACTTTCTATTTCCAGATTTCTGACCTATAATGAGAATTCGATGTTTATTGGTGTTAAACTTGGTTACTAGTGCCTCTTAATATAATCCCATGTTATTAAGGTTTTAGAAGCTACACACACACACACACACACACACACACACAAAGTATTCAAACAGGAAGGGAATGCAGTAAAAGGATAATGTAACTTAACAGCCAAAGTGGGGGTAAGATGTAGTAAGCAGTATGTCTTCTCAGATTTCACATTTAAACATACCATGAAATCGTGTTAAGCATTCTGCAGTAGGGTAACATACTGCTTTTACATAACTTCCAGTATTAAAACTACAACAACCCAGAAACACACATTTTTTTAATAGGTTTAGGACTCCCTGTTTAGTTTATCAGATTTTCCATTGGCCTAGCTCAAGTCATTTAAGTCAGAAGCTTTTCCTACCAAGTATCAAACTTTGAAGACTGAGACTACTTAGGAAACTATGTTTATACTGTAGATTTATAATGAGAGTACTGATCCCCTCACTCCACATCAGACTTTTTTCTTGGAAGAATGGTTTTGGAGCCTCTATCTGAACAATGGGTCCTCATGTTGCATTTATTTAGAAAGGTAGCATTGGCCAAAGTAATGAACATCAGGAGCTGTGAGCATGTAAAATATCAGCTTTCTCTACTATTAAAAATAAATCCCAAAAAAGGACCAAGAGGAAATCATGTGTCATTTTAAACACTTATTAAAATAATGCAAAGGACTGGAAAACTAATTTGAACTTTTGGTAATGAAGACAGAACCCTTTTAGACACCTTGCTCTAGGAGAATCACTCCCAGGGTAAGTAAGAGTAACAAAACAAAGACTAGCACTTATTCAGCCCTTACTATGTCCTAGGATTTGTCCTGAATGATACATGTCTTATAAATCATTTTGTTCTCAGTACAATTCTAGGAGGTATATTCTACCAATAACCTCATTTCAGTGTGTGTGTGCGTGTGTGTGTGTGTGTGTGTGTGTGTGTGTGTTTTGCTGGGATCAAACCCAGTGCCTTACATAAGCTTTAAGCAAGCACTTAGCTACTGAGCTACACACCAACCCTCCAAAAACTTCATTTTACAAATGAGAAGACTGAGGCACAGAGAAGTTAAATAATTTGCTTAAGGGTACACAGAAAGTAAGTGCTGAAAATGAGAGTCAAACTTGACAATCAAGCTCTAAAGTATTTTTAGTACCAAATACTAAAATTGTGGTATTATTAATCAAAATATAGCCCAAATTTTTAAACCAAAAACAAAAACATAAATTAAATAATTAATATTGTCACTACCTTGTGATCATTCCACATAATATAATTCATTTTTTTCACTCAACACATATTTGCTAAGGATCCAACCACTACCCTAAGGAGTGGGGTTAAAGAGAAAGAAACCAATAGTTTTAAGAGACTCAGAGACTACCAGGAAAGAAAGAAAAGATGTATAGATAAAAGTAAGGAGAGAGAGAAAAGAGAGAAGCCCAAGGTGTTTGACATAAAATAAAATACTTATATGTCCAGTGTTAGAACTAAATTGACAAAATATAGTCAACTGACAAAAAGAAAGGGGAGGAAAAAAAAACAGAAGTTTCTCTTCAGTGATCTTTTTTGAAACTGAAACAGTCTTTCTGCCTCCTACCCCCTACTGCTACTGTCTCCAAGAGCCTGAGGTTTATGGCAGCTATACTCAGTTTTCTTAGCATTACATTAAAATTCTAATATTAACTTTATAGTTTTCATATTCCCTTTGATATTTTAAAACTAGTGTGAAAGTTGACTTTAAAAATTCTCCATTGATAGCAAAGGTTTATTATATTAGCAGCTTAGGACAATACAAGTGAATAAAATCCTAGCACAGAAGTGTAACCACTCTATCAGGTGTGGCCCAACACAAGAGATGATTAAAATATGTGTCAATACAATGCCATGGTTTTAAAACAGATCGTGTACCTATCCAGGCTCTTCAGAAACTATTTGCAGGCTGCAGGTGCAGAGTAAATGCCATGGCCTGGGCTAAGGAACAGGAAACCTCAGGAAAGCAGAAAGATCAATTGTGCGGCAAGACAACTTGAGGTTGGCTTTTCTGCCTGAATCAGTGTCATGCCTTATTTCAAAAACCCTCCACTTCTACCTGGGGCTGTGTGAGGACTATTTGCAAAGTGAGACCAGAATTTTGTTTTTGGAAGGATGAGGCCACAAGCCAAAGCTTCTAAACTGATATTGAAATCTTCAGTCATTTAGAAGATGGCCTCTCACATCTATTTGTGTCCTTGCTCCACTGGAAGGAAGCCCTGATTCTGGTTCTTCCTCCCAACACTCAGGAGACAGCAATTGTCATGAAACTGGTGAATAGACCATTTTAGTTCTCTTCTGCAGAATTAATTGGGCCTGTGTACTGCTTAGATCCTATAAATTTTAAACAGAATAGCAAAACAGAACACAAGATGACAGGTTGATCCCTGCCCTCCAGCCTGCCTTCCCCTGCAGTAGGGGCTTGGACTCTTGACTTTTCTTTACCTCTATTTCCCTTTCTAGCAAATGACAGTAACTATTTACATGAGTTTCCAAGGGACACTGGTACACATTTTTAAAACTGTGTTCACTGACTCTCTAAGTTCCTAAAAGTTTTCTTTATGAGCTTTTATCACAGAAATTGGGATCAGTTTTCATTTCCTTATGCTCTATTCCATTCAAGCATCACCACAAGTTTATAGCATCCCACTCTTTGCAAAGTGCTAATCTGAGGGTGCCTCAACTGAGCAAGCATCAGGCCTGAGGCCCAATGTCTGGTTAAGTCAGCTATAACTTCATTTCCCTAGCTTTTCTATTTCACTCACCAACTCTTTATGGATCACCTAGAAATGATGATCAACAGGGGTATGTGCTAAGGAGCAACTGTTCACATGCTCAGTCTTTGCCCTTAAAGATCTTGCATTTAAAAGGGAAGACAGGTGGGGAAACTCCCATCACCATGGACAACCTCAACTCCACCTTGGTTCACAGAGAAGCCACAACTCAAAAGAGCAAACTCTTAATTAGCTTTGTCCTTTCCCCACCACATATTCTCCCAGTGCCAGTGTAGGCCATTTAGGAACAATCCACTGTCCCTTAACTGTCCAACCCAGAATGTAGAGATGAGGATTTCCCAGGACTCCTGCAGCAGGAACAGTATGTCCCCAAAGACAACTGCTAATGAGAACCTGCTGCCCCTCTCTGTGAAGTCTTCATCCCTACCCAGCAGAATGCATTCCAGAGTTGTGCAGGTTGAGTTGGACACTATATGGCTTTCACATAATCTTTTCCCAAAGTTCATATTCTGGTGATTTGTCTGGTGATAAAGGATGGGCCCAGTGTCACCAATGGAACCAAGTTCAAGGACAACAGCATACCACCTATACAAGTCCATCTTAACTTAGGATTCTTATTAGAGCTCTTTCTGATGCCATTGGACTAAAAAATACCACCTTTGTCACACAAACTCCTGCCTCTCTGTTGGTACTTTGTTTCCCTGCAGACTACACCACTCCAGGTCCAGGTCACTTTCTTGACATATTGTCCTAGGAATAACACTTTGATTGGGCTGTTCTCCAAGCACTGTTCTCCATTTTGTGAGAGGGTGCAGGAGGTGCACACATGTGTATGTATGTTTTTCAAACGTACAACAAGCCTCTGAGCTAGAAACTATTATTATGCCAATTGTATAGATTTAAGAAACTGAAGCATCAGGACATCATTTGCATAAGGTTAGTCACATAGTTAGGAAGTGGCAGAAATAAGATTTGAAACTAAACAGACTAGTTCTAGACTCTGCACACTAAACCTCTATTCTGGGACTCAAACTGCTTTCCCAGGGCAAGATTAGCTGTAGAGGACCAAATGCCATCACTTGTATTGATTGTTGAATCCTACATAAAGGCATTCATTGGTAAGCACCTTAATGATAAAAGTGAAGATTTAAAACAGTTACCTAAGAATGTCTGGTTTTTAAACATTGTTTTCAATCATGAATGTGCTTCATCAGGAAGGCAGCATTCAGCTGATCCAGTCCATACATCCAGTGCGAGACAGCTAGAGCCCAGGAAATTTTATCCCCCAGGGCCTAAATCTGTTGCAGCCACAGAAACTAGAACAGTACATGCCAAAGAGAAGGCTATATTGTAAATAAATTAAAAGATACAAACTAGATCAACTTCTTGCCTGACCATTAATTAATCTGTGACTTCATCTTACTGAGCCTCAATTTCTCCATCTATAAAGAGAAGCTTTTAAAGAGTCTCTAAGCTCCCCCCCCCCAGTTTCCCAAATTCTGCAATTCTATTGTTCTCATTGGAAACCAGATACTCAGGAGAAAAGTAAAAGTCCAGGATCACTGGTCTTTTAAACCTAAATATGTGAAGCTTGATTATGAGAGTGGGAAGGCTTCATTGATGAATACGGCCTAATATACAAGGTAGTCTGTTCACCCACCCTCATGTCTCATGCACAAATGAAATCATCAAGTCCTGTGGAAATGGCTAGGAGAGGACATTTGGATGAGGACTACATCTATCATCTCTATACACAAATAAATCATAGATCCTACATAACTGTAGGCAATTATGGCATTAATAAAAACTATCACCAGAAAGTATTCATAACTTGCCAAAATATGGTGAGCACAATACTAAATCTGAACAATACAAAATGAGTAGCACTAAGTTAATCTTGGGCTATAGGAGTTACCATGAAGGCCTTCCTAAAGGACAAAATGAGAGTAATGTGATATTTGGGGACTTCATGATAATTTTCAAAGGGGTACATACATGCCATCCAATCCATTCTATGGTGACTGACTGAAATGGCGAAACACTTGGTGAACTGACAGCCCATTCCCTGAAGTGCTAAATAACAGGGATTAAAAGTAGAATTCAGGAAAAAGAGAAATTGTTACTATCATTTTAAAATCAGGAAAGATGTATGTCCCTCCTGCACAGTGGGGTCTCCACCTGAACTAGATGAGTGAGAAAGATGGGGAGAGGTGGAAGATCAACACATTCACTCTCCCCACTCCCCAGAGCAGGCCGTCTGTCCCTCCAGCCCCACACACGCTGTCTGCAGCACTGCTGTTCCCTCCACAGCCTTCCCTCTGAACTGAGTGAGCACACAATTGAATTAGATCTCGCCATTAGAGAAATTGGTCCCTAGAGAGCAGCTCTGAAATCATTCAAGCAGAAAAGTGAGAAAGCACGTTTTATGGTTTGCTGAACGATTCCGAGGCTATGTATAAACCAAGAGCGAAGCCTGCCGCGCACCGGGCTCCATCTATGAATTCCACATTAGATCAAGGGATGATAAATGCTCAGATAAACATTTTTATTTTATGCCTCAACAATTTATCCTCTCTTTCTCTTATCAGACTCTGTTGACCCAACTTACTCGGTGAAAACACACATTCAGCGAGTAATTGTTTACCTTTGCTCACTCAAGCAGGCCCTGCGAAGATTCCACTCATTTGTTATCCTGGTTACCTACTTTCCCTTGCCCATTCATCTTGATTTTTTTCTCCCTTGCTATTGATTTTGTGAAGGAGGTCTTTTTTTAATTTGTTCTTCATAAATGGTATTGACATAACAGTGTTTTGCCATCTTACCTTACATATTGTACTGTAAATATGTTGTGTGAGATATTTCATTTTCTCCCATGGAAAAAAAGAAAAGCCTGGTATGGGTGTTAGAATAGCAACCCAGAGGTCAGGGAAGAACCCTCTGTCCTTGCTTAAACTCCTTGCTTCCCTTTCTCCATTTGTAGAGAAGAATGTATATGAAAGAAGTAACATTGTGCACATAGATGAATCTATAATGGAAGCTCTATATAAAAATCAGAAGTAATAGCTCTACTATTAGATAGTGAATACCTTCACCACAGATGTATTCCTCCACAGTGTTCATAAAAACAATAAATTAGTTATTTGGCAGATATATGCATATTATTTTAAAGGCAAATTTTTATTTGATGCCAAATATTGTCAGAGGTTGTTGTGCCAAATTATAATTACTCTTACTTGGGAGGCATTGCTAAATGTACCTATTTCTAAAATCAGTTGAATAAGAACCAAACAAAATGAAGTCAATATATAGTTGGGAGGACAAGGCCCCAATATTTTATCATGAAATTAAGAATTATATGTCTGTATTCAAAGGATTTGAACAAATATGCTACTTTTATGGTTTTTAATGTCAGCAATTTTTATTGAGAAAAAACTTGAGAATAATATATTTTCTTGAGGATAATAAAATCATGCCTGCAATATTAACTATACATTTTGTTTTGATTTTACTATCCATTTTATTACAGAAGACAAAATGAGAACAATATCTCATCCCTAGTAAGGCTTTTTCTCTGCTAACTCCAACTTTCTGGTCCTTAAAAGTTCACAAAGGATGCAAATATTAGCCTTTAGGAAATAGTCTCTTTTTTCTTTTTTAGGGTTTCAAAGATATATATATATATATATATATATATATATATATATATATATATATATTCCACTTTAGCTTCTGTTTGAGTCTCTAAGACTAATAACACAAGCTTCTAATAGAGCACTTTGCATAAAGAAGCTCAAAAGTACTTAGAGGTAGATTAAGGTACCCAACAGGCTATGTCAGAGGCAAACATAAACAACCCTATGGTGAATTTGGGCCCAAACTTTGCACTCAAATAAATCAAGAAAAGATAACATATGTTTTTAATAATATTGCTATTAATGTGATTTTCAATCTCTTATTTAAAATTTATCTTTCAAAGCTTCTCAGATTTTTGGACTTTAGTCTGTGACTATATTTATCAATTATTTATCATCCATAATTGGCCAACTGAGAAACAGAATGTTCAGATATACAGCTTAGGGGCTAAGGGACTTGTGTGGAAATATTTCTTGAGGCACAAGAAGAAATAGTCAAGTCCTCAGAACTGGCTTATATAAGTTCAACACTTTTATTATTTTGTAGATATAGAAAATGATGTTTTTCTTTTATATCACAAAAAAATCCCACATTGTGGGAGGGTCTTTTTTAATAATTTAAAATCATTTTACTAGTATTAATTAATATTATCATTATTGAATATTCAACAGCATTTAATATTCAACCAAGGTTCCTGAATCTCTATTTTGAGAATACTGATAATACAAGAGTGTTTCCAAATCTTACAATATTCTTCTTTTAAGTAAGCCTAATATCTTATTATTCAATTATTAATTTTATAAAAATTACATGTAGCAGTTTGACTTGAATAATATTTATAGATAATAAATAATAATTACCAGGTACTATCTAGTTCTGCTAAGACATTCATGGACATCTGCCCAAATTACCCTGTTATGAGCTAAATTGCAACCCACTTGCCCCAAATCCGTATGTTGAAATCCAGTGGTCAGTAACTCAGGACCTGACTATATATAGAGATTAGGGCCTTTAAAGGGGTAAGATTGGCTCACTGGTGCAGGTCCTAATCCAATATGATTGATGTCTTTATAAGAATAAGAGAAGCCAGGAGTGGTGGTGCACAACTGTAGTAACAGCAGCTCAGAAGGCTGAGGCAGGAGGATCATGAGCCAGCCTCAGTAACTTAGCAAAACCCTAAGCAACTTAGTAAGACCTGTCTTAATAAAAATGGCTGGTGATGTGGCTCAGTGGTTAAGTACCCTTGGGTTCAATTCCCACTCTCAAAAAAGAAAAAAAAAAAAGAGAGAACATCTGCAAAAGAGAGAAGGCCATATGAGGCAAAAAAAAAAAAAAAATACAGGCATTTACAAGTCAAGGATGGAGTGCTCAAAATTAAATCAACTTGGTCAAAACCTTGATCTTGGATTTGTAGCCTCTGGAAATAAAAGGAGATCAATTTCTGTTGTTGAGCCACCTTGTTTGTGGTACCCTGTTATGGAAGTCCTAGCAAACTATGTATACCCCTTCCTCTACTTACCCAATTTTTCAACAGAGATTAGCTGGGCATCCTAAGTAAATTCTACTTACTGGCCCTTAGCTGAAAACTGTGGTCACTAGGCTGTGTACAGATAGCTAAGGACTGGGTCTGCTCACACTGAAGCTATTATAAATCTGTTAGATCATGAACTTTTGGCCCATGTATTCCATCCATGTCTTCTCTATCATAATTATCTCAAAATTCAAGCCCTTGTATCTATGTTATCTTCTCAAGTGGAAGAACTTTATTGTCTGTCCCCTCTATATTCCTAAGCAGAGGAAAGCCACCAGAATAGGAGGCCTTCTCTGTTTTTTAACACAAAACATCAAAATTCTGACTTTAGGACTTACTTTTAAATGTATTTTTATTTCTTTCATACTTTCCATTTTTGAGGGCAGAGATTATTGTTTTTCAAAGATCTTTCTTTTGTATGAATGTGTATCCCTTTGAATCACCACTGGGTTCATGGGTTTTCTATAAACTCAGAAAAGACATTGGCATGAACTTGTTTGTTCTTCTTTAATTGCTTACCCATTCTACAAAAGTGTATTTCACCCAAAACCAAGCACACATATTTGATTTTATTTTTTTCTCTCAAGGTTGTTTATAACTATCCATAGTTTATTGGTATCTTGCATCTTTTTCTTCTTGGACCAAATTTTACTTTCTTGAGTATTAATGGTCCTTTTCATAATTGTGTTTAAATAAAAATTTCCACAAAATATCAAATTAAAACCTCCTAAGCAGCTAGGCACCACACCAGGGAAGGTTCCCCCAGTGAGATGGCATATCGCCATGTCTACTTAAGGAAGACCGACATAACTAGGCCTGGAACCCATCACTCCTGGATGTAAAAGTGGCTGTTCAACACAAGAAGTGGTACCTAAGGCCACATTTACAGAAGAGGCCAATTACTGTAAAGTATGTTTAGTTTCCCCAAACACCTAGAAATTTGAATGTGAACCAATTTAAAGCTATTAGCATATCATAGTCTCCTCAGTGTTTCAAACAGTGATAATATACCAGTTGGAGTGGGAATTTGACTGAGGAATTATCTCTTCCTCAATTAGCATATTGTGTGAATATTTTGATCAAGCAAAGCATGTTAAATCTACCCATAAATTTCTTCTGCCCTTCGCTTACTTGAACTACAGTAAGTTGATAAAATGTTTTGCTGCTTTTGTTAATCTTCTAGGAAGTGCATATTTAAGAGAAGTGCTTTATTTATTGGTTTCAACAGCTGAAGAACACTGACCATAACATGGTGTTTAAATATAAATTTATGTGTCTATCTTGGATAAATCGTTTGGGAAAGAAAATGGCAGCAGGGACTCCATTTTGTCACCCAGACTCCATCTTGTGTTGCCATGACTACTCTGTTCTTGCTGGCATGCCAAAAGAGAGTTATTTGCTGAGAAGGAACATCCTGAGGATTGAACAAACTCAACTCCTTCCTAGAGTAATGATTTGGTCCAAGCTGGTTTCTGCTGAACTAATGAACTATAGAAGTAAATTTATCCTCCAACCATAATTCTTGATAAACAACCTATGAAAGTCTCTTATACTTCCTCTTTTTTATCCTTAAGAGGAACTCTAAACCCCTCTCTAATCGGAAAAAATTCTAGTTTTTATTAAAACCGATCATCTGAGCCTTTTTGGATGACACATTCCTTGCAGGGAATTGAACAAGTCTCTAGAATCCAACGACTCCCAATTCTCAGCCTCTGTTCCTCACTTCCAGCCACTATCCTTGGCCAGACAGGCCAGGGACATAGAACAACAATCTTTCCCTTCTTGCCGAGACAGATACTGAGAATCAGGTAATTCCCTAAGCAAATTCGGAACCTTCCAGAAACCATCTCAGATAGTCAATGACTAAAGTCACCTTCATAAATGTAACAGGGAACTAACAATGACATAACTAAGTAGCATTTCTCATTTCATAGGATATCCAGCACTGCTGGTGTACGAGTTATTTTCGATGAGACACGAATAAATTTTTCTATTATGATAGACAAATATTTATTTAAATAAAACACTAGATAGTTATATTTTAATTGGAAAAATCACAATTAGCATATTAAACCCATGACTGCACAGACTATTTCTTTTATACTTATTTACACTCTAGTTATTGAAAGGTTTTTTGTGGGGGGATCAAGAGATTGAACCCAAGGCTTCACATATGCTAGACTAGTACTCTAACACTGACCTACATCCTCAGCATTTTTTAAAAAATATTTTTTAGTTGCAAATGGATCTTTCATTTTGTTTATTTATATGTGGTGTTGAGGATCAAACCCAGGGACTCACACATGCCAGATAAGTACTCTACCACGGAACCACAACCCCAGTTCAGCATTTTTTATTTTATTTTGAGATGAAGTCTTGCTTAAGTTGTTGAGTCTCACCTTGAACTTGGAATCATTCTGCCTGTCTTCTGAGTAGCTGGGTTTAGAGCTACATGCCTGGCTAATTATTTAAGTTTTCAAAAGCAGTTTAAAGAAAGATAGCAAATAAATAATGATACAAGTGGTAGGCAGACAGGGCAAACACTGACAAGATAACCAGTGAATGATGGAACTCTGGGGAGGACAGCACAAAAATTCCTTTCTAAGACTTCAGGCCTCTCCCCTCACCCTTTTTTCTGGTCTATGCTTTCAGCAATCCTACACAGGATAAGTAAAAATGGATATCTACCTAGGCACACAGTAATGAAGATGAAATACAATAAAGACAAAGATAGTATATTAAAAATATATAGATAACCCATAATCAATGGAATCCCATTAAGGACTTCCTAAAAACAGTAATGAAAGCCAGAAAAAAAGAAAATAATAAAATACTGAAAGAAAATAGCTTTCAAATTAGCATTAAAGACCTTGGCAAATTATTATGGAAATGTGAAGATAAAATAAACATATGCTACAAAACTGAGCAAAATTACCATCAACAGATCCCTACAGAAGGATTGTTTTAAAAGATGCATTTCAGCAGGATGCAAGTACACCTAAAATGACAGAAGGAGACAAAAGACTGAGGGACACTCAAGGAGGAATAGGGAGCAGAAAGGAGGAAGCACAGGGGTCAATAATTTAAATGCTGACTTTATAACAGTGACTAATTTGAGTTTTAAAAAATCTATATAAATTAAAATATGTAGCAGCAATAACATACAAGTTTTCAGAAGTATAACAGCTGATGAGTTTGAAGGTCTTTCCATTGTTTGGAAGAGGGGAAGAATATTGACTTATATTTGCATTACTAGGTCAACATTTATATTTAAAATAAAAGTAACCATTAAGAAATTTAAAATGCAATAAATAAATAACCTACCAACCAGGAAGGGGAAGCAGGTAAAAAATGGGGAAGAATAATGGAAACCCCAGTGTCCTATAGAAAATATGGAAGGAGACAAAGGAAACCATCTGCAGATCCAAAACAGATTTTAAACTAAACCTTGACATTATGGAAGAACTACATCCAAAAGCAGATTGCTTATTTCAAAATGCAAATGCTTCTCTGTTCACAGACAGCACACCCTGTTGCTGTCATTATTGTCACAACCATTTTTTTTGTTAGAGAGACTGCCAGTATTCAGCTGTCAGGGTCTACTGTGGAAGCCCCCTCCATCTACAACTGCATGAGGCTTACCCAGTGCAAAGCCCTTGTTACCCACATTGGTGCTTCGTTTCATAAAGGCATGGTTTTGAAAGAGCATAACAGAAACCATCCCCAAAAGAGGAGTTCACATTCATAAGTACACATGAATACACTCCAAAACCCTAGAGCTTGTTACACTGTTTTCATCTTGATCCCGAGTATGTACTGAACAGACCCCTGAAGTCAGATCCTCTTCCCACTATAATTTAGCTAAGGATTCTGTTACATTTGTCTGAAAAAGGAATTTAATTTTTCAGAATGGAAAGTAATAGAGCTCACCCAAAACTTAAATTGCAAGGTTGGAAGCTCCCTGCTTCTTAGCATCAGCAGGCATGTAAAAAAGAATAAGATTTATGTTTCTAAACCTAAAATATTCTGAAGCAATTATTTACTTAATATTTTGCTAAATTACCCAGGATTGCAGTTTTGATTAGGAAAGCAAAAGTGAAGTCTGCAGGTGGCCTGTAAAGCTAATTTTGAAGACAGTTCTGCTAAGCTCATGCAGTGGTCTTAGAGAATATTAACATAGTGTTACAAACTGCAGTGCCCTCAGGGTGTTCACCTGCCACAGAATTTAATTTATTTTATATCTCATCTAATAGACTGAGTTTCATCCATTAGGTAAATATAATGTGGAAATATTGTCTTGTTTCTCAAAAGAGGAAACCAGCAAAGACAGATTTATTCTCACAAAATCCTTTGCTACTCTAGTTGGGTTCAAATTCAGGCTGTGCTATGACCTATCCCTCATTAACGTTCAGTTTATAGAATGCTATCAATTACTGCAGAATCAAATGTGCTGCTTGAGCATATGTAAGATTACAAAAAAAAAAAAAAACAGAAATCAAACCAAATAGACAATTTCTGTGATGATAAATTTACCGACTGAACTTCAGATGTCATCCTGACATTCACAGAATGAAAATATTTTTAATCTATGCTCCGCACTTAGGTATTTGAGGTATTCATGAAGCTTGCTAAGGCGAACAGACCCAGAACTGGATAATTCTGAGAAATGTTTCATATTAGTGGTGACAGAGAAAAAGGCTTGGAGCAGTAAGCAACCTTTAAAAATAAAAATAAGAAGTAAGTGAATCAAATATGACATTACAATAGAAAGGAAATTGAATTCATCTGCACAAGATAAGGGTGGCTTCATTATTCACAGGCATACTGGCTCTGCCGTGACACCAAAGACCGATGAGGCCACCCCGTTTCTGGAAGATAAATTCAATACATAAGGTATTGTTCTAATATATTCTCAGAATGTATAGAATACACTTAACAGATGGCAATGGTATAGTATTTTTATCTTCAGACATTCACAACAAGAAGGAACATAATTTTCAGCAAGGCAAACCTTCTGACTCATCTTCTCAACTCATTTGGCAAAATTAGTTTCTCCAGAGGAGGGAGTAGAAGGCAAAGGCATCAAGGTGCTTTTATAAGTCACCTTGGTAGAGGTGAGTTCTTCCATCAATACACAACTGAAGATGTGCTATCCTTAAGCCTTAAATAAGAAAGCCCCTAAACATTTGGAGAAATTATCAATGAAAGTACACTGACTCATTTAGTTAATCTTTGTCTACCAAAGTTTTTTTTTAAAGCTCTTTGAATTCTCTTGTGGCAACTAATAATTTTTCATTTCTATTCATATCTTCCCTGACTCTTCCCAAATTTTAAGTACAGTCGATGAGATGGCAGATACCTCTCCCCAACCTGAACCCACACATTTCCAACTTCTGAACATGCACTCGGGGGCTATTCTCTCATCTTTTCTTCTGATGACTTGACCCCTGATTTCAGCAAATCTCCCCATTTAACAAATAACAGGATGCCAGTCATAAAATGATTTTGAGTTTTCGGTTGTGATGATTTCTTATAGAGAGAGTTACCTGAAGGCCTAATTTCCAACTGTACATTCTAGAAGTAGCTAAAACAAAGGGGAAAAGCTGCCCAGGAGAAAAATGAAATCCACTTAACGGCATGAAATGCCACAACCACCACCGGAGCTTTGAACTGTGGAGGAAGCCACTTCTCCAGCTGATTGTGAATCATCTAAAGTATACAGAATAGTTTCTTTGTTCCTTAACGCTAATGTTTTCTTTTTCCTAATTATAACGGAAATCATTTTAAATGAGGCATCGTTGTCTCTGGGTTCACTGTTCCAAATGAAGGACTAGAGAGGCAGGTTTAATTGAGGTGGATCACTCGGAACAGGAAAATTTCAGGATATACTTAATCTTCTAAAAGTTGAGATGTTTATCTCTTGAGTCTTTATAATTAAAATCTGTAAGAAGTAGTTTCTTGCAATGTTTAGTCAAATTTTTCAACATTTTTAACCCATAACTCTACAAGATGTAGCCTGACTTGGTATTTTATAAGACTTTTATTATACACTGAACTGAAACAGAGGCTCAGATTCCTGGTATAAATCTAAAAATGTAGGCTCTTGGCAAAAACATAAGAAGGCCCTTCCTCCCTATTGTAATGAACAAAATAATTATGCCACCAAAAATTGGGGCTACCTCCTTTCTTGCAGCCCCCTTTTCCACTCCTATTTACCCCATAAACAAGGGCTATTAGATTGATATTTACAATTACATCATTTACTAGACAGTTCTGCCTGTCTGGTCTTAAGGGCTTACTTATGTACAATGTGCAAGAAATTATGTAGAACAATTAGGACAGCAACACTATACACTATTTTAAGTTCAGAAAGTGCTTTCACCTGCACAATTTCATTCAACTGTCACAATCACCTGTAATGTGTTGTATTAGCTTAAAAGATTCAGGGTTTAAGGTTTAGAGGATCATTTCAACTTTCCAAGTTTGCATAGCTACAAGGCAGCACACAATTACCGATTCTGAGCAGTGTTTTCCCCCTACATATATGGTGTTGGTTCTTTAAAGATGTGCTGATCCAACCACAATTTGAACTGACAAATCATATGAATCCACCAGATTTTCTCTTTCTGGGGAATAATGACTCACTCGAATCTAAGATGACAGAAATGGTGTCCCTGGGAAAAGTGGGGTGTCTAGATCCTTCTAGGAAATGCTCTGTAAGTACTCAAGGAAGACTACAAAAGCACAAAGTCACAGAGAGCCTGGAATGATGATCACTGAAAGAATTCACATATGAACTTTGTATGGTCACGGTGCATGGGAGGGCAAAGTACAGACTTTTAGCAGGTGAAGCTATCAAGAATATCGTCAAGAGGAAGCTGTCAAAGACTTTCAAAAAAGATTTTTATCATTGCTAAGCAAATATGTGCTATATATTCACATCTTCAAAAGCTCACACTTTTTGAAGGAAACAAGTTACAGAAACTTTGTGAATGGACTATTGAAGGAGTTGATCTGGGACTAGAACATCTAGTGTTTGTGCCTTTCCAGATATTGAACTTTTGAAGGGTAAATTTTGAAGAGGAATTAACCCCAGATATCTCAAGGTAGCAAAGATAACTTACTGACCAAAAGGAAAGAAAAATGTGTATCAGTCCATATCTTGACTATAATAAAGTACCTGGACTGAAGTAGGTTAATTTTATAAAGAACAGAGGTTTACTTAGCTCATGGTTATGGAGATTCAAGTTCATGCCACCTGAATCAGCTCTGCTCTGATGAGAAACTCATAGTGGATGAGTTTCAGTGAGTACCAATGAGAATAAACAATCACATCACCAAATAGGAAGTCAGAAGGTGACTCATGGATTGTGCTCACTCTTAAAACTCACTGTCACAAAAGTTCAGGGGTCTCACAAAAGCTGCCTTAGTCCAATCCAAGGGCAGTTGCCCAGTGACTTAACAATCTCCCATTAGGTCCCACCTCTTACAGGCCCCACCTCCCATCACCACAGAAGAACAAGCTCCCAACACATGAAACTTGGGAAACCAACCACATCCAAACTACAGCAAGAAGTGAGGAGGAAATCCACTCAAGAGAATTATTTCAGAAAACTTCCACAGTGTTTGCCTGACCTACTAAGACATGGTATTGCTACTTACTTATCTGTTAATGATCTCCAAGCCAATGATCACTTAGTACAAATGACCACTGGAGACAACTCAAATGGACTTAGAGATTGAAGAGTTCACAATCTAGGACTCAAACTTAAATTTTGTGACACTAAGTTGTATTCTTTTATTTTCCCCTCTGTATACAAGAAATAACAAAAAAAATAATGAAAATAAAATAATCTGTATTCCTCCTCTTCTTTCTTGTGTAATTTCTTCCTTGAACAACTGTGATTGTTTCTTGATAAGTCTCTATTCCTTCTTGTTCTGATCCATCTGCCATATTGTTTCCATAATGATCTTTCTAAAATATGAATCTGATATAGCATTCCCATCCCCTCTGCTCTCCTTGCCCTCTCCCGACACACAAGTGCGCATGCCACACACACACAGTCCTTTAATGATTCCTCTAAACACTTCACCATGAAAACATCCTGCACCTTTGTCATAGTGGTTTTCCATACACAGAGCAGTTCTGCCCTAGGTCATTGCTTATAGTCTTTGCTTTGCCTGAGGTATTTTCATATGCTTTTCTTCTGTTTGTTAATTTCTGCTAATGTCTGCAGGGTTATACTTCCTAGACAGCATTTCTAGCCCTGTCTCTCAATTTATTTCTTCTACTTAAGTAATGTCATTACAATGTTTTTGTAATAATATAGAAAAATGTAATTCTGAAGATAAATTCTCTTAGAAAGGAAAATATATATTTCTTTGGGGGGGGGGGAAGCATTCTTAAAACTGACTAGAGTAGATGATGAGGTCACAAATTGCCTGGGTGCATGGAGTATGGCTAGGTATAAGGCAATGGACAAAATGTGTGGTTCTCCAGAAGTGTAGGGAGGCAAGAATCAGAAAAGGGTGGAGGAAGGGAGAACTCTAAAAGGGTAGATTAAGTAATATACAATGCAGTCTTTCCATAAATAACCTGAAATTACCCGTGCATTCCGCAGAAATACAAAGAAATCCTGACATGCATAGATTTATATTCAGAAGCTAAAATAGACTGAATTTTTACTTTCTAGAAGAAGGAAGAGACAACAGAGACAACAAAGGTGTTGACACAGGAGCCAGACCATAGAGGTGTAAACCCTATGATTTTGTAAATATTTTAGAAGGATCACATACATTCAGGCATAGAACTGGAGATATGAGGCACTGTTGCCTGTATCTCTAAAGCCAAGAAGACCCAAACTGACAAGTAAGTTACCTACACTATGTGTAGTACTCTAGTCTGTCTTTATTATAATTAATTATGTATATCTGACTCCCTCTAAATTATGATCTCTTAAGGGACAGGGACTCTGGCTTATTCAGCTCTGTATTCCCTCATGTAGGGAATACAGCAAAATACTTATGAGAGAAAACTCAACAAATGTTTGTTGAACTGAATTGAACTGAATAATTGATAAGAACATTTTCAAAATATTGAGAAACTCCAGAATGATTTCTTTCAGAAGCAGGTTTTTAAATCCAGATTTAAAGTATGAATCGGGAGAAAAATGAGATGTTGTGTGGTATAGGGAATGTTGGGAAGAAGTAGCCCTGTATGGATCAGCATGTGTTGTGAGGTCATATGCAAGGGATATAATGACTTCTTCCATTAGTTCTTTCAGCTTTGATATGTTGAATAAGATAATTCTTTGTTGTAGAAGGCTGTCCTGTGTATTATACAATGTTTAGGAGCATCCCCAGCATATACCCACTAGATGTCAATAACACCCACCAGTTGTCACAAGAAAAGCTGCCTTCAAATATTGAAAAAATATGTCCCCTGGGAAGTAACTGTTTTCCAATTGAGAAATATTAGGTTCAAGTATAGAAACCTTATCGTACCTCCAGCTGCAGAACTGGTTCCCAGCTGCAGAACTGGATCCCAGCTTCCAAAGAGGATAGGGTAACTATCATGGAGATAATCTGTCATGAGATGTTTGGCTAACCTGTTCATATCCTCACTCCTGAATGATCAGCCTGGCTTTTAAGGCCTTAGTCTTTAATGTCCATTGATATCTGGCTCTGCCATATCTTCAGCTTGGCAACATTCAAACCCTGCTGAGGTAAACGTGATCTCTGATAGGTGGTTATTTTTTTCATGAATTCTTGCAGCTGCTCACTTTGATAATTTAAATTATTTATTATTTAGTAATTAATTTACTAAATATCCCATTCAAAATCCAAGATTCAGAAGTCAGTATTTTCTGACCCAAGTCCTGACACTACTAGTTCTGCTGCCCTCTCCTAGCTTTCTGCAGCTTCTTCTCTATGTGTGTTCTTATCCTGAGTACAACAATGTTTAATATTGAAATAACTGCTTCGACATTAAATTATTAGTATGCAATTTGCAATACATATACCATCATGAGGGGGCTGAATCTATAAATAGGAATCACTGAATCCCACTAAGCAAAGCTTCAGGATATAAGATGGCATTTTCTTTTTGCTCTGTGGGTTCTCAAAAATCCAAAGCTGTCATGAAAGGAAATAGTATCAAGAGAGTGATGGCAGTGTTTTTGGACTATTCTGAAATTCACTCCATTCCAAATAAATGTGCACAACAGTAGTGCTCTGTAATGTAACATACTAGGTTACTCTAAGATTTTAGAAAAATAAATCAGGTCACTATCACTGTGACCTCATCAATCACATTAGAATAGTAATAACTTGGAATGGAAAGAAGGTGGATTAAGATAAGAAAATAGGAAGGAGAGGTTTTCAGTCATTCAGATATTGACAAAAGATCATTTTTTAAAACTTCCCTTAGAGAAACCAATGAATAACTCAAGAATATTTCATGTTATGTATGAATTACAAGTACTCAGGATTCCTCAGAAACTTCTAATTCTAATTAGAATTGAGAGAGTTGACTCTGAAAATGAGTTATGGTAATCAGTTTCTTATGAGACTTGAGTCCCAGGAAATCAAGAGTTTTAAACTATTAATTGACTCATTTTGTAAGAAAGATATATATATTTAAATCAACTTGGATTTCTCTGTTGGCTCTATTTTACACAAAGAGAAGAATGAAGGAGGAGATGGGATATTGAGGCATACCACCCATGACTAATTGGAGATTTGGAAGAATTTAAGATAAGTTTGACCATTAAAGCTATAAAAAGAAATGTAACTATTTTTCTATCAGATGTTACTTTGGCACAATAGCTTTTTCTCATTTCATTTTCCAATTGCAATAATTAAAAAATATACAAGTGAACATGCTTTAGTCTCAAGTGTGAGAACATTTTTCTCACACATGCAAACACACACATCTAATCACAGGGCAAAGATACTCCATTCATTCATTCATTCATTCAGTGAATATTTGAGGACTTCTGATTGTTGTGCACTGAGAATAGCAAGGGATCTTAGCGGAAGCTTACAGTCCCATTCAGTTAAATCGTCTAGATCTACAGTCTTTTTTGTTGTTGTTTGTTTTGGTACTGGGAATTGAGCTCAGGGGCTCTTAACCACTGAGGAGCCACATTCCCAGACCTTTTATATATGTATATATATATTAAAGGGTCTCGCTGAGTTGCTTAGGGCCTCGCTAAATTACTGAGGCTGGCTTTGAACTCACAATCCTCCTGCCTCATCTTCCTGAGCAGCTGGGATTATAGGTGTGCACCACCACACCTGGCCTATATGTACAGTCTTGCCCAAGGGATAGGCACATTTTATTAGCAGATGACTCCCAAATCCCCACCAAACCTAACTGACCATAAATGATCACTTGACCCAAGACCAGGCAATCCAGAGGTTGGACAGCAGTCAGGTTTGAAAAGATAAGCAGAAACATGACATTTGCCCCACAATATTTTGAGGAGAAAATTCTCAAATAACGGGAGAGATATTAAGATACCTGAGAACTAAGATACCTAAAGTAAGTGGAGGGGAGATGGGGTAGCAACGTAACAACAAGGCTCCTCACAAGCTGGATTTTTGAGGAGCCTATTCTGGGAGTCAACAGAAATTCATCTGGAGAGAAAACAGGAGCAAACACAATAACCCTGCAGACACCAGGAGAACTGGAGGTGACAAGACTAGCAAAACCCCTGAGCTGCCTCATGCCCACTCAGTTCCTATCCCAGGTCACCAAAATGTTAATAATGAACCAACCCTCTTTTTCTTGAGGCATTTGAGTGAATTTCTGTTGCCAGTCCCTACGTGATAAAATGTAGGCTTCAGACAGTCATATGCTTATGATAGCAACAACCTACTGAAAAGATTAAAAACAAACAAATAAAAATCCAGAAAATCTCCCCCCAGTATTGAGTCAAAATTCAATTTTGATACAAGCACTGATATGTCAGGCCAGGCAACTTGATAATCTGCTTTATGTGCAAAATTAGGACACCCCCTACCTCCCTCCTCAGCAAGCCTTATGTTAGTTGTCTAAATTTGCTGAGGCAATACTATTTGAGTCTGTATATCCCTGTCAGGCTCTGGTCTGAATGGCTTAAATCTCCCATGTTGCTTACCCTGGAGTTATGAACAGGAAATAAAGGCGAAACGGATGGCACCTAAGCTAGCAGGGAGACTAATGTAAGTAAAACACAGTACTGTACTGTGGAATTTGTAATTGGTTTTAATCATATTTAACATCTGTTTCTCTCCTTTAGCATATAATTTAGATGAAGCAGCTTAGAAATCTCAGCAAGAATCCATATTTTATATTTATTGAAAGAGGAGCACTTTCCAAGTGATCAAATTGCTCTCCTAATTCACTCATAATAATATAGTAATTTGGGAAGTCTTTTTTATTTTCCTCATGAAATGTTCTTAATCGGTGGTCCTCGCTACCACTGAAGACTCTCCATCTGCCATCACAGCAAAAGCAATGGAAGATTATCAACTGAGCAAAATTTCCCAGAATTCTCCTCTGTTTGGATGTGTGTATCTCTCTCTTCATATGACCTCTAACTTCACCTTGCTCTCTAGAAAGGCAAGTATATCCTACTCATCAGACTCAAAGCAACATTCTCACTTCTCATCCTCCTCAACTTCTGGAGGGATATAACCTCACTTAACTTGGAATTCTTACTTCCTATTGCATCTGTTGAATTATAGGAACTTGGCCTCTCTGACACTTCCATTTATCTCAGAAAGAGAGATACACGGACCTCGGTCAGGACCATGTTTATGTTCTATTTGTTCTGCAGAGTGCAGAACAAGTTAAAAGTTTGACTTAATGTTTTCTAATCCCTTGATTCCTAAAATCTAGATTTATTTACTTCTCTTGAAAAGACAAAAGATTCAGCTACACTGGGCCTAGTCACTAAAACTGTGCCCCAGTGGTGCCCTTAACAGAGTCCCACTCTCCCCAGAACCCCACAATCTTCACCTAATACTCAGTGATTGAGGGTGCTCTGACACCAGTCTCCCCTCCCACTTTAGGTTTCCTGCCTTCACACTTATAGATTTTTCCAGACCCTGATCCCATAATGCCTTTGAGCACACCCTTGTGCCAACAGTTATATGTTAATTTTCTAACACCAGCTTTCTTACTTCCTTTGTATTCTCAAGAATCCTATTAATTTCCAGCTTTAAATGTTTCCTCCTTTGAGATGATGCCTAAGTGTACACTTGAGTCCTTATCACTCTTCTCACTCCATACCCAAATTCCTAACAGCTTGCTGGTCATCTCCACACAGAAGTCTCTCACACAACTGAAATTCAACATGCCTCCAATTGGTATCAGGAACTATTCTATCTTGTTCACCCCACAAACCAACTTCTTCTATCTTCTTGATTACTATTATTTCTCTTATCCTCAAACTCCTAAATCATCTTAATATCTTCTCCTTTCATTCCTATAAAACTGGTGCTAAGCTGGTTCCACAGTTCAAGTTTCTGTTATAATAACCTCATTGTCTGTGGAGAGCCGTCCTAAACTAGTCATTGAATTCTTATACTATCTCCTGTGAAAGCACTATTTACTCTCTCTCACTCTTCCCCTCTTCCTCTCTCTCTCTCTCTCTCTCTCTCTCTCTCTCTCTCTCTCTCTCTCTCTCTCTCTCTCTCTCTCTCTCTCTCTCTCTCTCTCTCTCTCTACTCTCTCTCTCATCTCATCATCTCATCTACATCAT